>NC_041387.1:523084429-523128434 GCF_002162155.2 Triticum dicoccoides | reverse complement strand
CCAGCAAAGCGTCGGGTCTCCGGCCGACTTCTCGTCGTTGCCACAACCCTGGGGCTGCACGCCGTCGCCGGGCTACACCGACGGCGACATGCACGGCGGGTTCAACCCCAACATCACATTCCCCCATGGTCACCCGGCCCAGCGTACGCCCTCGACCACCTTCGCCGGCGTGCAGTACCCTCCGTACACCTACTCGCCGCCGACCTACGCAGCCTCGCCGACGCCACCTCTTCGCTGTGGCGCGCTGCTCTTCTCACAAGCCTCCTCGTCGCATCTCGGCGGCACCGACGTGAAGGAGGCCGACATGGATGACATCATTGTCGGTGTCAAAACCGGCGGATCTCGGGTAGGGGGTCCCGAACTGAGCGTCTAAGGTCGATGGTAACAGGAGGCGGGGGACACGATGTTTACCCAGGTTCGGGCCCTCTCTATGGAGGTAATACCCTACTTCCCGCTTGATTGATCTTGATGAATATGAGTATTACAAGAGTTGATCTACCACGAGATCGTAATGGCTAAAACCCTAGAAGTCTAGCCTGTATGATTATGATTGCCTCTACGGACTAAACCCTCCGGTTTATATAGACACCGGAGGGGACTAGGGTTGTACAAAGTCGGTCCAAGAGAAAGGAATCTTCGTATCCGAACGCCAAGCTTGCCTTCCATGCCAAGGAGAGTCCCATCCGGACACGAGAGAGAGTCTTCGGTCTTGTATCTTCATGGCCCAATAGTCCGGCCTACGTTACATAGTACGGCTGTCCGAGGACCCCTTAATCCAGGACTCCCTCAGTATCCCCTGAACCAGGCTTCAATGACGAGGTGTCCGGCACGCAGATTGTCTTCGGCATTGCAAGGCGGGTTCCTTCTCCGAATACTCCAAAAATAATCTTTGAACACAAGAATTGTGTCCGGCTCTGCAAAACAAATTCCACACACAACCGTAGAGAGTATAATATTTCATGAGTCCAATCCGCTGACAACTTTTTGTAGCGTGACATCACGTCACCGCCCGGCCATTATCGAACCATTTTTTAGCCTGCCGCTCCATATTTCGAGATGCAGTTTCATTGGCACGTCTTGTCAAAGCAGAGATCGTGTCCCCTTATTGCAGGGATTCTCATCAATACGTGTCGGATATCGGGTTCCAGCAAAACCCTTAAGGTTTGAACTCTAGGGTGCGCGCGAAGATCTTCTCCCTATCGATCTACGTTCAGAAGCTTTGCCGTGGATCTAAGCTACACGATGAACAACATAGGGGACACAAGGTTTATACTAGTTCGGGCCACCGTTGTGGTGTAATACCCTACTCTAGTGTGTGGTGTGGTGAATTGCCTCTGGGGCTGATGATGAACAGTACAGAGGAAGAACAGCCTCGCGAGGGGTGTTCTTGAGCTGGTGTGGAGTTCTACTTGTCCAGGATTCGATCGCTGCCTACTGTGGCGGCTATCTCTATTTATAGGGGCCTTGGTCCTCTTCCCAAATATTGAGCGGGAAGGGAGCCAACAACGGCCATTTTGAAGGGGGGCAACTAGTACAAGCTATCCTGACTAAAGTTGGTCTTCGACTGCCACAGGCACTAACGATGACGCTGTCTTGGGATCCATGGTGACCTTCGTCCTGTCGCTCTGCTGGTCTTGGTCTTGTTGCCCTGATATGGTAACCTTTGTTTGATGCCTCGGTACTCCGCGCCTGCGCTCGCCCCCTTTGCACCAAAGAGGAAACAAGGACACTGCACCGGCTGGCGCCCGCCTGGTCTCGATCGTCATGGCTTGCGTCACGAGCATCTCGCGGGGTACTCCTTGCCTTGATCTCTCCGCCTCCTTGCGAGCCTGCCTGGTGAGGCCGCCCCTGAGGAGGCCTTGCGTCGTCTGCCCCGCGAGGCTTGGCCCCTCGCGAGGGTCTTGATCTTGGGTTGATGTAAACGGGCCGTACTGGGCCACCGCTTGAGCCACAACGCAGGCCGCAGGCAAGCAAGTTTGGGGACCCCCGTTCCCAGAACGCCGACAGTAGCCCCCGGGTCCAAGGCGCGCTCGGAATTGGCTTAGCAGCAAAACCAAAGGGCAAGTGTGGAGCATCGCGGGCCCCAATAGCCTGCGGCCTTGGTCGCCGCGTGGCGACTGATGGGACGTGGGCGTCTCCGCTTCCCCATGCTACCTCGGCAACTGCCTGACTGACATAAGGCTGGCCTGTGTTAGGCCTACTGTCGGTGTCAAAACCGGCGATCTCGGGTAGGGGGTCCCGAACTGTGCATCTAAGGCTAATGGTAACAGGAGGCAGGGGACATGATGTTTTACCCAGGTCGGGCCCTCTCGGTGGAGGTAATACCCTACTTCCTGCTTGATTGATCTTGATGATATGAGTATTACAAGAGTTGATCTACCACGAGATCGTAGAGGCTAAACCCTAAGAGCTAGCCTATGATTATGATTGTTCTTGTCCTACGGACTAAACCCTCCGGTTTATATAGACACCGGAGGAGGCTAGGGTTACACAGAGTCGGTTACAAAGAAGGAGATCTAACATCTGAATCGCCAAGCTTGCCTTCCACGCAAAGGAGAGTCCCATCTGGACGCGGGACGAAGTCTTGAATCTTGTATCTTCATAGTCCAACAGTCCGGCCAAAGTATAAAGTCCGGCTGTCCGGATACCCCCTAATCCAGGACTCCCTCAGTAGCCCCTGAACCAGGCTTTAATGACGATGAGTCCGGCGCGCAGATTGTCTTTGGCATTGCAAGGCGGGTTCCATCTCCGAATACTCCAAAGTAAATCCCGAAGACTTGAATCGTGTCCGGCTCTGCAAAATAATTTCCACACACCACCGTAGAGAGTATACTTTTTCACGAACCGAATCCGTTGACATTTTTTCATAACTTGATATCACATTGTGGCCCGGTCCTTATCCGAACCGTTTCTCAACCAGGTACTGCGCATATTGTGAGGCAGTTTTCTGGGCACGTCTTGTCGAAGCAAAGATCGTGTCCCCCTTATCACAGGACTCTCATCAATACGAGTGCGGGTAACCCAACCGTACCACCAATCGCGGCAAGTGGGGAACGAGTAGGTTCCATCAGGCAAGTGGGGAGGCGCAAAGTTTTTATTGCCTCTATAAAGAGATAAGGCCTCTTCTTCTTCACTCACGCATTTTCCTTCCGCTCGTTCATTCCCTTCTGCTCGAGCCCTAGCGCCCAAGCGCTTGTCTTGTCCACCAAAAGAGGTTCTCCAAAAATGTCCGGATCCAGAGCAGGAGGCAACTGGATGGCCTCTACCGTCCAGAAGAAGGATATCAAAAAGCTTCGGGAGGCCGGGTACCTGGCCAAGAAAATTGACCATCGTCTTCCGACGGCGGGATGGATCGTCCCTAATCCGAAGCCTCACGAGAGGGTTGTGTTTATCCCTCATTTCGTCCGCGGGCTCGGGTTTCCCCTTCACCCATTTGTTTGCAGCATCATGTATTATTACAGGATTGATTTTCATGATCTGTCCCCTAATTATTTCCTCAACATCTCGACGTTTATCGTCGCGTGTGAGGCCTTTCTCCGTATTTTGCCACACTTCGGCTTATGGCTGAAGATCTTCAATGTGAAGCCCAAGGTGGTGAACAGCGAGCACGCCGAGTGCGGAGGCGCCATGGTGAGCAAGATGCCCAAGGTCACATGGCCGACCGGCACCTTCAACGATTCCGTCAAGGAGTGGCAGCAGCAGTGGTTCTACATCACTGAGCCGTGCGGCAAAAAGTGGGCCGCCGCTCCCGAATTCCGATCCGGAGCCCCCCTGCGGCTTACGTCCTGGCCCAAGAAGGGCCTGAACTGGTCTTCGTCCGACAAACTATCGATGCTCCAAGCGCGCGTCAAGGGTATGGTAGACAAGGACATCAAGCTTGTCAATGTAGTCCAGGTGATGTTAGTTTGCCTGGTTCTTCCTTGTCAGCACCGGACCTATAATTTGTGGGAATACGACCCGGCCGAGCACTACACCCTGCGGGAGCTCTACGGCTCCTCGCACAAGGATATCTGGAAGGTGCTCTTCAAGTCCGGCAAACCGTGGCCGAACTCCTTCGAGGACCGTGGGTATCAACTGTCCGACCCCGCAAGTCCGGTAAGTTATCGCTATGTTTTGTCCATCCATGTTTAGCTGGCATATCCCGAGGAAGACGCTTTATCATGTTTTCCACAATTACCCCATGAATGGACGAAGAAGGCAGGGCGGATACATTGTCCGGCCCCGCTGCCAGAAGAACCGGCAGGACCACTTCTGACGAAGATGCTGGTCCCAGCGCCTTACAAGGCACTGAAGAAAGAGGCTTTCAAGGAGGCCAAGGAGACCCGGAGCGGCCTCCGTCGCTGCGATGCTTCGGACACAAAATCCGAAGACTCCAACGCCCATCCTTCCTCCGAAGATGACGAGGAGGAGGAAGAAGACGAGTCCCCCATGGGGGGGGAGGAAAGAAAAGGACGGCTTCCTCATCCTTGGAGGCCGAATCGCCCAAGAGGAAAAAAAACCCTTCCAGAGGCATCCACCATGGCTACCAATAGCAGCACAGAGTGGGATGATACGTCTCCAACGTATCTACTTTTCCAAACACGTTTGCCCTTGTTTTGGACTCTAACTTGCATGATTTGAATGAAACTAACCCAGACTGACGCTGTTTTCACCAGAACTACCATGATGTTGTTTTATGTGTAGAAAAGAAAAGTTCTCGGAATGACCTGCAAATCGACGGAGGGACTTTTCAGAATTAATAAGAATTTTTGGCGAAAGAATCAGGGCCAGGGGGCCCAAGGCCTGTCCACGAGACAGGGGGGCGCCCCCCTATCTTGTGGGCCCCCCGGACCTCCTCCGACCTCAACTCCAACTTCATATATACCGTCTCGCGAAGAAAAAAAATCAGAGACAAAGTTTCATCGCGTTTTACGATACGGAGCCGCCGCCAAGCCCTAATCTCTCTCGGGAGGGCTGATCTGGAGTCCGTTCAGGGCTCCGGAGAGGGGGGTTCGTCGCCGTCGTCATCATCAACCATCCTCCATCACCAATTTCATCATGCTCACCGTCATGTGTGAGTAATTCCATCGTAGGCTTGCTGGACGGTGATGGGTTGGATGAGATTTACCATGTAATCAAGTTAGTTTTGTTAGGGTTTGATCCCTAGTATCCACTATGTTCTGAGATTGATGTTGCTATGACTTTGCTATGCTTAATGCTTGTCACTAGGGCCCGAGTGCCATGATTTCAGATCTGAACCTATTATGTTTTCATGAATATATGTGTGTTCTTGATCCTATCTTGCAAGTCTATAGTCACCTATTATGTGTTATGATCCGACAACCCCGAAGTGACAATAATCGGGACACTTCTCGATGATGACCGTAGTATGAGGAGTTCATGTATTCACTATGTGTTAATGCTTTGGTCCGGTTCTCTATTAAAAGGAGGCCTTAATATCCCTTAGTTTCCACTAGGACCCCGCTGCCACGGGAGGGTAGGACAAAAGATGTCATGCAAGTTCTTTTCCATAAGCACGTATGACTATTTACGGAATACATGCCTACATTACATTGATGAACTGGAGCTAGTTCTATATCACCCTATGTTATAACTATTGCATGAGGAATCACATCCGGCATAATTATCCATCACTGATCCATTGCCTACGAGCTTTTCACATATTGTTCTTCGCTTATTTACTTTTCCGTTGCTACTGTTACAACTACTACAAAAACCCAAAAACATTTACCTTTTCTGTTGCTACTGTTACCATTACTATCATACCACTCTTGCTACTAAATACTTTGCTGCAGATACTAAGTTATCCAGGTGTGGTTGAATTGACAACTCAACTGCTAATACTCAAGAATATTCTTTGGCTCCCCTTGTGTCGAATCAATAAATTTGGGTTGTGCTTCACCCTCGAAAGCTGTTGTGATCCCCTACACTTGTGGGTTATCATGGGATCCCAGGGCCCAGCCCCTGGTAAAGTCGTCAGTACACAAAATCCGAATACGACTACGCATCCAGGATCACCAAGGTGTAATATTTTAACTTGCGCCACACTTTGTGCAGCCCGGCGAGGTCTCGCGCCGAATAGTCCTCATCGGAGGATTCGCTGAGCTCAGATGCCCTAGAGAGCGAGATGCCTCCGGAGGCCCCTTCCCCGAAGCTTGGGCATGACACCAAGGCGTCGTCCTAGAAGGACCCAGACCAGGGAGGGCACACCTCTCGGGCCGGATACACGGGAACGACGGCTCCATGAACATCAACGATGGGGGCGATCTTATATTCGGCCCACAGCCGGACACGGTCCCGGAGACTTTTGAGGCTCCAGGATCAGGCAGGCAGCCCCCCTTTACTGAAGGAGGCGAGCCTGCTCTATCGGCAACCTCTGTCCAATCAGAAGTGCATGGCAGCTATCGACGGCGCTAAAGAGTGCTTACATCGTCGATGAACATCGCGCCCTTATGGGTGCGGTGATTGAAAAGATTCAGTCCGCTGAGAGCGGACTGAATGAGTCTTGCATTAGCCTTATAAAAGGCTTTGAGGTATGTTTTAGGAACTTTTGAAGATTTTCATAGTATGGATAGTAGCCCTTGATGCACTGTTGATGACATATATCTCTTCCTTTATAAACATGCGTCTGTAGTGATTACCACCTCTCATACTGCGGAAGTGTCCGGACTGAAGCAGAGTCTGGAGTGGGCCGAAGAAGAACTTGGCCGAGTGAAGAAGCCGTTGGAGGACAAGGAAGGTATGTCGAAACCTTGATAAGTTTAGCAGAAATGAGTAGTTGTGTCTGATGAAATTATTTGTATTGTGTGCTCTAGGAGCAAATGCCGAAATTGAGGCGCTTAAAAAGGCTGTGGCCAAAGCTGAAAAGAAGGCCGCCGCGGAGCAGGCTCTTCGCGAGAAGCACGAGGCCAGGCTCATTGAAGCTGAACGAGAGCTCCAGGAGGTTGTGAGGAAAAGCGATACTTTGGAGCAGAGTCTATCACGGAAAGAATCCGAACTCGCCCAAGCTCTCCAAGCCTCAAATGATGTTCGGGAGGAAGCCCAGGGTGCTCTGAAGGACATTCAGGAGGCGAGGAGGATTGCGGCTGGTAAGGCTTTTTCTTATTCAAAGCGGTTTTTATGTAGTAACAGGAGAAATTCAAAGTGACAAATTGAATTCTTATTTCTCCAGTGGATTTTGCGGACCTACCATGCAGGATATCTGATGCTGCTCAATTCTACCGAGCTGAGGAGAAGAAGACTGCGGAAAAGCATTTCTGGTCGCAGTATTTGGCGCTGAATTATCCGGTGCCAGTCGATCAGCTGAAGCAGCTGATCAAACTGCACCAGGCGGCCGAACTAGCCATGAAGGACTTAATTGTCTGGCTATGGCCCGCCGAGCCAATTCCAAGCAGTTACTTCGAGCTCGTGAAGCGGATTGTAGGTGCTTGCCCTCGGCTCGAAGTCATTAAGCGGTCGGTCTGTATAGAAGGTGCATGAATGGCATTTGCCCGTGCGAAAGTGCACTGGGGGAAGCTGGATGCTGAAAAGTTGATGACTGAGGGACCGCCGGAGGGTAAGGAGCACCGCAAGCCCAAATTATATTATGATGGTGTCCTGAAAGGAGCCCGCCTTGTGGCGGAGCAATGTACCAAAGACATTATATTTCCCTGAAGACAGTCATGCTATCCTTTGTAAGGCGGAACGCTGGCACTTTTATTATGTATTGCCTGTTATATAAAAGTTTTTCCTCCTGTGCGGCCGTTTGATATATATTAATCTTGAGAGTTGGCCAGTCGTCGGCTTCTGCCCCCACATAGAAAGTACGGGGGTGTTCGGGATAAACCTGAACACTCTTTATCCCATTGTTGGGTCCTTGAAGGAGGTGTTCAGCACAACGAACCAGGCAATCAGACTATAGGGCTTTATCACTCTCACTTAGCCATAGGAGTTTAAGTAAGGTAGGCGCAACCCCTGGTGTTCGGAAGACCGCACGAGGGGCTCTAACAGCACCTGGTCGGGAGACCGATCCATCGCACTCTGCATTTTTTATGGCATTATGCGGAATAAATCCTTAAAGATTTTACAACCTCTCAAATAGCTGACCAGCTCTCGCCGTATCATGACAGTCAGTTTTCGGCTTTCTCTACTAAGGTGCTCATCCGGAAGAACCGGGACACAATCGCAGTAGTCCTCCCAGCGCTACCTTAGAAGATATAGCAGAACGTAATCTACCAAAACATGGGAGCCGAGCAAACCCAACTAATGACCCAAGACATGATTCGGAGCTGATGCATATAATGCTAAATGTTTGGGGTGCCGAGCGACCGAGAAGGTGGCCGGACTTTGTTGCCATAGTATGGGTACAATGAAGCCCCTGGCGTATTAGGGCACGACACGATGTGCAGATGTCGTTATGACGAAAAAGGTGTCAATGAGGAATGACAGCAGGTCAGTGTCATGTAACTCTATATGTCGTAGTCGAGTGACACGTCTATGCGTATGAGTGCAGTTGATGCTATAGAAAGAGGTATGATGGCGGAACCTGTTGAGACCGGGCGGGAGGAAGCTGTGTGCGGATCCGAAGTATATTCGGATTGTTTTCTGGGGGAATATTTATACATTTCTCTTTTTGCATCCAAGTTGATTCCATGTCGCCAGTCCTGTTCTGCGCAAAAGTGAGCCTGTAAAGAAAATGCTTAGAGACATTTATGTGTCATGGAGCGGTTGAACCGCAGGGCCCTCCCCAACTTATGCCGGAGTGCTTGATTGAAGCCTGGTCGAGCCGGGCTATCATGCCGTAAAGTAGTTCGGACTCCTTTGTTGGTTTCCGGGAGGTTGGCTATCGAATCAAGGTTCGATAAAAAGGCACAACTCGCTGCTTCAGTGGCAGTATACGTTCCGGTGTTGGGGTGGAGTTCGGCCTTGCCCGTAATTGTGACTATGTCACGTGGGCTTGGTATTTTAAGCTTGCCATAGGCACGGTGTGGTACCGCGTTGAATCAAGCCAACGCGGTTCGCCCCGGCAGTACGTAATAGTTACTGTATAGGGGGACAATGTTGAAGACTGACTCTTCGGTATGGTGATTGTTTGGTGATCCGAAGACAACCTCTAGGGTGGTGGGCCTGTAAAACTGACCTTTGCACATGGTACGACATCTTGAGAAGATGTTTTTGGCGGGTTTGATCCTCGAGCGATCAATACCTATCTGGTGCACTGTGTCCTGGTGCAACAAGTTTGAGCTGCTGTCTCTGCCAATAGGGGCTCGTATGTGGTGGAACCCGCCAACTATTGGGTCGAGGATAAGTGCAACTGAATTGCCATGGTTGAAATTGGCTGGATAGTCTGTATGATCGAAGATTATCGGCCGTATTTTTGTACCATGGGGTGACTTGCTTTGTTGAGTCGACGCCCCGAAGAGTACGCATTCGTTCCCATTTGGGGGTGTGAATGGTGTTTATCACGTTCACCATGTTGGTTTGCGGAGAAATTTCTTTTGCCCTATAATGTTTGATGGTCTGGGCTCCTCATTGTCTTCATAGCTTTCAGACCCCTTCTTATTGTTTCCGGCACGTGACCGGCCGGCTTGTTTGAAGATCCGGCATTCTCTATTGGTATGATTGGCTGTCGTTCCTGGGGTACCATGAATTTGACATGGGCGGTCAAGTATGCGGTCCAGGCTGGATAGGCCCGAATTGTTCTTTTTCTGCTGACCGGATTGGGAGCCACGGAATCCAGCATCGACTGTCGTGTCTTGGGCGTCATCATTGTTCTTGTGACGCTTATGTTTGTTGCATCAAGGTTTATGGATGCTGTCTCGCAGGTCCTACGTATTGCCCCGGGCCATAATGTATTAGCGTCGGGGTGTGGCTTTTAGGACCTCCCCCTCGAGTTGAGGTAGCAACTTGTGCTTTGGGTATCCTTTTGATAGGGGCAAAGGTGTCCCGTCTTTCGATGAGATGATGGATATCGCTTTGGTGGAAGTCGACTTTGATGATCCGACTACGAACGTGCGAGGACGTCGCGCCTTAGCAATCGCTAAACCAACTCCGAGAGGTTATTGACCACGCCGGAGCACGATCAACCTGACCACGAGGGTCTGTTTCCTGCGAGCAAACGAAGAACAAGGAAGAAACTAAGATTGCAATCTGGATAGTGCGAATATAAGATGAAAGCTTTATTGATCAAGGTGGGGTTCTGTGACGCCTTTGTCTGGTCGTTGAACACAAACGAAGTACGCGAAGTTGCAGCTATGGCGAACTTTAATCTAAACAAAACCCAAAGTCTAAACGGTGCCCTAAGGGCTGTATATATGGAGGAAGAGAGGGGGAATTTCGTGGCCCTTGGTGGAGGGGTCCGAAATCAACCCTATCTCTTGTTTCCCCACACATACGGACTCTAAAAATAGCCTATACTTATGTATTTCGAAATTACATGGGCCTGGCCCAATAAAAAGGTGACGCAACACCTATAATAGCCTCTGGACGAAATTTATGAAGTGACATCTTGTATATTTCGTCCAAGGCTTCATGCACTCGTTATGGTGGCTTCAAAGACCTGAAATCATCACTTGTAACTCTGTTCTTGTTCCCCTTGCGCATGCCATCATCTCCATGCTTGTTCTTGCTCCAATGTTCATCCTTCTCCAAGCTAGGCCCTTCATTTGTAAGCAAAACAAATGTATCCAATTTAGGCAGCATCATATTCTCATGAACATTAGAATCATTACCAAGAAACGAAAGTACCTGGTAATTTAGTTGGCGTGCGCGAGCTCTAGTAATTGGTCCAGTATGCATAGCAGCAGGGGCTGTGGGTGTAACAATGGTATTGATGTCCTCATCATCCTCCCCTTCTTGAAATGAAGTCGTCCTCGACGGAAGCTCATCTTCCTCACCCAAATAAGGCTTCAAATCTGCAATGTTAAAAGTGGGACTAACCCCAAAATCTGCAGGCAGCTCAAGTTTATATGCATTATCATTTATTTTCTCTAACACCTTAAAGGGACCATCAGCCCGTGGCATGAGCTTTGATTTGCGCAAATCAGGAAATCTATCCTTACGCAAATGTAACCAAACAAGATCTCCAGGTGCAAACACAACATGTTTTCTACCCTTATCTCCAGCAAGTTTATATTTGGCATTCATACGCTCAATGTTTTCCTTAGTTAACTCATGCATTTTTAAAATCAATTCATCACGTTGTTTAGCATCAAAATTAACCTTCTCCGAAGATGGAAGAGGCAACAAATCAATAGGTGCACGAGGTAGGAAACCATACACAACTTCAAAAGGGCACATCTTAGTAGTAGAATGCAATGAACGATTATAAGCAAATTCAATATGAGGCAAGCATTCCTCCCACATTTTCTTATTACTCTTCAAAACATCCCTAAGCATAGTAGACAATGTTCTATTGACTACTTCAGTTTGGCCATCAGTTTGGGGGTGACAAGTAGTACTAAAAAGCAGTTTAGTCCCCAACTTAGCCCATAAACATCTCCAAAAGTGGCTAAGAAATTTAGTATCACGATCTGAAACAATAGTATTTGGCACACCATGCAAGCGAATAATTTCACGAAAGAACAAATCAGCAACATTAACAGCATCATCGCTTTTATGACATGGTATAAAGTGTGCCATTTTCGAGAATCTATCCACGACAACAAATATGCTATCCCTCCCCTTCTTTGTTCGAGGTAAACCTAAAACAAAGTCCATAGATATATCCTCCCAAGGAACACTAGGTACAGGCAAAGGCATATAGAAACCATGAGGATTGAGTCGTGACTTAGCTTTTTGACATGTAGTGCAGCGAGCAATAAAATGCTCAACATCCCGTCTCATCTTTGGCCAAAAGAATTGTGTAGCAAGTACGTCCTCCGTCTTCTTCACGCCAAAGTGTCCCATTAATCCTCCTCCATGCGCCTCCTGCAACAACAAAGGACGAACGGAGCTAGCTGGAATGCATAGCTTGTTAGCACGAAACACAAATCCATCGTTAACGACAAACTTGTTCCACATTCTTCCTTCTTTACAATTCTGCATTACATCTTTAAAATCAGCATCATGCACATATTGATCTTTTATGGTCTCCAAACCAAATATTTTGAAGTCAAGTTGTGAAAGCATAGTATAGCGACGAGACAATGCATCAGCAATAACATTTTCTTTTCCCTTCTTGTGTTTAATGACATAAGGGAAAGTCTCAATGAATTCAACCCATTTAGCATGTCTACGATTCAGTTTAGCTTGACTTTTAATATGTTTCAAAGATTCATGATCAGAATGTATAACAAATTCTTTGGGCCATAAATAATGTTGCCATGTTTCTAAAGTCCGAACAAGAGCATATAATTATTTATCATAAGTAGAATAATTCAGACTAGGCCCACTCAATTTTTCAGAAAAGTATGCAACAGGTTTGCCATCTTGTAATAACACACCTCCTAATCCAATTCCACTAGCATCACATTCAAGCTCAAAAGTCTTATTAAAATCAGGAAGTTGGAGTAAAGGAGCATGTGTCAACTTATCTTTCAATACCGAGAAGGCTTCTTCCTGTGCGGTACCCCAAAGAAAAGGCACATCTTTCTTTGTAAGCTCATTGAGAGGTGCAGCAATGGTGCTGAAATCTCTCACAAAACGCCTATAGAATCCAGCGAGGCCAAGAAAACTCCTCACTTGTGTGACCGTTTTGGGCTGCAGCCAACTCTCAATAGCTTCAATCTTGGCTTTATCAACTTCAATTCCCTGTGGAGTAACAACATAGCCAAGAAAAGATACTCGGTCGGTGAAAAAGGTGCACTTCCCAAGGTTACCAAACAAACGTGCATCACGTAGAGCAATAAAAACAACACATAAATGTTCCAAATGTTCTTCCAAAGATCTGCTATAAATCAGTATATCATCAAAATAGACTACCACAAATCGTCCAATGAAAGCACGTAAAACTTCGTTCATTAGTCTCATGAAAGTACTAGGCGCATTAGTTAACCCAAAAGGCATGACTAACCACTCATATAATCCAAACTTAGTTTTAAATGTTGTTTTCCATTCATCCTCCAATTTCATACGAATTTGATGGTATCCACTACGCAAATCAACTTTGGAGAATATTGTAGAGCCACTCAATTCATCAAGCATATCATCTAGCCTAGGAATAGGATGACGATAACGAATAGTAATATTATTAATGCCTCTACAATCAACACACATACGCGATGTACCATCCTTTTTCGGCACTAGAATAATAGGAACAACACAAGGACTAAGGGATTCGCGTATATAACCTTTGTCGAGAAGCTCTTGTACTTGACGCATAATCTCCTTCGTCTCCTCTGGATTGGTACGGTATGGCGCATGGTTTGGCAGTGAAGCACCGGGAATTAAGTCAATCTAATGCTCAATCCCTCGAATAGGTGGTAATCCCGGTGGCACGTCTTGTGGAAAGACGTCAGCGAACTCCTGCAAAATGTTAGTGATAGCAGGAGGCAAATAGGAAGGCACGTCCTCGAATGAAAATAATGCCTCTTTGCACACAAAAGCATAGCAAACAGATTTGCTGAAATCTAGCTCATCAATATCAGATTTGGTGGCAAATAAACATGCACTTTTCAATTTAATTTCAGAAGCAACACTAGATGGTTTATTATTAGGCTTCATTTGTTGCTCAAATTCTTTTGCCACAATCTGATTTTCACTCTTATTCTTCTTCTGTTTTGCTTTATTAGCTCTATTAATATCATCTTTCAAAATAGAATCAGGAGTCATAGGAAGCAAAGTAATATTTTTATCCTTATGAACAAGAGTATACTGATTGTTTCTACCATGGTGTACAGAATTTTTATCAAATTGCCATGGTCTACCAAGTAATAAGGAACATGCTTGCATAGGTACCACATCACAATCAACATAATCAGCATATGTAGAGATACTAAAATGCACACGAACAGTACGTGTTACCTTAACCTTGCCGCTGTTGTTGAACCATTGGATGTAGTAAGGATGTGGATGTGGTCTTGTGGTGAGAGAAAGCTTCTCCACCATCTCCATGCTAGCTAAGTTGTTGCAGCTCCCTCCATCTGTGATGACGCGCACAGAACGTTCTTTCACAACTCCCTTGGTATGGAACAAATTGTGCCTCTGATTTTGCTCAGCTTGTGTGACCTGGACACTCAAAACACGTTGAGCAACTAAACATTCATACCTGTCAGCGTCTTCAGGAGCCATGTATTGCGTCTCATGATCAGAATCATCTCCACCATGTTCTTCATGTGTAATAAGAGCCAAAGTCTCCTCATCATAGTCACTAGCGGACTCATATCCACCATCCGCGGTAGCAATCATCACACGTGGAGATTTGCATTCTCTCGCATAATGACCTCCTCCCTTACAACGACGACAAATAATATCACTTGTGTGCCCTGTTGATGCCATGGAAGAAGAAGAACTCTGTGCAGGCCCAGCAGGTGCGCTCTTGGTAGATAATGGTGGTTGTGCTTGTTTTCTTGTATCACGACTGGAGGAGGCACCTGATTGAGGTGCTGGTGCAGTTGAAGTAGAATATGCACACGGTGTCCATGATGAAGGTCGGCCTGCAGAAAAGTTAGTTCGCGCCAATGCTTGTCGATCCTGCACTTCACGTTCAGCTTTACAAGCAAGATGGAATAAACGAGTGATATTAGTATACTCCTTATAGTCTAGAATGGTCTGAATCTCTCTATTTAATCCACCCAGAAAACGTGCAAGCATAGCTTCATTCTCCTCAACAATACCACATCTAATCATGCCAGTTTGTAATTCCTGATAATATTCTTCTACAGAATTTTTTCCTTGTCTTAAGCGCTGTAATTTTTGAAGCAATTCACGTTGATAATATGGTGGAACCCAACGAGTACGCATAGCAGTTTTCAAAGCAGCCCAAGTAGTTGGAATAGGATATAATCTACAATGTTCAGACCACCATACACATGCAAAACTAGTGAAAGCACAAACAACAGCGGCAACCTGTCTCTCCTCGGGATATTGTAAACATGTAAATCGTTGTTCAGTTTCTAACTCCCAAGTAAGATATATATCAGAAACATATCTACCCTCGAAAGGTGGAATATTCAATTTCAGTTTAGGAAGATGGTCATGATCTCGTACCTGAGGGAAAGCCCTACCATTGTGATTATTTGCATGTGGACGACCTGGTGGTTGTGGTGCAGGTGGTTGCACGTAGTTCTGATTTTGAGCAACCTCATCCTCGTAATTTCCCACATAATCATCCTCCTCCGCATCAGCATCAGGAGCCATAGAAGTATCAATAGCAGCACCAATAGTTTGGCCAAATGCAAGAGGAACACGGCTCGCTCGGCGGAGGTCTGTTTCGCGACGTGGAGGTAGTCGTTGTTGTTGTTGTTGTTGTTGTTGGAGAGGTGCGTTAGGTGCCGCGGGTGGTGGTGGTGGAAGACGCGCGAGCAATTCATTAAACTTGTTATCGAGCTTTGTTTCGAACGTCTTCTCCATGCCATCTATCTTCTCCATGGCTTCTTCAAATCTGTTTAGCACATCTTGCACCTGTCCACTCATCATTTGCTGAAATTTATCATGCAAATCCTTATTCGTCATGTCCTCCCAGTCAGTCTTGTCGGCTTGTGATCCTGGCATGGTTAGCAGCAATAGAAACACACAAGAATATGATCCTACAGACTACTAACAAGAGGTGGTGGTGGGTGTCACAAATCCGTCAAGCAAATCTCAAATTCTTACCAGTTCTTACCCAGCAGCAGGCGGTGATCGGCAACCATTGTAGTCAAAAACTCTCAAAGCTTGGATAGAGCGATTACCAGGGAGAGTCAAACGCACGACGTAGAGGTATGTGGACCTGGGAAGGCTTATAATATGGTAGCAAAAAGGGTCAGCAATAATCAATTCAGAGATGCAAAGTTGAATAAACGCTCAACGACGGTACTGTGCTGGTCCTAGGCTAGACTGTGCTAGAGACGCGAGCCTAGAACACCAACAAAATCATGGCGCGGCACGTAAACAAGGGAAAAGCACACTCTGGATTTTTTTTCGCTCTTTTTTTTGCGCTGTTTTTTTTTGCGCTGCTTTTTTTGCGAAAAATCACTATAGTGGCGATTGTCTCAAAACTCTTCCTAGGTCAAACTGACAGGATGGACACGAAATTTTTTTTGACCAATTTTTTTTTCGACTGCCCGGACCCAAAAACTGGAAACGGGTCAAAAAAAACTTCCTATAATGGCACCTGTCTCAAAACACTCAGAAACACCTAAAAATAGGATAGCCGGAATTTTTTTCGAAAAATGCGTTTTCGAAAATTTTTGGGCCTAAACGGAGGGTGGTTTCCGGACTCTTTTTTTTCGAAACCTACTCCGGCAAGGAAACACGAATCGGAATCTAGATGGATCTCGAAAACAAACCTAATATGACAAGAACTCGGATTGGTGGTGGATATATGGTGGTAGATGGCAGCGGTGGTGGTATATGACAGCGGTGGTGGTATATGGATACGGATTCGAAGCGGTGGCAGATAAGCGGTGGTGGTAGATGGCAGGGGCGATGATGATGGTGCGGCAGCGGCGTGATAACTTATGACCAGAACTCGAAACTCTAAAAGACTAGACTCTAAGACCAGCAACTAGACACGACGATGCAACCGCAAATTCAACAAAGCAAAACCCTAAAAAGATTATGCAAAGGCTCAGATTGGTTCGGATATGATGAACTAACCCTAAATGTTTTTGTGGCGTTTTCGTGGACTGTAGGTATGAAGAACAGACTCGATCGAAACTAGGAAAAACTATAAAATCTCACCGAGCAACCTGGAAATCTGATACCACTTGATAGGGGCAAAGGTGTCCCGTCTTTCGATGAGATGATGGATATCGCTTTGGTGGAAGTCGACTTTGACGATCCGACTACGAACGTGCGAGGACGTCGCGCCTTAGCAATTGCTAAACCAACTCCGAGAGGTTATTGACCACGCCGGAGCACGATCAACCTGACCACGAGGGTCTGTTTCCTGCGAGCAAACGAAGAACAAGCAAGAAACTAAGATTGCAATCTGGATATTGCGAATATAAGATGAAAGCTTTATTGATCAAGGTGGGGTTCTGTGACGCCTTTGTCTGGTCGTTGAACACAAACGAAGTGCGCGGAGTTGCAGCTATGGCGAACTTTAATCTAAACAAAACCCAAAGTCTAAACGGTGCCCTAAGGGCTGTATATATGGAGGAAGAGAGGGGGAATTTCGTGGCCCTTGGTGGAGGGGTCCGAAATCAACCCTATCTCTTGTTTCCCCACACATACGGACTCTAAAAATAGCCTATACTTATGTATTTCGAAATTACATGAGCCTGGCCCAATAAAAAGGTGACGCAGCACCTATAATAGCCTCTGGACGAAATTTATGAAGTGACATCTTGTATATTTCGTCCAAGGCTTCATGCACTCGTTATGGTGGCTTCAAAGACCTGAAATCATCACTTGTAACTCTGTTCTTGTTCCCCTTGCGCATGCCATCATCTCCATGCTTGTTCTTGCTCCAATATTCATCCTTCTCCAAGCTAGGCCCTTCATTTGTAAGCAAAACAAATTATCCAATTTAGGCAGCATCATATTCTCATGAACATTAGAATCATTACCAAGAAACGAAAGTACCTGGTAATTTAGTTGGCGTGCGCGAGCTCTAGTAATTGGTCCAGTATGTATAGCAGCAGGGGCTGTGGGTGTAACAATGGTATTGATGTCCTCATCACCTTTGGTGGGGTGCTCAAGTCCGTATTCCTCGGCTGCCAGGACCTCAGTCCATCTGTCTGTGAGCAGATCTTGATCAGCTTGGGGCTGGTGCTGCTTCTTTTTCAGGCTTCTTGCGGTGGCTATAATCCGGCGCTTGAAGCGCTCCTGCTCTACGGGATCCTCAGGCACGCCAAATTCATCATCGCCGAGGCTCACCTTGTCTTCGGAGGGAGGCATATAGTTGTCATCCTCCAAGTATCTGTCTGTTGCCTGTTCATCTGGGCTAACCTGCCCGTCTTCTTGTTCAGCCTACTCGAAGGTAGGTTGATCGGGATTGTATTCATCTTCGGCACCATCCGGATTGTTTTCGTCTCCTATGCCGGTATTGCTGCGGCGGGGCTTAGAGCGGCGCCGATGACGCCCATGCTTTGATTGCTTCCTGAAGGGGTTATCCTCTATTGCCTCATCGCCATTGTTTTCTTTGGGGGTGTCCACCATGTATATATCATACGAGGATGTGGCTGTCCATCACCCTGTGGGCTGTGGTTCCTGTTCTTGTCCTGCATCGTCGTCCATACCGTCGATGTATTCGGAGTTGAATTCAAGCACGTCGGTTAAATCATCGATAGTGGCAATGAAGTGGGTGGTGGGTGGGTAACGAATTCCTTCGTCATCTGCTACCCACTCGAGCCGGACATAGTTCGGCCAAGAGTCTCCTGACAAACAGAGAGACTTTAATGAATTCAGTACGTCGCCGAAGGGAGAGTGCTGAAAATATATCTGCAGCGGTGAACTCCATTACCGGAGCCCAATCAGATTTGATGGGCCCGGATGCACGCGGCCCGGAACCTACGTCCGGACACAAGTCCGGGGGTCCGGTGACACAGGTTTCCTTATAGGTGGAGTCTGTGTTCGGCTCTATCACCGATGGGTACGCGGCCTCCGTGGCGGGGTCCATCCACCCATGCTCGGGCGACACGATCTTCTCCGGATTTAGGTCCGGAGCTACTGCAGGTGCGATATCCCGAATACTGTCCGACAACGGATTTAAGTCGTGCTCGTCGTGACTGTTCGGCGCTCCTGGCGCAGGCCCGAATCCGTCAAAGATCAAGTCTCTGCGGATATCGTCCATGTAATTCAAGTTTCCAATCTGACCTGATGGCCAGGGGCGTAACTGTCGATCTGCTCCAGATGGCCAAGCGAATTAGCCCGCAGTGCGAAGCCACCGGACACAAAGATCTGTCCGGGGAGAAAAGTCTCACCCTGGACCGTGTTGTTGTTGATGATTGAAGGAGCCATCAAGCCTTGTGGCGACAACACAGTGGAACTCGCAATGAAAGCACCAATGTCGGTGTCAAAACCGGTGGATCTCGGGTAGGGGGTCCCGAACTGTGCGTCTAAGGCTAATGGTAACAGGAGGCAGGGGACACGATGTTTTACCTAGGTTCGGGCCCTCTCGATGGAGGTAATACCCTACTTCCTGCTTGATTGATCTTGATGATATGAGTATTACAAGAGTTGATCTACCATGAGATCGTAGAGGCTAAACCCTAAGAGCTAGCCTATGATTATGATTGTTCTTGTCCTACGGACTAAACCCTCCGGTTTATATAGACACTGGAGGAGGCTAGGGTTACACAGAGTCGGTTACAAAGAAAGAGATCTAACATCCGAATCGCCAAGCTTGCCTTCCACGCAAAGGAGAGTCCCATCCGGACACGGGACAAAGTCTTGAATCTTGTATCTTCATAGTCCAACAGTCCGGCCAAAGTATATAGTCCGGCTGTCCGGATACCCCCTAATCCAAGACTTCCTCACCTACCTTCATTGCACTCATTCGCCTTGCTTCAGATCCCCTTTCTTGCTCTTGCTCTCTTGCTTCCGAAATCTCCAGATCTGCCGAATTTTTCCTCCTCCAGCGAGCAATGGCGCCCCGCAAGGCCGCGGCCGAGGCTCCACTGGCTTGGTACTCGCCGGCCTTGGATCCCCCAAACATGTCGGAGAAGAATCTCGCCTCCATGTGCTTGATTACGGTGATGCAAGGCAACGAGATGGGGGAGATCATGCTCCGAGCCGGCTCCGCCGCACCGGAGGCTAAAGGGAGCACTTTTTACCCCTTCTTCATGAGCTCCGTCATCGCCGGCCTGGTGCCTCCCTTCTCTGAGTTCTTCTATGCCATTCTCCGCCATTACAGGTTACAAGCCCTTCATCTCCATCCTAACTCCGTTCTCCTTCTGTCGATTTTCTCCTACTACTACGAGGCGCATGTCGGGGTGATGCCTTCTGTGGCCTTGCTGCGTCACTTCTTCTCCCTCTGGGTCACCGGCAGCCATATATCGGCGTGCGCTGGCTTTGTCGTGTACTCCAAAGCCAACGCGATCTCGAAGGCCGGGAAGAGGGTTGATGGCTTCCGAAGTAAGTGGGTCATGATGGACGCCAGATGCTCCCACTCTCGGTTGGTGCTGCCCACGGAGCAGCCCAGGCTGACGAGGCGTGGTCTCGCGCGAAGCTTGACAACCGGTGGGCGAAGCTGGTGCTGGAGAAGATGAACGCCGACCTGAGGCCAGGCAACATGAAGGTTGGGAAGCTGACCGGGGCCACGCTCCTGAGGGAGTTCCTGGCGCAACGGGTGGCTCCACTCCAGGCGCACTCGCGCCCGCTGTGGAGGCTTGGAGGGGCGGATGACGATCTCCGCCTGAGCTCGGAGGCCCTGGCTGATGAGGATGTGATCGTAGCTCTCTGCTTCCTTGTTGGAGAGGACGTGGAAGGCCTGGAAGGCGGGCATGTCCCCTTGTTCCTCCGCGAAGACTGGCAGCAAGTGGTGGGGGCCATGCCCACCTTCAATGGGAGCGGTCTAGTGCTAGAGGTGCCCCCTGAAGGTCAGGAGGCGGCGGCGCCGGTGGAATTGTCTTCTGATGATTCCCGTGGAGGAGGGGAGGAGGACGAAGAAGAAGAGGAGCGCGACTCGGAGGAGATCATGGAGGGGACGGGGGAGACTTCCCCTTGGTGCAGGGCCAACATCCTCTGCGCCCTGCCGGACGATGACGAGGCCGACACCAGGCGAGGGGGAGAGGACCCGCCCATGATCCCGAAGAAGGACAGGTCGGGGTTGATCTCTCGAGGGGTTACTCCGGCCCCGACACTGCTCGAAGCTAGCTCCGGCCCCTCCGGTGCACCCTCCTCTGCCTCTGGACTTCCCGAGACTGCGCCCCGCAAGAGGCTCACGGGCTTCAAGCTTGGCAGGAGACCGCAGGAAAACGCCACGACTGACCAATAAGTACTTGAACTCCACTTGCTCTTGTTTTTGCTGTCAGGGCTTGATGCCCTCCATCACTTGGGCAGGCTGCCGCCTGCGGCGAAGAGGCTGAAGGGGCCCACGGTGGCTCCGCTTGGGACAAGCTTACCCGTTGTGGCCGCGCCTTCGTCTGCAGGAAGGGGAGGCAGTGGAGCTCGCACCTCCCCTGCCCGGTCGTCCTTGCGAGGCCAGGAGGAGCACCTTGGCGGGGTGCCAGCCCCCGTGGCCTCGCTGGCTCTGGAGCCGCCGGCGCTTGATGTTGTTGTTGAGGTTGCCAAGACTCAGGAGCTCCCCGTCTCCCAAGCCGTGATTACGCTGCCGTCTCCTCTTCCTGCTCCACTGGTTCCAGACTCCTCTGCTTCCTCCGCCGTCTTGGACCGTGCCGCTGCTGAGCTAGGCCGGCTGCGAGAAGACCTTCAGGGCACCAACCCCCGCCTGGTGGCCGGACACCTGGGGCTGATCTCTGGCTGGGTTCATTCTGAGACCTCCATCCGAGCAGTGCTGAGCCAGGCTGAAGCAGCTTCCGAGGAGGAAAAGCAGGCCGCCACCGAGGCCGCGGCCACTCGTGACGCAGCGATGAAGGATGCCTTGATCGCCCAGGACCGGTGCTGGAGGGCGAGCTACAGGGCCTGCATGATAAGTTCGCCAAGGAGGCTCGCGACCGCCAAGCAAAGGAGGAAGAGATGAAGGCTCGAGAGGCCGCCATCGGGGACCGCGACGCCGAGCTGACCACTGATCGTAGCCGACTGAAGACTCTGGAGCAGAAGCTAAAGGAAGAGAGGGCCAAGCTGGACGCCAAGGCAAAGGTCCTAGCCGAGGATCACATGGCCTTCACGGATCTTGAGAAGAGATCTCGCAAGGCGCTGAAGTCGCTTTACGATGGTGGTCTGGAGAAGCCGCTGGCCGGAGCCAAGGACGGCCCCGCCAAGCTGCTTCCCTTCTTGGTCGAAGCGCTTGAGGAGGCCGTGACCGGCATCGGCCCCATGGCTGAGGTTGAAGCTCGCGTCCTTTCTTCTGCGGCGCTGACTCGGGTCCTCAGCCACGTCTATCTTCGCGACCATGGTGCCAATCTTGACGATCTGCTAGAGCCTGTGGACGCAGAGCGCTCCGCTGCTGCTGCTGAAGCCGTGAAAGGCCGAGCGGAAGCCCTGCTAGGGAAGTTCCATGCCTTCGCCCCTGCGCCCAAGGTAGGTACTGCTGGTTCCGCAGCTTCGGGAGGTGGAGCTGACAAGCGCGACTCCGCCACGGAGGTGGGGCTCCTAGCGAATGACGGTGATGCTCAAGGGTGATCTCCCCGCAGCTTCTTTCCTGTTTCAACCCCTGCAACATGCACCATGCCTCGTGGAGGCATTTAAACTTATGTTTGGTATTGTGAGGACAATTTATGGTTTGTAATATTTGCTTCTGAATTTGCGATATTTTGCGGTTTCATTCCTATTTGCTTTGTGTTCTTCGTTGGCAGGGCACGGCCCCGCACATACCTCAGCCGCCGTTAGCCCCGATCGGATCACCAGGATGGGACCAAGGAGTGAGGGGCTATGTGACAAGTTAGGCTCCTGAGTCGCGATGCTCAGGAGTCCCCCTTGATGCGCAAACAGCAAATAGGGAGGGGGTGTAGGAGTAGATCTGTCGTTCTACGTCGGCAGGGACCGGCCCCGCGCATACCTCAGCTGCCGTTAGCCTTTCAGAACTAAGGAGTGAGGGGCTACGTGACTAGTTAGGCTCCTGAGTCGCGATGCTCAGGAGTCCCCCTTGACGGTCAAACGGTTTTCGTACCTTGGCTCCGCTCGGGGAGGGGCGCGCGATGACCAGGTCCGAGGGACCTGGCTGGGTGGCGTGCGCTCGGGCGTGACCCGGGCGCAGCCCCCGTGTCCAGCCCCCTCGCGTGGCACTCACGAGGGGAGGCATTGCGATGAGGCCAGACACTGAGCTCTGGGCTCCCTAAGGTTGATACAGCCGTGGGCTGCCCTCAGTTGTTTATCACCAACGCGGAGCATAGCGCTTCCGTATGTGTACGGGCATAGCCGCTCCTCGGTAGTGTTGTCAGCCAGCACGGAGCATGGTGCTTCCACTGGTACGTGGGAGGGGGGCCTCCGGGAGGGGCCCCTAGGGCGTGTACAGCCCCGCCCTGACACGTGGTCGGCACGGTAGGGCTAGACGAGGTGTATCTGGGCACTCGTGAGCCAGCGCGAGACTCACGAGGCCCTACCTCAAGGCAGGTTGCGCCTGATCTTGAGCCTTGGGAGGCTGAGTGTTCCTGCGAGGTGGTTAGATACAAATGCTCTACGTCCTCATGTCCCGGCCCACGAGCGAGCTCAGCTGCCGCTGGTATGCTAGGTTGTGATGCCGTGGACAAGGCCAGGGGGTGAGGGCTGGAGAGCCAGTAAGATCCCGTGAGTCGCGATGCTCAGGCGCCCCCTTTTAACACGCAAGTGATTTGCATGAGGGAGAAAAAGGGGCCTGTGGTAGGCGGGAGGTGATAATCACAGGCAGGTTAAGCATGAAAGGTAAATCAGCTTAGACAAATGCAGGAAGGATACATGCCACTGGGTCAGGCCCGAGCAGCTTGAGAATGATGCAGCTCGAGGGGTGCCCCCAGCAAGGTAGACTAAAAGCATAAGCAAAAGGGATACATGCCGCAGGGACGGACCCACACGACCTGGGAATAATGCAGCCCTAAGGGCACTCCTAGCTGAAATGAACTTGAAAGATGTCACTTGATACCATTGTAGAGCGGGTGTTGGAGTAGCTGACGATGCGCGGGGAAGAAGCCGATCCTCACGAGCCACCGGAGCCCTGAGCCTCGGGAGGCTCTAGGGGTCCGGGCGGCTCCTCGAGGACCATCTCTATCTCTGCCAGGACCGCGTGGTGTTTGACCTCCTGAGCTGCCAGAATGCTCCGCAGAAGACGCTGGTGAGCGGCAGCTACGTTCGGCAGGACAAAAGGCATGCGAACGTAGCTGTGCAGCGGACCCTTGCAGCATCCCACGCACAAAGGCCAGAGACGCTCCTAAGACGCGACTCGGCTGAGCCCTGGGTAGTCGATGCAGACGCGCAGCCCGCCATCCTCGCCTGGATGGGGAGCTACACCGGGTAGGCGGTGATCGCCGCGTATGACTCTCGATTCTTGAAGCTCCTGAGTGGCCTTGGTGATGAACTCCTAAGGGTTGGGCCCTCCTTGCCCCATGCCTTCTTGAGGGAAACGTGCCGCAGAGCACGCCTCCAAGTGGTGCCCGAGCACCTCCCTCGTGATCCTGGCAAAGTCCGAGGCCCTCCAGGAGAGAGCCCCCGAGCCTTGCCCGAGGAGGGCATCGGGCGCGCCTTCCTATGCAACGGTGGGAGGCGCCCCTTGCTCGGGCGCAGATCCTGAAGCGGCGCCTCTGGAGATGTCAGCCTCCTGAGGCCTTGAGCTGAGTGATGTCTTCTTCTTGGGAATCGCCTCGGGAGGGTTCTCGCTCCTGCTGTCTGGATCCCCGACTGATGCAGCTTGGAAGGCACGCTTGAGAGAGCACACCACATCCTTCTCTTCGCATGGGACTATGATGATTCCGCCGCTTCCCGGCATCTTGAGGACATTGTAACCATGGTGAGTTACCGCCATAAACTTGGCTAGGGCTGGATACCCGAGGATGGCATTGTATGGCAGGCGAATGTGGGCAACGTCGAAGTCGATGAGCTCCGTACGGTAGTTCTTGCGCTATCCGAAGGTGACAGGGAGGCGAACCTGCCCTATCGGAGTGGTGGAGCCGTCAGTGACTCCTGAGAAAGGCTTGGTTGGCTGGAGTTGATCATAAGGCACTTGGAGATTGTTGAACATCTCGACGGACACAACATTGAGCCATGCACTGACATTGATGAGGGTCATGATAACTTGCACATTGCTGATGACTGGGGAACAAAGCATTGGGAGGACGCCAGCTGTAGCCGCACACTTGAGCTAATCCGCTGAGCTGAACGTGATGGCGCACGTGGACCACCTGAGAGGGTGCATGGCCTCGAGCTTGGGGAGGACTGCGTTCACCTCGCGAGCAAATTGCTTGAAGATGCGCTGAGAGGCTGGGGCCTGGGCGCCGCCCAAGATGCAAGCGATAGCACGCGGCTCCTGGAAGCCCCCAGCCCCCTCATCCTGGTGGTGGTCATCATTCCTTCTTGGCGGTGGTGGTAGAGGAGGAAGGCCTGTGTTGCCCTGCTAGCGATCCTTGCGAGGCTGATCCCTCCAAGCCCCCTCGCGAGGTTGGTCCTGCCAGCGATCCTCACGAGGTCGGTCATGCCACTCCTGGCGAGGGCCTCAGTCGCCCCATCGTCCTCCACCTCTTCCTCCTCCTCGGCTGTAGCCCCGATCATTGCGCTCGGGGCGTCGACCGATGCGTCCTTCTCGAACGGCTCTGAGCTCCTGGCATTCGTTGGTGTTGTGAGTGTAGAGGTTGTGGTAGGCGCAGAATCGGTTGCCCTTGGACGACTCCGGCTGGTCCCTGCCACGCTTCATATCTGGTTCTGCTGCGAGCATGGCTGCTCCCTTGCGCTTCACGTCCTTAGCCTTGGCTTTCTTCTCTTTTGGGTCAGCGGCTGGAAGTTCAAGGAGGGAGAGGCGCCCCTCCTCAGCTCTTGCGCACTTGGTCGCCAGGTTGAACAGTCCAGGGATGTGCACAAGTCCTCGTGGATGGCAAGCTCCTCCTTCATCTTGACGTCACGAACGCTGTTAGAGAACGCTGAGATGATGGCCTCCTCGGTCACCCTGGGAATCTTGAGGCGAGCATTGTTGATGCGCTAGATATACTTCTGCAAGGTCTCTCTCGGCTGCTGCTTGATGCAGCGCTGGTCACCCATGACCGGAGGACGGTCGTGAGTGCCCTGGAAGTTGGCGATGAAGCGACTGCGCATCTCGTCCCAAGAAGAGATCGAGTCGGGCGGCAGGTTCAGGAGCCAAGTGCGGGCAACGTCCTTGAGCACCATTGGAAACCAGTTCGCCATGACCTTTTCGTCTTTGTTGGCCGCCTTGATGCCCAACTCATAGAGCTGCAGGAACTCCGCGGGGTTGGTAGTACCGCCGTAGCAAGGAGGCAGATCTGGCTTGAACTTGACCGGCCAGGCGACATTGCGTAGCTCGGCGGTGAAGGCACGGCAGCCTGTGGTGGCCACCGGAGCCCTTTGTAGACATGGGGCTTGCTCTTGGAGATTCCCGCGCGCCGCCACCAGGGGCAGCGTGGGGTCTTGACGCACTAGCGCAGGGATGCAGTCTTGACGTGCTGGAGCAGGGAGCACGCGAGCGCATTCTTGGGGCCGGGGGATTTCTTGGCAGCTCCTTTCTTGCCGAGCGGGCACTGGACGCGGCGGGTCCCATCCAATGGCCGCGCGCCTTGGATCCAGGGCACCTTCTTGGGGAGGAGGTGGCGGAGGCACCCCCCTGAGCTGCATCACCCATGCAAGACGGAGGGCGCGGCAGCAAGATGGACGGCGCAAGAGAGCCCCCTACGGCGCTGATGAGCTCGGTGATGCGAGCGAGCCACTCCTCGTAGAGGTCGTCAACAGGGCGGTAGTGTAGGAGCTCACGTGCTAGGAGCAACGCGGCCTACGCGTCCGTGAGAGCGCGACGAGCGTGAGATGACGAACAAGCTGGAGTTAGCAACAGAGTGGTGGTGCGGTTGTCCCGCCGCACCGAGGGATGCAGCAACAGCGCTTCCTGCTTGTTCCCCACCGAGCTGGTGGCAGCGTTGGCGGTGGGCGACGGAGAACAACGAGGAGGCCCACCGACGGGAGCCATTTGGAAGATGCGGGCGGCGAGAGCAGCCCGACGCTTAGCGCAAGATCGGCGAGAATCCACCATGGATGCGGCAAAGCAACGGAACACGGAACCATGGAAGGAAGATTCGGGTGCACCCCTACCTAGCACGCAAAATGTCGGATATCGGGTTCCGGCAAAACCCTTAAGGTTCGAACTCTGGGGTGTGCATGAAGATCTTCTCCCTATCGATCTACGTTCCGAAGCTTTGTCGTGGATCGAAGCTACACGATGAACAACACATGGGACGCATGGTTTATACTAGTTCGGGCCACTGTTGTGGTGTAATACCCTACTCTAGTGTGTGGTGTGGTGGATTGCCTCTGGGGCTGATGATGAACAGTACAGAGGAAGAACAGCCTCGCGAGGGGTGTTCTTGAGCTGGTGTGGAGTTCTACTTGTCCAGGATTCGATCCCTGCCTACTGTGGCGGCTATCTCTATTTATAGGGGCCGTGGTCCTCTTCCCAAATATTGAGCGGGAAGGGAGCCAACAACGACCATTTTGAAGAGGGACAACTAGTACAAGCTATCCTGACTAAAGTTGGTCTTCGACTGCCAAAGGCACTGACAATGACGCCGTCTTGGGCTCCATGGTGACCTCCATCCTGCCGCTCTGCCAGTCTTGGTCTTGTTGCACTGATATGGTCACCTTTGCTTGATGCCTCGGTACTCCGCGCCTGCGCTCGCCCCCTTTGCACCAAAGAGGAAACGAGGACACTGCACCGGCTAGCGCCCGCCTGGTCTCGATCTTCATGGCTTGCGTCATGAGCACCTCGCGAGGTACTTCTTGCCTTGATCTCTCCGCCTCCTCACGAGCCTGCCTGGTGAGGCTTCCCCTGAGGAGGCCTTGCGTCGTCCGCCCCGCGAGGCTTGGCCACTCGCGAGGGTCTTGATCTTGGGTTGATGTAGACGGGCCGTACTGGGCCGCCGCTTGAGCCACGCTGCAGGCCGCAGGCAGGCAAGTCTGGGGATCCCCGTTCCCAGAATGCTGACAATACGGGCGTGGGTAATCTAACCGTGCCGCATGCACGACCCTTGAGGAATAGGCGAGTTTAAAGGCAAGTGAGGAGGCGCTTGATATTCACGGCCTTTATAAAGAGATAAGGATTCATCTCTTTCACCCACGCCTTCTTTCTCTCTGCCTCCACCATTCTTGAGCTCCAGCGCCCAAGTTCTCATCTTTTCCGTCAAAAAAACACTCCAACCATGTCCGGATCTGGAGCGCAGGGCATGTGGATGGCCTCCTCCGTCAAGGAGAAGGACATTACCAAGCTCCGGGAGGACGGGTATTTGGCCAAGGAAATCGCCCATCGGCTTCCGGCCAAGGGGCAGATCATCCCTACTTTGGAGCCCCATGAGAGGGTGGTGTTCGTCCCCCACTTCGTTCGCAGGCTAGGATTTCCGCTGCACCCGTTCGTCCGCGGACTCATGTTCTACTACGGGCTAGATTTCCATGATCTAGCCCCAAATTCATTCCTCAACATCTCGACATTTATTATCGTGTGCGAGACTTTCCTCTGCATCCCACCCCACTTCGGTTGTGGCTGAAGATCTTCAATGTGAAGCCGAAGGTGGTGAGTGGCCAACAAGCAAAGTGCGGAGGCGCCATGGTGAGCAAGATGCCTAATGTTACATGGCCTGAAGGCTCCTTCGTGGAGACCGTCAAAGGGTGGCAGAAATCGTGGTTCTATATCACAGAACCGCGCGGCACCACCTGGGCCGCGGCTCCCGAATTTCGGTCTGGAGCCCTGATGTGGCACACCTCCTGGCCAGAGAAGGGCCTGGACTGGTCTTCAGCAGACAAGCTGACAGCGCTTCAGACGCGCATCAGGAGCATGATAGACAAGAATATCAAGCTCGTCAATGTGATCCAGGTGATGCTTATTCTCCGGATCCTTCCGTGCCAAAGCCGGACGTGCCATTTGTGGGAGTACGATCCTGCCAAGCACCAGACCTTGCTGCAGTTCTTTGGCACTATGCACGAAGACATCTAGAAGGTGCTTTTCAAGTCCAGCGAGACGTGGCCGGACACCGCCAAGGACCGTGGGCACGATTTGGCCCATCCCACTAGTCCGGTAAGGTCTTTCATGTTTTCAAGGTGTATCCTTTACTTGCATACTCAAGGAAGACGCCTAAGCCTCCCTACTGATTCTCTCAGGACTGGACAAAGAAGGCGGAGCGGATTCACTGTCTGGCTCCGTTGCCCAAAGATCCAGCAATTCCACTTCTGACAAAGATGCCGGTTCCGGTGCCCTATCAAGCGCCGGAGGAGAAGGCCAAGAAGAAGGTCAAGGGGACCAGAGGCAGCCTCCGTCGCAAGGGTGCTTCGGACGTGGTGTCCGAAGGCACCGAGACTCACTCCTCCACCGCCGAGGACTAACAGGAGGAGGAAAGCAACTCTCCCCCTGAGGAGGGAAGGAAGAAGAGGGCGGCCTCCACAAATCTGGAGGCAAAAGCGTCTAAGAGGGGGAAGTGTTCCCTCGCGGATAACTCCGCGTGGGATGTCGACAACAGCCCAGAGCGGCGCTCCCGAGACAAGCCCCTGGCCAAATCATGAGTACACAAAAACCCGGACACATTCATATATCCGGTCTCTCTACTTCATAGTCTTAACATGTTGAATCATGCATTCGCTGGACCCGGAGGCGATAGACAGCGGGTCCCTTCCAGCGGCCTCCTCCCCCAAGGCCATGGATGGCGCCGAGGCGTTGTCCCGAAGGATCCCAGGACAGGGAGAGACTCAGGAGGCCGTCAGGGAAGCGTCGGAGGGTGAAAACTCAGCCGTCGGACACATGGGGGAGAAAATCCCCATGGGTATTGACGATGGGGGCCATATCCAATTCAGCCCCAAGTCGAATAAAATTTCGGAGATCTATACGGCTCCGGAATCAAGCAAGCAGCCTCTTTCGAAAGAAGGGGGTGTGCCTATTCCACCGGTGACCTCTGTCCATCCAGAGGCACCGGACAATTTGCTGGAAGTGCTATGAGGCACTTCTATTGTTGAGGAACACCATATCCTTATGGGTACGATGGTTGAGAGGGTGCAGTCCGTTAAGAGCGGACTGACTGACGCCTGTACCAGCCTTCTAACAGGTTTTGAGGTGAGCGACACAATTATATAAAAAGAATGTCATAGTATAGACTGTAGCCCCTGAGACCCTATCCGATGTTCAGAAAGAAAAGCCGAACAGAGGATCAAATAATTTCTGTAGGAGACTAACCTTACATGTTTATGTGAATAAGCAGGCGTCGTTGCTTGCTGTGACCTCTGATGCTGCCGAGGTCTCCGGACTGAAGCAGAGTCTGGAGCGGACCGAGGAAGAGCTCGGCCGAGTGAAGAAACAGCTGGAAGACAATCAAGGTATGCAATAAACTTGTCTATATTCAGGAAGGATGAATGATTTGTACTGACTAAAGTGCCATTATATTTATTCGGAGCAGCGACCGAGGTGGAGACCCTCAAGAAGGCATTGGCTGAGGCCGAGGAGAGAGCGGCAAAGGAACAAGCCGCCCGTGAAAATCATGAGGCCAAGGTCAGTGAGGTCCAGCAAGATCTCCAGGACACCGTGAAGAAATGCGAGTCCTTGGAATGCAGCATTGCGGATCAAGAGTCTGAACTTGACAAGGCCCGCCAAAGCGCACACGATGCCCGGTTGAAGCCCAGGGCGCCCTCCAGGAAGTCCAGGAGGCCAGAAAAATCACGGTGGGTAAGGCCTTTATTATGCAGAGAAAATATGTGAAGAAAAGGTTCCTCTTACTGACCCGGATTTGGAGTTTTCCAGGGGCGTTTGCGGATCTGCCGTGCAGCATTTCAGATGCTGCGGAGTTCTTCCGAGGCGAAGAGGGGAGCTCCACAGACCGGTGCCCTATAGCGATCAGCTAAAACAGCTGGTCGAACTGCATAGGGTGGCCAAACTAGCCATGAAGGATTTAATAATCCGGCTATGGCCTGCCGAAGCTATACCCAGCAGCTACTTCGGTCTCATGAAGCGGCTGGTCAATGCCTGCCCTCGGCTTGATGCCAAGCGGTCGGTCTCCATCGAAGGCGCGTGAATGGCCTTCGCCCGAGTCAAGATGCATTGGGTGAAGATGGACGCCATGAAGCTTGTGAATGAGGGACCGCCCGCGGGCAAGGAGCACCGCACGCCCGAGCTATATTTTGACAATGTCTTGGAGGGATCCCGCATTGTGGCGGGGCAGTGTTCAAAAGACCTTATCTTTGAATGAAGTCATTCATATTGTTCCTTCTTGTATTATGAAACAGAGTCGTTATGTAATATAATGCATGTTATTTAAAATTTTACCTCATGTGCGGCCGTTTTGTTAAATCTGAGAGTTGGCCAGTCGTGGGCTTCAGCCCCCACGTAGGTAATATGGGGGTGTTCAGGATGAATCTAAACACTCTTTATCCAAAGTTTTGGTCCTTAAAGGAGGTGTTTAGCGCAACAAACCAGGCAATCGGACTATGTGGCTTTATCACCCTCACTAGGCGCAACCCCTAGTATTCGTAAGTCCAAACTTGGGGTTCTGCAAACACCTGATCGGATAAAAACCGATTCATCGCATAACACGGAAAAAATCGCAAAAGATTTGTAACCTCTCGAACAGCTGAGCAGCTCACGCTGCATCATGACCGTCAGTTTTCGGCTTTCTCTACTGAGGTGCTCATCTGGATGAACCAGGACACAATCATAGTAGTTCTCCCTTTACTACTCTAGCCGATATAGCGGAACGTAGGGTAGTAAGCATAGCAGCCGGGCAACCCAACTATTGACCAAAGACATGATTCGGAGCCAATGCATATAATGCTACAATTCGGGGTGCCGAACTATACTATAAAAAAGTGTTCCAACTTTCTTGCCGTATTATGGGGCGTAATGAAGCCCCTAGCGAATTTAAAGCGTACCAAAGTGTACGGGTGCAATCGATAAGAATAATGAAATAAAATGAAATAGCAAGTTAATGCCACATAAATTGGGATGCAAACTGTTTTTATTGTAATTTGATTAATATGTCAAAGCCTATTTGTACAAATAGTGCGATAAACAATAGGACTGTTTAGCCTGCCAAGACCGGGGGAGCTGTGTGCGGGTCCCGGAGACAAGTAGAATGATCATCGAGAAGAATATCTAGAGATTCCATCACATGTCCGTACTGCTTCCCACCTTGGTATGTATATATCCTTTGAAAGGAGCGATGATCAGGCCACTAGGAAAGGCATGGAAAAAAAAAGAAACCTGAAAAGAAAAAGAAAAAGTGAAAGTATGTGGATCCAGGGTAGGTTGAGCCGTATTGTGGACCACGATCTAGCTGTGCCTCTGTCTATGCCCATGGTATTTTGAGTGCGTAGTTATGTACGCGCGGTACAAATTTGTCGGGGCTGGGACGGAGGACGAATTGCTAGTCAAGCTCTTGACGAGCTGGACGGTCCTGCTGCAGAGTAGTTTAGACTCGTTTGACAGTGTTTGGGAGCTTGGCCGCCGAATTAAGGTTCTGCCTGAAAATGTCGCTCTGTGTTTCTGCTGCGAGGGCAGCGGTGTGCTCCTCGGTACGAAGGGAGCGTTCCGTGTTTGCATTGATTGTTATGACACAGCATGGTCCGGGCATCTTGAGCTTGAGATAGGCGTAGTGTGGCACCGCATTGGATCAAGCGAATGCGGTTCGTCCGAGCAGTGCGTGATAGCCACTGCGGAAGGGGACGATATCGAAGATCAACTCTTCGCTTTGGAAATTGTCCGGGGATCCGAAGACCACCTCCAGTGTGATTGAGCCCGTACAACGGCCTCTACACTTGGTATGACACCTTTAAAGATGGTTTTTGTGGGCTTGATCCTTGAGGGATCAATACCCATTTTGGGCACTGTATCCTGATAGAGCAGGTTCAGGCTGCTGCCGCCGTCCATGAGGACTCGCGTAAGATGGAATCCATCAATGATTGGGTCGAGGACCAGTGCGACTGAACCGCCATGATGGATACTGGTCGGATGGTCCCTACAATCGAAGGTGATCGGGTAGGACAACCATGAGTTGAACTTTGGGGCGACTGTCTCTATTGCGTAGACGTCCCTGAGCGCGCGCTTGCGCTCCCTCTTGGGGATATGAATAGCGTATATCATGTTCACCGTTTTAACTTGGGGGAGGAAACTTCTTCTGTCCCCCTGTATTCAGTGGCCGGGGCTCCTTGTCATCGTCCTTGCTTTGCGACCCCTTCTCCTTGTTCTTGCCATTTAACTTGTCGGCCTGTTTGAAAACCCAACATTCTCTGTTGGTATGATTGGCTGGTTTATCAAGAGTGCCGTGGATTGGACATGGACGATCGAGTATGAGGTCCAAGTTGTACGAGCCCGAATTATTTCTTTTAAATGGCTTCTTCCGCTGACCAGACTTAGAGCCACTGAATCCGGTGTTGACCGCCATGTCCTCGGTGTTGTTACCATTGTTTCGACGCTTGTGGCTGTTTTGTCGGGGCTTGCTATTGCTATCTCTGGCTTCAGAAGTGCCAGGTTCACTTGTAGTGTTATTGCTACGGGCTAGCTAGCTATCTTCGCCCACGCAGAAGCGGGTCATAAGCATTGTGAGGGCTGTCATGGACTTAGGCTTTTCTTGGCCGAGGTGTCGGGCGAGCCATTCGTCACGGATGTTGTGTTTAAAGGACGCTAGGGCTTCAGCATTCGGACAGTCGATGATTTGGTTCTTTTTAGTTAAGAACCTAGTCCAGAATTTCCTGGCCGACTCTCCAAGCTGTTGAACTATGTGACCTAATTCGTAAACATCTAGAGGTCTGACATATGTGCCCTGGAAGTTGTCGCGGAAGGCGTCTTCCAAGTCTTCCCAGCTGCCAATTGAGTTTTCGGGCAAACTGTTCAACCAATGCCGAGCAGGTCCCATGAGTTTTAGTGGGAGGTATTTGATGGCGTGAAGATCATCACCGCAGGCCATATGAATATGGAGGATAAAATCTTAAATCCATACCATGGGGTGTGTTGTCCCATCATATGATTCGATGTTCACGGGTTTAAACCCTTCTGGGAATCCAAGTTCCATTACTTCATCAGTGAAGCAAAGGGGGTGTGCGGCGCCTCTATATCAGGCCAAGTCGCAACATAGCTCGGATGGAGTTTGTCTGCGGTGTTCGGCCCGGGCATGGTTATGTTTGACACGTCCGGCCAGATGGCCATTGTCGCGCGTTGGGTCACGCCCCTGCCATCCGTAGATCGATCTGGTCTGACATGTTTTGTTTTCCAGATCATGCCGCAGGTCATATGTGTATCCCCGAGCTGTTGTGTCTTTGTTTTTACGGCGAGGTAGTGCGGGCTGGTGTGCGGCTTGAGTTGTCGCTTTGTCCCGGCCATGTGGTGGTCGGTCAGCCGCATTACGCGCTGGTAGGACAGGATCCAGCGCCTAGTCATTGAATTGGGGTAACAATTTGCGTTTCGGGAAACTTTTGGTTGGGCGCTCGAGGCCGTATTGTTCGGCTGCTAGGACATCAGTCCATCTATTGTTGAGCAGATCTTGATCAGCTTGAAGCTGCTGCTGCTTCTTTTTTAGGCTCCTTGCAGTGGCTATTAGCCGGCGCTTAAAGCAATCCTGCTCGAGAGGTTCCTCAGGCATGATAAAATCCTCGTTGCCAAGGCTCACCTCGTCCTCGGAGAGCCAAAGGTAATTACTGTCCTCCGAGTCTTTGTTTAGGGCCTGTTCATCAGGGATAACTCACCCATCTTCCTGTTCGCCCTGTTCGGAGGTTGGCTGAATGGGGTCTTCATTGTCCTCAGCATCGTCGAGAGTATTGTTTTCTCCTGTTCCGGTATTACTGTCTTTTTCACGGCGTGGTTTAGAGTGGCGCCGTTGACGCGGGCGCTTTGGCTGTATCTCAGGAGGCTTATCCTCAACTGGATCCTTCTCGTTGTTACTGTTGTTTTATTTGGGTGTGTGAAAGCACAAATGCTCCCTGGGTGATTTTGGTAATTAATGTCAACATATCTCTTGTTGGACTAATAACTTTACCTAGTATGTTTCAGATAAGTTCAACAATGGAGTGGCATGGACTAGAGGATGTGGAACCCCTTCAAGATGCTAAGGACAAATGATTGGCTCAAGCTCAAAGCACAAGACTCTACATTTTCTATCTTAGTGATCCAAGATCACATTGAGTCTATAGGAAAAGCCAATACTATCAAGAGGGGATGAGGTGTTGCTTAATGGCTTGCTTGCTCAAAGTGCTTAGTGATATGCTCCAAAGCCCTCAACCACTTTCTCACATCCACATATGTCCCAAACCAAAAGTCAAACTCGGCCCTACCGAATTTTTCTATCCGGCACCACTGAGTTCAGTTGACATAGCCACTGCCAGAAACCCTAGTCTTTTCGGTCTCACCAATAGGGATATCGGTCTCACTGAGATGGGATTGTAATCTCTCTGTATGTATCCATTACCAAAATCGGTCCCATCGAGTTTGTGTAATCGGTCCTACCGAGATTACAATGCCAACTCTCTATTCCTCTTTGTAACGTTTCGGTCCAACCGAGATGAGTGAATCGGTCCCACCGAGTTTGCCTGACCAACTCTCTGTTTAGCTTATTACCAAAATCGGTCCCACCGAGTTTGTGTAATCGGTCTCACCGAGATTACGTTATGCCCTGACACTAACCATATCGGTCCCACTGAGTTGACATGTCGGTCCCACCAAAAATCCTAACGGTCACATTATTTGCTAAATCGGTCCGACCGAGTTTCACGATTCGGTCCCACCGAGATTGGTAAATTATGTGTATTTTGTGTGGAGGCTATATATACCCCTCCACCCACTCTTCATTCATGTAGAGAGCCATCAGAACATGCCTACACTTCCAACATACATTTTCTGAGAGAGAACCACCTACGCTTGTGTTGAGGTCAAGATATTCCATTCCTACCATATGAATCTTGATCTCTAGCCTTCCCCAAGTTGCTTTCCACTCAAATATTCTTTCCACCAAATCCAAATCCTGTGAGAGAGAGTTGAGTGTTGGGGAGACTATCATTTGAAGCACAAGAGCAAGGAGTTCATCATCAACACACCATTTGTTACTTCTTGGAGAGTGGTGTCTCCTAGATTGGCTAGGTGTCACTTGGGAGCCTCTGACAAGATTGTGGAGTTGAACCAAGGAGTTTGTAAGGGCAAGGAGATCACCTACTTCGTGAAGATCTACCCTAGTGAGGCAAGTCCTTCGTGGGTGACGACCATGGTGGGATAGACAAGGTTGCTTCTTCATGGACCCTTCGTGCGCTACAAAAAAATACACTTCCGTGATGATACATGTTTGTCACAGTAGGTCACGTTTTTTGTCATGCATGTACATCCATGAAAATTTTATGACAGAATCATGATAGTCATACCTGTGCTGTCGTAGAAGTGTTCCATGACATTACCAAAATTATCATCACGGAAGTGTCCACTTCCATGACGATAAATCGTGCGTCACAGAAGTGCTTTTGTTAAGGGTGACCCACACGTGGCATCCACCGTAAGGGAACGTCATTAAGCTATCGGGTCGGGTTTTGGATCCAATTACCCGTTAACAGCCCCGACCAATGGGGATTTTCCACGTGTAAAATCATCATTGGCTGGAGGAAACACGTGTCGGCTCATCGTTGGGACAGATGTCATCCACTCATTGGACAGAAGGCGCCTATGATACCTCGACACGTGGCACGACCCAATAGTGGCCCATTCCTGTGAAAAGGCCGGCCCGTTTGACTTGGTCAAAAGGTGGCGGGCCGGCCCATGGAAAGCCTGTTAACGACCTGTTCGCGTATAGCCCATTTACAGCCCACTAACCCAAGGCCCGTTACGCCCTATCCGAATTAGGCCCAGTAGCGTCATCTGGGCCATCCAATATGATTCCAGCCCGTTTTCACTTCTGGCCCATGTATGGCCCATGACATATTTCGTCCCATATGAGGCCCTTTGTAACTATTGCCCCATTAACGGCCCGTGTTGAAACTGGCCCGTAATGAACAGTGTATCACTTTACACCCAAAAATGGCCTGTGGTGAAACTGGCCCGTAATGAACAGTGTATCACTTTATACCCATTAACAGCCGTTATTCCATTGGGCCCTTTCCAGCCCAAGTTATATTTCGGCCTTCTGAGGGCCCATTTATTCTTGGGCTCATTTGCAGCATCTGGTTACTTACGACCCGTTACTGTCATTTTCTGCTTGTGGGCCAAATTCAGCCCGTCGTTACAGTCGGCCCGTTTGTGGACCGTTAATCTGTTGGGCCATTTTCATAGCATCACCAAATACGGCCTATTAACGGCCCGTTATGGTCAGCCCATAAAACGTACGATTTCCATTAAAGGCCCGTCTATGGCCCATTAAAGGCCCGTAAAATACCCATAAATGAATCGGCCCTTACAAGGCCCATGGATCCTACGAGACGTAGAAGGCCCATGGATCCTAAGAGACATGGAAGGCCCATGGATCCAACGGCCCACTGAAGGCCCATGGAGCCGAGGGCCCAATGAAGGCGCATGGAGCCAACGACCCAATGAAGGCCCATGGAGCCGATGGCCCAATGAAGGCCCATGGGTCCGAAGCCCATGGATCCGACGGCCCGTACATCACCCATGGGATCGTACGGCCCGTGAAGGGCCATGGTCGGGCGAGTTGGCCCCTGTTTGAACGATATAGCATATTCAAAGAATTATCCTACTCAATACTATCACATCTAAAAAGCATACACTATACAACAAAGAGATCAAGGCATCCAAAGGTAGAATAATCCTACACTATACAATAAAGAAATTACAGCCGATTATACCCACTGGGCATTATGGTTTGGCATAGGTGTTAATAAAGCATACACAAACAACAAATTACATACACTGGGCAAATACAGCTCATACATCATGGACGCGCATCAACTTAACTCCATTTGAACTATAATCGATTGGCTGGATTCAGGTAGCACAAATTTCAGTCTGCAAAATCTCCAATTCCTTCATGGTTACCTCAGTGTCTTGTTTCATTTTTTGACTCCTGCATCTAATACCTGCATGTCCAGTCTCAACTTGTTGATTAAATGTTGATAATCATGTACAGGTTGTCTTGCCACCTCTAGTTGATGCTCTAGAACATCAGCACATTCCAATTCCAATCCATAATCATTCGGGAACGGCCATGCCGCACTGCTCGCAGATCTTTGTGTTGATGTCACTTCATCCTGAAATGTTTTTGTAAGTACACATGACTAGGGAAAAAATATAGTTACAACAGTGAAGCGAGCAAGACACTATTTTGTACTACATGGCAAAACAGGACTAACAATAATGTTACACGTCATGAAGCATAAGCAGGTGATATTTTAAAAATTATAAGAAAGATAGTTTGTGTAGCCTGCATACAGAAATCCCTCTTAGTTCACCAGAGGAGCATGATGTTGGGGCCCAATAAAAAACACAGACAAGTTACAAATTTAGACAACATGTTGCGTATAAGCAAGCAGTTGGCCATTCTATATCTCAATTAAAGTCTTATGGAGCATAATGAACAGCAGAGGGTTTCATACAAACATACTACAACAGGCAAAACTATGCAATCATTAGCGTAGTATAAACTAGATTGTGAGCCTCATGCAATAATAGTTGGTTAATAGACTTCAAAGCTTCAGGCACACTTCAACAGAGTAATTAAATGGTAAGGCCTTTAATTATGTTAACTAATAGTTATACAAGTACCGAACATTAGGCATGATTATTTGGGCATCTCATTAACTGAGGACAAATAAAGCAATTGAAAAGAGCAAATTAACTATGCCTGAAACAAACAAGGAATTGAATTGTTGAGTTGCATACAGTGACTTACCTTAGCAGGTTGAAGAGGCTCAGCGCAGCTCCTACTTCTCTTGCAAGGCTCCTTCCTAACATCTTGTACTTGGAAATCCTCAATCTTATCTTCATTGCACCCCCTCTGCAAGGTGACACAAACTAGTTACTCGTCTCCTTGGAAGATAAATATGCATACTTTCCAGTCTGTGAACACAAAAGGATGAGATTATAACAAAACAACACCACATAATGAAACATGCCGCATCTCTTGCACTTGCACACAATGAAATGAGCATTTACTATGTCTGCACTATGTAAAAACTAGGCATACCTTCAAACTGGATCTCTAGGTACTCTTGGAGAGCCTACTGTAGTGTACATCCAAACCTTTATGTCACCTATGAGTTAGACAAGGCCCCACTACAGCAGCCCTTAGTGTTTAAATCGTTGACAAGCTCTGTTAGAGTGTTAGGTCAAGAACAACAAGTAATCAAAGCAAACAGTCCTAGTATGGTTGGCTGATGCAAACAAGCAATTGAACAGATGTGTGAGCAAATCTTACATATCAAGAAAAGAAGCAAAGAAGGAGGCTTAAAGACCATCACTTGACTGACCAGATTTAAGGGGCATTTAAACATCATGTGCAACGTATGAACTAACATAAACATTGCATATTCCAGATTCTACAATGGAATGCACATGTATTAGGTTATGCCATGTATGATGATGCCTAAATGTACAGATAGCAGGCAGGAGTGATTCATCATTGCACGCACAATTGAATTGCAGGTTAAGGGCCAGTTCGATTCCGCCTTTTCAGGGCATATTGTCAAAATAAGGCATAAAAGATGTAAAGAAGTCATTTTTGAGTTATGGGCTTGGGCTTAAGTAATTTCGCTTTGGAGGGGGTGTTTCATCTAGAACCTCACTAAAAATTGAAGGGAAGGGGAATAGTGAAATGACTCTGTTGTCTGCCTATATTACACTCAAAATGCAACTGCTGACGCCCGTGTCACACCTGACCCTCAAGTAAAAACAAACACGCAAGCATTCATTGCCTGCCCGCTTGCATCTCCTATCCCCTTTCCCTCTACCTTGATCCCCTGCGTGCAGCACTAGGGTTCCTCCAGCGAGCCGTCGCCACTGGTCCCATCTAGCCTGGTCCTCGTCGATGCTTTGTCCAGCTAGGCTACATGGCCAGCGGGTAGGGGTAAACCTCCCTGGCTGCTCCTCCCTCTGGCGCCGCCCCTCATTCTCATGGTCTCCAGCAGCTGCTCCATTGTGGTTCGTCCAACGCACTACTCCGGCAGGCGCTGCACAACTACAGCTGATGCCACACTGCAGCAGAAGGCACCTTATTCGCCCTCCCCTCCACCCAGGCCATGGCCTTGAGGTGCTGTTGAAGGATGATCTCATCCAACAAGGTGAGGATCTCCTCTGATATTTTGCCAAATTTTCATTCTGATCCACTATACGATGAATTGCTATGAGTTGCTTCTATTGCTGCTATATGATGCATTGCTATGAGCTGCTCCTGCTGCTGCTATATGATGAATTGCTATGAGCTGTTGCTGCTGTATGATGAGTTGCTATGAGCTGCTGCTGCTGCCATATGATGAATTGCTATGAGCTGCTGCTGCTGCTATATGATGAGTTGCTATAAGCTGCTCCTGCTGCTGCTATATGATGAATTGCTATGAGCTGCTCCTGCTACTGCTATATGATGAATTGCTATGAGCTGCTCCTGCTGCTGTTATATGATGAATTGCTATGAGCTGTTGCTGGTATATGATGAATTGCAGACTGCTGCTGCTGTATGATGAGTTGCTATGAGCTGCTGCTGCTAATATATGATGCTTTCAGGTGGTGTTGCTATATGATAATAACCAGCCACTTGGACCATCGAATTTTAATAAATAATTGTTCTTCATTTAAATGTGGGTCATGCGTTCTTCGTTTAAATTAGGCAATGGGATCTCTATGGAAAACATTGACCAAAGTAGATTGCGCCAAGTAGATAGTATCTTTGTATTTGCATTTTGAGCAAATAGTGATGGTCCGTTTTCCCATCATATTAATTACTGCACTAGGTTCAATTTGTGATGTTTGCAAGTCAAATTAATTTCCATATGGGCAGCAAAATGGAAAAAATATAATGCAATCTAGACTTTCCATTGATCATACCAAAGATAAGCTGAAAACGCAATGAAAAGAACTGGTTATCTTATTACATGGAGCTTATATTCATAGGTGCTTATTTTCTTAGGATAACTCGTAATAACTGTCCCTAAGAAACTTGGCTAATTGAACTGGCATACAAATAACTGCAATGGAGGAGTGACGTACCATAGCACACTGTATAGGCTCACCGTTGCCTCTCCTTTTTTTGCGATGTTCCATGAAATTGCCACATACATGTTGTACTTTTTCATTGTGTAACCCTATCTGCAAGTTGACACGGCTAATTTCAGACATCTCTACATGATACTACATTGCATATCCCTTGCGCATATTTAAACCACTAATTAACGATTGTGTGCGTACCATAAACTAGCCATGACTCTGTATGCTGGACTAGCAGGCACTCTAAGGGAACCTAATGTAGTGCACTTGAATTCCTACATGCCACCTACAATTTTTTGTAATGTACTTCCCCTGTTCCTAAATATATGTCTTTGTAGAGATTCCAGTATGGACCACATACAGATGTATATAGATGCATTTTCGAGTGTAGATTCACTCATTTTGCTCTGTATGTAGCCTATAGTGGAATCTCTAGAAAGACTTATATTTAGGAACGGAGGTACGAGGTAGTATCATGTATGACATCTACATATCTAATTTAGCAGCCAGTAGTAGAAATCATTGTCTGCACAAAGGGATTACTGGTCGAAAATCCTAGCAAAGCACGCTGGCAGGCACAGAACAATACAAGAGAGAGAGAGAGACGCACTTAGAAGATCATAGCAATGCCTCAGTCCAAGATCTTAGTTGGCCAAGCTATTAGATCCAGAAGAAACATCGTCCTTGTAGTTTTTGTCAGCTGCATAACAGGTAACAGCGACCGGTTAGTATATTTGAAGTACATCGGGCAGGTGATGCTAGACGTGTTTAAAGGTGACAAGTACCTAGGCCGTGGCGGGTGCTTGGAATCTCTCCAGACGATGGGAATCAAGTTAGAAACGTCAAGGGTGATGACGCTGCGCTGGCTGACAGGGTCCGGTAAGGAGATCTAGAACCATCGAGTAGGGTGTTTGTGGAGCGGCTCCGGTAGGGTGGACTACGGTGTGGGCGAGGCGGATCTGTGGCCATGGACGAGGGCGTAGGTGAAGCTTCTCCGGTGGTTGGGTTAAGGATGGTGTCGACGACGTGGATCTGCGGCCATGAACGGGGCGTCAGAAGCTGCTCCGGTGGTTGGGTTAAGGATGGTGTCGATGACGCGGATCTGCGGCCGTGGACGGGACGTCAGAAGCTGCTCCGGTGGTTGTGTTAAGGGTGGTGTCGACGATGCGGATCTACGGCCATGGACGTGGCGTCAGAAGTTGCTCCGGTAGGTTGGATGAGGGTGCAAGGAAGCGGATCTGAGGCCGTGACTTGTGAGTTGGCAAAGCGGCCCCGGTAGGGTTGAGAATGGTGTAGGCGAAGCTACTCCGGTAGGGTTGATGATGGTGTCGGTGAATCGGTTCTGGTTGGGTTGAGGAAGGTGTCGGCGAAGCGGCTCCGGTAGGGTTGAGGAAGGTGTCGGCGAAGAGGATCAGAGGCCCTCGACGGGGGCGTCGGTGGGGCGGCTCCGGGGGGTGTGGACGAAGCGTCTCCGATGGGGAGTACGAATGAGCCGCTGCAGATGCGTGGCGGTTGACGAGATTACCGGTGAAGTAGATCCGGCGCCGTGGACAAGGCTGGCACTGAATGGGCTGTGGTATAGTGCTGGATGAGCAGTCTACTTGTTTCTAGGGGAGGTGGGAGGGTTAGATGCGGCCGCAGAAGAAGATCCAGCGAGGTGGACGCCGCTGGCAGTGAATGGGCTATGGTACGCCGGTGGATGAGCAGTCTAGGGTTTCGAGAGGGGAGGGGAGAAAGGGCGATGAAGTACAGACGGTGTGATGTAAGATGATGTGGTGATGTGGAGTTAGTCATTTTTGCGGGAGGGGGAGAGGAAATGGGGGTGCCATGTAGTGGGGGGAACCGGAAGTTACCAAAGCAGCCCCGACCTATCATGTAGATGAGGGCGGTATTGTAACTGTTGGTCTCAGTGCACCAAGGACAAAAGGGGGATGCGCCGATAACTTGGACGTTCACACGGGCGCGGCCAATCGTACGGGTGTAGTGGCGCGTTCACACAAAAAAGGGATCAAACACTCAGCCTATGTATTTCTCGCGTAAATAGATAATTTAGTGGCATTGGTTATTTACTTTAAACATAATGCATTGACGTGTTAGTGTAGAGGCGCACAAAAAAATGGATATTGTAGTCAGCTACTTAAAAGTGTTACCTCATATTATTACATAGCCTCCATTTCATAAATTGCGTACCTGTTGAATTCATATATGAATATTACATAAATTACTTCAAAATAGAAACTTAAATCATCCAAGACTAATGAATTTGAATGCAAGAGTAACAATGGTGCATGTACATGATAGCTACATTGGTTGTTTGAAGAAACATCACTGTAACTTTGGCATGCACAGCTGAAAAGGTTTATTTAAATAGAACAAAATGTGGTATGTGAGTGTCCAATCTTTATAGCGTTGAATCGATATTGTACCTCTGGCCACGATACGAAGTAGATATTCACTTATGTTCAAGCGATGCACGTCCACGATCGCTAGATAGTGATACGTGAATGGATTGTGAAATCTCTCTCACACGCATACATATCTCATTTCCATGTGGGCATCGGAATCACGCACGCGTACTTCGTGTATTTCTCTCCCTCCGTCAGGGTTAAATTCGTCTTTCTACCTCGTCCTACAAGTCTCTCACACAGAAACACACACGCTCTCTATGTCTAACACGCCCACCCCTTTAATTCCGCCCACCCACAACCACTAATGTCTCAAAGTATAATAATGTGCTATCTACCTATCCCTTAATATAGCTAGACATGTGTCACACAAACTCCTTCTCCCTACTAGCAAGATGCCCATGCGTTGCACGGAACATCAAGATGCATTTGTATGAGAAGTTTATCTTGTGGGACAAAAGGTTGAACGACGGAATGCCTTATTTGCAAATGCGGAGAGGGGTGTGGGTATCTTTTTGTAAAATTGTCATAGTTTCCTTCCTATCCGTTGGATATAAATCAGATGGCCTATATTGCAGGATGGCAGGAACTCATCACCAACTCTGTTTTTATAATAGTAGAGATATGTGAGTGTCACTGCCCCCCCCCC
>NC_041387.1:523055629-523084256 GCF_002162155.2 Triticum dicoccoides | reverse complement strand
CGAAGGAGTAGGGTGACACCTCGATCTTGATACTAATCTATCGACTGGCTTCTCTCAAACATACATACACACACTACCCAGCACCGAAGGAGTAGGGTGGCACATCGATCTTGATAATAATCTATCTACTCCTCTTTCAAACACACACACACACACAGACACAAACACACACACACACACACTCGCTAGTTGTGCCTCTGTGCCTACCGCGCACACTCTCGATACGTCTTTCTCCCCCACCCCCTCCCAACAATGACAGCAGAAGGGTGACAACTCGATCTGATCATAATCTGTCAATTGGTTTCTCTCTCAAACATTGTGTCTCAGTGCCTCGCTCGGTAGCCCCCTCGATATGTAGACTTCTCGCGCGCGCACAGCTGTAGTGACGATGACGCTGAACCCAGTGTGCCTTGTTTTTACCGGCCTCATGTGATAGTTTTCACCCTATTTTCTGTTAATTAACAAGGCAACCTTTTCTTTGTTACTACTAGTGAATCTGAAATCATTCGGGCAGACATAAAATATATCACTTTAACCCAATTACCGCAGCAACTATTTTGAAAGAAATTAGCTAGCTGCCCGTGTTGCATGGAACATCAAGATGCATTTGTATGAGTATTTTATCTTGTGAGAGAAAATGTTGAACGAGGGAAGGCCTTATTTGCGAACATGGACAGACGTGTGGGTATATTTTTGCAAAATTGCCATAGTTTCTTTCCTATCCGTTAGATAGAAATCCGACGGCCTATATTGCAGGATGTCACGCACACCATCATCACCAACTCTGTTTTCTACTCCCTCCGTCCGAAAATACTAGTCATCAAAATGGATAAAAAGAGATGTATCTAAAACTAAAATAAGTCTAGATACATTTCCTTTTATCCCGTTTGATGACAAGTATTTCCGGACGGAGGGAGTATTTGTCTTTTTAGAGATTTCAACAAGTGACTATGACCGGACCTTACCAACATACTCAAAAAAGTATTACCCTCTTTTCTTGGTGGTGCAGTGCCATCTAGATACCTCACAAATAAATCAAGGACAAATCTGACCCCTTCCTAAAAAGACATACGGAGCAAAATGAGTGAATCTACACTCTAAAATATGTCTACATACACGTCCTTATGTGGTAGTCCATTTGAAATCTGAAAAAGACAAATATTTAGGAACTAATGGAGTATATATAAGAGTAGACATGGAGATATTTCTCCAGCATGGTCTACAACAAAAATGTGCTGGGCTGGTTAGCGCCGGATGCTCGCAACGCGATGACATGAGTTCAAATCCTGTCTTTTAACTTTAGATTTTTATATTATATATTACTCTACTTATTTAATATATACTTCTTTCGCTACTGTACTGACAGTGAAACCCACAGAGTACTTAGAATACAAGATTAAGGATGGACTTGTTTCTTTTTAACTTTTTGTACGAAGCTGTAGCCACCCTGCAAGTCACGTGTACACTGTACATGCAATTAAATTTTTATAGAGGGACAATCATACAAGCAATTAACTCAAATGGATTGGATGTCACTCTATTATTTCCAGCATAAAGAGCATCTCTAACAGCAGCCGGCAAATTTCCTCCCGCTTCCTTCCGCGGAGGACGACATCAAACGCCAGCGGAATACATTTTTACAACTCTAACCAACCAGATGAATTTCGTGCAAACACGAACTGATTTCATATAAGCATGAAGGATTTCGTATAAAAAGCCGGATCTTCGTATAAATATGATGGATTTCGTTACATTTACATGAACTAAGGGGTGCCAATCCGGCTCTCTTGTATAATTAATACTCCCTCCGTCCGGAAATACTTGTCCTAGAAATGGATGTATCTAGACTTATTTTAGTTCTAAATGGCCGCCCGCGGATCCCTTTGTCTTCCTCATGTCCGTCAGACACTTGCGGGGTCGACGAAGGTCCTAGGAAGAGACGAAGCAGCAAAGAAACCACCTGAATCCGCGGTCGTTGCCTCGGCGGTGGCCTTCATGGGTCCCAAGTGGCGGCGGCCTCCCGTGTTCTACTTCTCCTCGATGATGGCGGCAGACACGGAGAAGCTGGCCACCGACTCGTCGCTCTCCATGCACCCGGCTTCTGTCTCTGCCTGCATGGCGCTGCCGCAGGCACGGGAGGCGCGCCCACAGACACTAGCGGCGCGGTATGACGCGGCAGCGATGGCGCCCGTACCGGCGTGCTCGCCGCCGTGCTGGCGTGGAGCAACTCGCCACTACTGATCGAGCTGAACTGGAGCGGCAAGTTGCTGAACCACGCGCCTGCTTGGGTTGGCAACTGGCGCCGTCGGGCCAAGCTAGGTTGGTGAAGCACCGAGCAGCCTCGCCCGTATCCGAAGGGCTCGGCGGGCCACCCAGCCAGGTAATATGCCGGACAACGGCTCATTGGAAGCCATCGGAAGAGTGGAGAAAATGGTGAAGGAGGAGATGGGGGAGCGGCGAAGGGGTGCGATTCTTGCCCGCTGTCTGTCTGGCCTCATGTAAATAGAGGGTGGACGGTAGGAGCTTGGCCGGTGTCTGGCCTCATTTAAACTGAGGGCGGATGGGAGGAGCTCGGCCGGTGTTGCATTTAATTCCGGCCCGCTCATGAACGGATGTGTGGCCGGAGTAGGATTCTCGGTTTGCATGCGGGTTTAACAGAGGGGTTTAATGGAGGCGTCGGGCGTGCGGCGGGCGGCACAGTACTATTCGGGTTGACAGCAATAATGAGCCGTCAAATCACAAAGGCCCTCGCCTCTCGTGTAACTAACCGAGCTAGACTGCCCCGCCCTCTAGCCTTTTAAAAAATGTATATTTTTGTACAGCTGTAGTATCGATGGATTGCACCATGGAGCAAAACTTGAAATTAAAAAAAGGTGGTACATATAGAGAGCGCTCGTCGCCAAATTATACATATAGTACTATTAAAAAGGCTAGTCACAATAATGGCGTCCAGCACAACCCACCCCTCAAATAAAACTAAGCATCCTGAAATTCTTTGACAAAACTAAGCACCCTGAATTTTTTTGACAACTGAACTGCTGGCTATATGATGTTGGCCATATATATTGTACGTATATAATGTGAAGAAACGAGTGGTAGTACTATACCAACTAAAAGATGAAATGTAAGAAATACTAGTATGTACGTACTGAAGAGTTAAAGTAACGAGAAGAAACATAACATAGTTCTGCTAGGGGCTCAGCACAACACACCCCTCAAATTAAATTAAGCACACCTGAAATTAAACTTTGCAACTATTCCGGAGACACTGCATTAGAACCACCATGAGCAACGACATTGCCACCTTACTCGGAGTCCTCGTCCACGTCCTCGACTTCGTCCTCGTCCCTCTTCCTCTTGGCCGATACTTCTTTGCTTGAACCGCACACTTGGCTCTTGCTCTTCATCCAACCCTTGTAGATATTGAAACAAAGGTAGCCATCCATTGCAGCATAGTGGATGTGTTCTATATCTAGTACATTCCGCTGCAATGCATAACGATGAAACGTGTATGGATGTTTCTCCAGTTTACCGTATGAAGGATGAACCATGGCCCCTGCTAGGGTCAGCATTGAAGGCTAACGAGAGGACACCAGCCGATTCTTCTGGAGGTCGAAGGTGTTGCCTACAACCAGGCCTATCCGACCCAGTACTTCTTTGTCATTACCAAAGTCTATAGTAACGAATTGGACTAGGTTGCTCTTGAGGAAGTCCTTCAAATCTAGGCATTCAACGTCGGCATGGCATATGTGGTAGACAAGCATAAGTCATGCACGCAAACCTGGATCATGGTGGGCTTCTTCCTCTCTTCGTCCTTTAGATCCTTCTCTCGTCCCAGGACTGTGGTGTACTCAACATCTAGCCCAGCGACCCGCTCATCATCTGAGTCTTCGAACATGCGTCTGAAGCGAGAAAGGCATCCTTTCACCGTCACGGAAGAACGGGTGTAGATGACGTAGAACTCGTCGTCGATGATGGTTCTAACCTTGTACTCACCGCCGATCGTGGAGATTTGGGACGCCATGGATTTGGGAGGAGGGTTAGGATTAGTGGAACGGCCGTAATGTGAATGGACGGGACGACTAGGAGCGAACCGCCATAGTTTTGAAGGATGTGCGGGGACGAGTAGGAGCGAACTGCCAGCGTGCGAACGACAGGGTAGTGGCTTTCCATTCTCCCATGATACGGGCTTCCGAGAGCCCTTGGGTTTGAGATCGAACGGTTGCATGGCGTGATTCTAGACCTATGGGTGAATATCCTATCTGGAGGGTTATTCTACAAATTTTCAGCAACTTAGCATGCGACCCTTTGATCTCAGATCCAAGGGCTGCCAGCAGCCCGTATCATGGTTGCACCTACCACGACCGTCGCGTCGCTCGCGCGGTCGCGCCCTTGGATATTTAACACGGTGCGTTAGGCTATCTGATGTTGGCATGTCATACATAGTCATCACTTGGTCACTCATACTACAACAAGGTTAGCTATAAGGTTGGCTATAAGTGTATTTGTTTTTTTACTCCTCTCTATCTCTTTCTTCGTACTCCCTCCGTCCCATAATATAAGAACATTTTTAACACTAGGACACAGGGAGTACTAGTATTTATTGCATTTGCCAAGGAGTGACCTCTTCCAATGAAATGGTGTTGCTAAGTTTGCTTCATTTAATTAGCTATAGACTCAAAATTGTCTTTTCACCTAGGTACACGCGCTTAGCACCGTTTCTTCCTTGGGTCACCAAACTAGTCTCTCTCTTCTTGATTAACTTGCCACATCAGACTTTATGCCTATGTGGCAAGTTTAGCACCTGTAGGAGCAAGTTAAGGCTGCTTGTAATGGGAGTAGTATCATGCATGCCAACTATGCAATCTTGATGAGGTGACGTCGAATTAAATGAAGAAAAGAGAGAGTTGAGTATCATAATATGATACTTACTGTAGTATCATATTAAATGATGTGCTACTATGTGTCATGCATGACAATAAATAAACTATCCCATGATACCAACACATGATACTATGCATTACGGATGTAGTTGAAGGAAATATGCCCTAGAGGCAATAATAAAGTTATTATTTATTTCCTTATATCATGATAAATGTTTATTATTCATGCTAGAATTGTATTAACCGGAAACATAATACATGTGTGAATACATAGACAAACAGAGTGTCACTAGTATGCCTCTACTTGACTAGCTCATTAATCAAAGATGGTTATGTTTCCTAGCCATGGACAAAGAGTTGTCATTTGAATAACGGGATCACATCATTAGGAGAATGATGTGATTGACTTGACCCATTCCGTTAGCTTAGCACTTGATCGTTTAGTATGTTGCTATTGCTTTCTTCATGACTTATACATGTTCCTATGACTATGAGATTATGCAACTCCCGTTTACTGGAGGAACACTTTGTGTGCTACCAAATGTCACAATGTAACTGGGTGATTATAAAGGAGCTCTACAGGTGTCTCCAAAGGTACATGTTGGGTTGGCGTATTTCGAGATTAGGATTTATCACTCCGATTGTCGGAGAGGTATCTCTGGGCCCTCTCGGTAATGCACATCACTATAAGCCTTGCAAGCAATGTGACTAATGAGTTAGTTGCGAGATGATGTATTACAGAATGAGAAAAGAGACTTGCCGGTAACGAGATTGAACTAGGTATTGGATACCGACGATCGAATCTCGGGTAAGTAACATACCGATGACAAAGGGAACAACGTATGTTGTTATGCGGTCTGACCGATAAAGATCTTCATAGAATATGTGGGAGCCAATATGAGCATCCAGGTTCCGCTATTGGTTATTGACCGGAGACGTGTCTCGGTCATGTCTACATAGTTCTCGAACCCGTAGGGTCCGCACGCTTAACGTTACGATGACAGTTTTATTATGAGTTTATATGTTTTGATGTACCGAAGGTTGTTCGGAGTCCCGAATGTGATCCTGGACATCACGAGGAGTCTCGAAATAGTCGAGACATAAAGATTGATATATTGGAAGCCTATATTTGGATATCGGAATCGTTCTGGGAGAAACCGGGATTTTTCCGGAGTACCGTGGGGTTACCGGAACCCCCCCGGGGGTTATTGGGCCTACAAGGACCAGGAGGGAGAAGAGGAGGGCCGGCCAGGGCAGGCCGTGTGCCCCCTCCCCCCTAGTCCGAATAGGACAAGGAAGGGGGGGGGGCAGCGCCCCCCTTTCCTCTTTCCCCTCCCCCCTTTCCTTCCCTAGGGGGTCGGCCGGACCTCCCCCTCCCTCCTTTATATACGGGGGCAGGGGGCACCTCTAGACACACAAGTTGATCTTCGTGATCGTTCCTTAGCCGTGTGCGGTGCTCCCCTTCACCATATTCCACCTCGGTCATATTGTTGCGGTGCTTAGGCGAAGCCCTGCATCGGTAGAACATCATCGTCGTCACCACGCCGTCGTGCTGACGGAACTCATCCCCGACACCCTACTGGATCGGAGTCCGGGGATCGTCATCGAGCTGAACGTGTGCTGAACTCGGAGGTGCCATACATTCGGTTCTTGGATCGGTCGGATCGTGAAGACGTACGACTACATCAACCGCGTTGTCATAACGCTTCCGCTTACGGTCTACGAGGGTACATGGACAATACTCTCCCCTCTCGTTGCTATACATCACCATGATCTTGCGTGTGCGTAGGATTTTTTTTGAAATTACTACGTTCCCCAACAGTGGCATCTGAGCCTAGGTTTTATGCGTTGATGTTATATGCACGAGTAGAACACAAGTGAGTTGTGGGCGATACAAGTCATACTGCTTACCAGCATGTCATACTTTGGTTCGGCGGTATTGTTGGATGAAGCGGCCCGGACCGACATTACGCGTACGCTTACGCGAGACTGGTTCTACCGACGTGCTTGCACAGGTGGCTGGCGGGTGTCTGTTTCTCCAACTTTAGTTGAACCGAGTGTGGCTACACCCGGTCCTTGCGAAGGTTAAAACAACACTAACTTGACGAACTATCGTTGTGGTTTTGATGCGTAGGTAAGAACGGTTCTTACTCAGCCCATAGCAGCCACATATAATTTGCAACAACAAAGTAGAGGACGTCTAACTTGTTTTTGCAGGGCATGTTGTGATGTGATATGGTCAAGATGTGATGCTATATTTTATTGTATGAGATGATCATGTTTTGTAACCGAAGTTATCGGCAACTGGCAGGAGCCATATGGTTGTCGCTTTATTGTATGAAATGCAAACGCCCTGTAATTGCTTTACTTTATCACTAAGCGGTAGCGATAGTCATAGAAGCAATAGATGGCGTAGCGACAACGATGCTACGATGGAGATCAAGGTGTCGCGCCGGTGATGATGGTGATCACGACGGTGCTTCGGAGATGGAGATCACAAGCACAAGATGATGATGGCCATATCATATCACTTATATTGATTGCATGTGATGTTTATCCTTTATGCATCTTATCTTGCTTTGATTGACGATAGCCTTTTAAGATGATCTCTCACTAAAAATTATCAAGAAGTGTTCTCCCTGAGTATGCACTATTGCGAAAGTTCTTCGTGCTGAGACACCACGTGATGATCGGGTGTGATAGGCTCTATGTTCAAATACAACGGGTGCAAAACAGTTGCACACGCGGAATACTCAGGTTAAACTTGACGAGCCTAGCATATAACGGATATGGCCTCGGAACACGGAGACCGAAAGGTCGAACGTGAATCATATAGTAGATATGATCAACATAGTGATGTTCACCATTGAAACTACTCCATCTCACGTGATCATCGGACATGGTTTAGTTGATTTGGATCACGTGATCACTTAGATGACTAGAGAGATGTCTGTCTAAGTGGGAGTTCTTAAGTAATATGATTAATTGAACTTAAATTTATCATGAACTTAGTCCTGGTAGTATTTTGCAAATTATGTTGTAGATCAATAGCTTGCGTTGTTGCTTTCATATGTTTATTTTGATATGCTCCTAGAGAAAATTCTATTGAAAGATGTTAGTAGCAATGATGCGGATTGGATCCGTGATCTGAGGTTTATCCTCATTGCTGCACAGAAGAATTATGTCCTTTATGCACCGCTAGGTGACAGACCTATTGTAGGAGCAGATGCAGACGTTATGAATGTTTGGCTAGCTCAATATGATGACTACTTGATAGTTTTGTGCACCATGCTTTATGGCTTAGAACTGGGACTACAAAAATGTTTTTGAAACGTCATGGAACATATAAGATGTTTCAAGAGATGAAATTGGTATTTCAGACTCATGCCCGTGTCAAGAGGTATGAGGCCTTTGACAAATACTTCGCCTAAAAGATGGAGGAGAATTGCTCAACTAGTGAGCAAGTGCTTAGATTGTCTGAGTACTACAATCGCTTGAATCAAGTGGGAGTTAATCTTCTAGATAAGATAGTGATTGGCAGAGTTCTCTAGTCACCATCACCAAGTTACTAGAACTTCGTGATGAACTATAATGCAAGGGGTGACGAAAACGATTCCCGAGCTCTTCGTGATGCTAAAATCGACGAAGGTAGAAATCAAGAAAGAGCATCAAGTGTTGATAATTGACAAGATCACTAGTTTCAAGAAAAGGGCAAAGGGAAAGAAAGGGAACTTCAAGTAGAATGACAAGCAAGCTGTCACTCCCGCGAAGAAGCCCAAAGCTGGAACAAAGCCTGAAACTGAGTGCTTACACTGCAAAGGAAATGGTCACTGGAAGCGAAAATGCCCCGAATATTTGGTGGATGAGAAGGATGACAAAGTGAACAAGGGCATATTTGATATACAGGTTATTGATGTGTGCCTTACTAGTGTTTATAGTAGCCCCTGAGTATTTGATACTTGTTCGGTTGCTAAGATTAGTGACTCGAAACATGAGTTACAGAATAAACAAAGACTAGTTGAAGGGGAAGTGACGATGAGTGTTGGAAGTAGTTCCAAGATTGATATGATCATCATCGCACACTCTCTATACTTTCGGGATTAGTGTTAAACCTAAATAAATTTATTTAGCGTTTGCGTTGAGCATGAATATGATTTGATCATGTTTATTGCAATACGGTTATTCATTTAAAGTCAGAGAATAATTGTTGTTCTATTTACATGAATAAAACCTTCGATGGTCATACACCCAATGAAAATAGTTTGTTGGATCTCGATTGTAGTGATACACATATTCATAATATTAATGCCAAAAGATGCAAAGTTGATAATGATAGTTCAACTTATTTGTGGCACTGCCATTTGGGTCATATTGGTGTAAAGCGCATGAAGAAACTCCCTAAAGATTGATTTTTGGAATCACTTGGTTATGAATCATTTGATGCTTGTGAACCGTGCCTTTTAGGCAAGATGACTAAAACTCCATTCTCCGGAACAATGGAACGAGCTAGTGACTTATTGGAAATAATACATACCGATGTATGCGGTCCAACGAGTGTTGATGCTCGTGGCGGGTATCGTTATTTTCTGACCTTCACAAGATGATTTGAGCAGATATGAGTATATCTACTTAATGAAGCACAAGTCTGAAACATTTGAAAAGTTCAAAGAATTTCAGAGTGAAGTGGAGAATCATCATAACAAGAAAATAAAGTTTCTACTATCTGATCATGGAGATGAATATTTGAGTTACGAGTTTGGTCTTCAATTAAAACAATGTGGAATAGTTTCACAAAGTCATGCCACCTGGAACACTACAGCATTATGGTGTGTCCGAACGTCATAACCGCACTTTATTGGATATAGTGCGATCTATGATGTCTCTTATCGATTTACCACTATCGTTTTGGGGTTATGCATTAGAGACAACTGCATTCACTTTAAATAGGGCACCATCAAAATCCGTTGAGACGACGCCTTATGAACTGTGGTTTGGCAAGAAACCAAAGTTGTCGTTTCTTAAAGTTTGGGGATGAGATGCTTATGTGAAAAAGTTTCAACCTAATAAGCTCGAACCCAAATCGGAGAAGTGCGTCTTCATAGAATACCCAAAGGTAACTATTGGGTACACCTTCTATCACAGATCCAAAGGCAAGTTATTCGTTGCTAAGATGGATCCTTTCTAGAGAAGGAGTTTCTCTCGAAAGAAGTGAGTGGGAGGAAAGTAGAACTTGATGAGGTAATTGTACCTTCTCCCTTATTGGAAAGTAGTTCATCACATAAATCGGTTCTAGTGATTCCTACACCAATTAGTTAGGAAGTTAATGATGATGATCATGAAACTTCAAATCAAGTTGCTACCAAACCTCGTAGGTCTTCCAGAGTAAAGATCCGCACCAGAGTGGTACGGTAATCATGTTCTGGAAGTCATGTTACTAGACCATGATGAACCTATGAACTATGAGGAAGCGATGATGAGCTCAGATTCCGCGAAATGGCTTGAGGCCATGAAATCTAAGATGGGATCCATGTATGAGAACAAAGTGTGGACTTTGGTGGAGTTGCCCGATGATCGGCAAGCCATAGAAAATAAATGGATCTTCAAGAGGAAGACGGACACTGATTGTAGTGTTACTATCTACAAAGCTCGACTTGTTGTGAAAGGTTTTTTGACAAGTTCAAGGTGTTGACTACAATGAGATTTTCTCAACTGTAGCGATGCTTAAGTCTGTCCGAATCATGATTAGAAATTGCCACATTTTATGAAATCTGGCAAATGGATGTCAAAACTGTATTACTTAATGGTTTTCTTAAAGAAGAGTTGTATATGATGCAACCAGAAGGTTTTGTCAATCCTAATAGTACTAACAAAATGTGCAAGCTCCAGCGATCCATCTATGGACTGGTGCAAGCATCTCAGAGTTGGAATATACGCTTTGATAAGTTGATCAAAGCATATAGATCTATACAGACTTATGGTGAAGCCTGTATTTACAATAAAGTGAGTGGGAGCACTACCGCCCTTCTGATAAATATATGTGAGTAACATATTGTTGATCAGAAATGATGTAGAATTTTTCTGTAAAGCATAAAGGAGTATTTGAAAGGAGTTCTTTAAAATAAAAGACCTCAGTAAAGCTACTTACGTATTGAGCATCAAGATCTATTGAGATAGATCAAGACGCTTGATAAGTTTTTCAATAAGTACATACCTTGTCAAGATTTTGAAATAGTTCAAAATGGAACAGTCAAAGAAAGAGTTCTTGCCTGTGTTGCAAAGGTGTGAAATTGAGTAAGACTCAAATCCCGACCACGGCAGAAAATAGAAAAGAGAATGAAAGTCATTCCCTATGCCTCAGTCATAGGCTCTATAAAGTATGCTATGTACCAGACCTATTGTATACCTTGCTCTGAATTTGGCAAGGGAGTACAATAGTGATCTAGAAGTAGATCACTGGACATTGGTCAAAATTATCCTTAGAGAAATAAGGAGATGTTTCTCGATTATGGAGGTGATAAAAGAGCTCGTCATAAAAAAGTTAGAACGATGCAAGCTTTTACACCAATCCAGATGACTCTAAGTCTCAATCTGGATACATATTGAAAGTGAGAGCAATCAGCTAGAGTAGCTCCGTGCAGAGCATTGTGGACACAGAATATTTGCAAAATACATACGGCTCTGAATATGACAGACCCGTTGACTAAACTTCTCTCACGAGCAAAACATGATCATACCTTAGTACTCTTTGGGTGTTAATCACATAGCGATGTGAACTAGATTATTGACTCTAGTAAACCCTTTGGGTGTTGATCACATGACGATGTGAACTATGGGTGTTAATCATATACAGATATGAATATTGGTGTTAAATCACATGATGATGTGAACTAGATTATTGACTCTAGTGCAAGTGGGAGACTGAAGGAAATATGCCCTAGAGGAAATAATAAAGTTATTATTTATTTCCTTATATCATGATAAATGTTTATTATTCATGCTAGAATTGTATTAACCGGAAACATAATACATGTGTGAATACATAGACAAACAGAGTGTCACTAGTATGCCTCTACTTGACTAGCTCATTAATCAAAGATGGTTATGTTTCCTAGCCATGGACAAAGAGTTGTCATTTGATTAACGGGATCACATCATTAGGAGAATTATGTGATTGACTTGACCCATTCTGTTAGCTTAGCACTTGATCGTTTAGTATGTTGCTATTGCTTTCTTCATGACTTATACATGTTCCTATGACTATGAAATTATGCAACTCCCGTTTACCGGAGGAACACTTTGTGTGCTACCAAATGTCACAATGTAACTGGGTGATTATAAAGGAGCTCTACAGGTGTCTCCGAAGGTACATGTTGGGTTGGCATATTTCGAGATTAGGATTTATCACTCCGATTGTCGGAGAGGTATCTCTGGGCCCTCTCGGTAATGCACATCACTATAAGCCTTGCAAGCAATGTGACTAATGAGTTAGTTGCGAGATGATGTATTACGGAACAAGTGAAGAGACTTGCTGGTAACGAGATTGAACTAGGTATTGGATACCGACGATCGAATCTCGGGTAAGTAACATACCGATGACAAAGGGAACAACGTATGTTGTTATGCGGTCTGACCGATAAAGATCTTCGTAGAATATGTGGGAGCCAATATGAGCATCCAGGTTCCGCTATTGGTTATTGACCGGAGACGTGTCTCGGTCATGTCTACATAGTTCTCGAACCCGTAGGGTCCGCACGCTTAATGTTACGATGAAAGTTTTATTATGAGTTTATATGTTTTGATGTACCGAAGGTTGTTCGGAGTCCCGGATGTGATCCCGGACATGACGAGGAGTCTCGAAATAGTCGAGACATAAAGATTGATATATTGGAAGCCTATATTTGGATATCGGAATCGTTCCGGGAGAAACCGGGATTTTTCCGGAGTACCGGGGGGGTTACCGGAACCCCCCGGGGATTATTGGGCCTACATGGGCCAGGTGGGAGAAGAGGAGGGCCGTCCAGGGCAGGCCGCGCACCCCCTCCCCCTAGTTCGAATAGGACAAGGAAGGGGGGGGGGGCGCCCCCCTTTCCTCTTTCCCCTCCCCCCTTTCCTCTTTCCCCTCCCCCCTTTCCTTCTCCACCAAGGCAAGAGGGGGGAGTCCTACTCCCGGTGGGAGTAAGACTCCTCCAGGCGCACCCCTAGGGGGCCGGCCGCACCTACCCCCTCCCTCCTTTATATACGGGGGCAGGGGGGCACCTCTAGACACACAAGTTGATCTTCGTGATCGTTCCTTAGCCGTGTGCAGTGCCCCCCTCCACCATATTCCACCTCGGTCATATCGTTGCGGTGCTTAGGCGAAGCCCTGCGTCGGTAGAATATCATCATCGTCACCACGCTGTCGTGCTGACGGAACTCATCCCCGACACCCTACTGGATCGGAGTCCGGGGATAATCATCGATCTGAACGTGTGCTGAACTCGGAGGTGCCGTACGTTCGGTGCTTGGATCGGTCGGATCGTGAAGACGTACGACTACATCAACCGTGTTGTCATAACGCTTCCGCTTACGGTCCACGAGGGTACGTGGACAACACTCTCCCCTCTCGTTGCTATACATCAGCATGATCTTGTGTGTGCGTAGGAATTTTTTTGAAATTACTACGTTCCCCAACAGTGGCATCCGAGCCTAGGTTTTATGCGTTGATGTTATATGCACGAGTAGAACACAAGTGAGTTGTGGGCGATACAAGTCATACTGCTTACCAGCATGTCATACTTTGGTTCAGCGGTATTGTTGGATGAAGTGGCCCGGACCGACATTATGCGTACGCTTACGCGAGACTGGTTCTACCGACGTGCTTTGCAGCAGCCTACTCCCTCGTCTTCTCGCGTCTCTGTCGAACCGACTAGGCGGAAGTGCCCCGCCTCCTACCGCGCAGGAAAAGCCCACGCAGTATACTCCCTCCGTCTAGGTGACCAAGGTGGAGAGGAAAACGAGAGAACTTAATGTTTAGGGAGTACTCCCTCTGTCCCATAATATAAGAACGTTTTTGACACTACATTAGTGTCAAAAACATTCTTATATTATGGGAAAGAGGGAGTATTTGCTAAGGCTGGTTGTAATGGTGCTAGCCTTAGCAATTTTGATGAGGTGTCATAGAATTAAATGAAGAAAGAGAGAGAGTTGAGTACTATGTGTCATACATAGCAATAAATAAAGTACTACATGATACTAATATATGATACATGGCGCAGGAGTACTAAGTATTGTTAATACAGTTTGGCTAGAACTCATCTACTCCCTCCGTTCGGAATTACTTGTCGCGAAAATGGATGTATCTAGACGTATTTTAATTCTAGATACATCCGTTTCTGAGACAAGTAATTCCGAATGGAGGGATTAGATAAGATATAATTTGGTCTCATTCATCTTTTATAGCCATTGGATGTGATGCTATCGGTTTTCGGCCAGTTTTCCTTATAAACTGGTCAATTCTCTTCTTCTTAATGAAAAGGCAGAACTCTTGCCGGTTTCTCGAATTTTTTGGATGTGATGCTATAAGATGCGTGTGTGCTGACGTGGGTTGTATTTGTTCTTGTGCAACAAACTGACCACTGCATGTCATGTTTGATAGTCTCAAGTCATTAAAAGCATACAAGCCCCACATCTCTTATTGGTTGATTCCTCTATTTATGTCAAAAAATAAGAAATAACGTGAGAGTTAATGCATCACGCCTATGTGTTTACTACTCCCTCCTTTCCGATATATAAGGCTTATCTCAAAATATTAGGTTTTCCATTTTATAAGGCTCATTTTGGTTGTTCCCCATCACAAGTTCAGATTCCAAGGTGCATTAAATAATTGCATGCAACTATTAAGAGAAAATTGACCAATGCATGTATTTTATGCATGCATGCATTACAATTAATACATTGGTAAACATAATTATTTAGGAAAACAAGAGCATTAATTGGGTGCTTTTGCAAATTACAAAAAGTATTCCACCACTCACCATCTACCTTGGTTGGTGAGATTTTTGAATTGAGCCCTATAAGTTGGAAAGGAGGGACTATTTGGTTTCCGTAAGATGACTTAGGACTCACTAGATGGACGGAGTATTCGATTTGACAGCGGGTGGCACAGTTCCCGATATGGCTTTAATGCAGACGAGGGAGGGAGTAGCGGTTCCCGATATGTTGAACGACCAATGCATCCTCCTTCAATTAATGCATGAGGGAAGTAATGGGAGAAGGTCCGGGAAAAGAGGCTGCACGATGTGAATGCAACACAGTTTGCCCTCATTGCCCTCATATAAAGGCGCCCCTCCATTCCAATGCATCTACCACATTGTACGCACCTAAGCATTTGCCTAGGCACCTACACTAAGCGCAAAAGAGCTCACTCCAGACCCATGCCGGCGATGCGCGTGAGCGGCCAGCGGCTGCGCCAGATGGTCCACGATGCCGGCCTGTGGCATGGCGCCGAGGATCGTCTCCAGGCGGTGTTGGAGACCGGCTGGTGGATGGCCGTCGTCGACGCCAACTATGACTCTCAGTTGGACTAGATGATCGTTGCCACCAGCAACAAGTTCACTGTCCTCAAGAAGCTCGCGGACGACATCGCCGTACTCCTCCATCCCGCGCGCCCGGGCTCCTCATTGCCTGCCACCCTAATCGGCCTCCATGGCCGGAACCTCTTTCAAGCACTAGTGGCCCTGCGACTGCCCGCCGACGCCACGAAGAATGTCCACCTAGAGGTCGTGCTCACCGCGAGGCGCCTCGCCCTACAAGAATTCGTCGACCTACACATCCACGTGTATGAGCAAATTGTGTACATATGTATATACAAGGCCAGTGAGGACGCTACAACGTTGGCCTTCCTCAACCGGCTGGAAGCCTTGGATGCCTTTGCTGAGAAGCACCTCGACCTCGCCACAAAAGCCGCCGCTCCTTAGCCACCGGTCGGTGGCCCGGCGCTCTAAGTTGAGGAGGAGTAGGTCGTACGTTCATGGATCCATCTTTCTTCGTGCCTTCTGTAACCACCACTGCGATTGCATCATCGTGTCTTATTATGCTGTTGCATTCTTGTTCCAGTCAATACCGACATGTGCGATCCCTTTGCTTAATTATATGCATCACTGTAACTAGTACTCCATCCGTCAATTTATAAGTTGTGGTTACCTTTTCCATCAACTTCGTGCAACGCGCGGGCATCTTGCTAGAAACACTAGAATATGTCTATATAATCTGTATGTGATAGTCCATTTGAAATCTCAAAAAAGACAAATATTTAGGTACGGAGGGAGTAATATATTAGGAGTATATCAAAAAAATAGTGATTTCTTTCAAGTTTGTGAACAAATACTACTATTCTACTACTTTGGATCTGTCGCAACGCACGAGCACATTGCTAGTAAAAGGAAAAGGCCTGCCGCATTTGCGTCGCACCCCCACACGCCCGAGAACTGGGAGTACTCCACGGCTCGTCCGGCACGACACATAGCTTAGGGAAGGCGTGTTGCCTAGCATTTTCACTTTCATGTGGGACCGCCGTTGAGCAAAGCGACACCCCGCCCGCCGCCGGGTTGGAAAACAGAAATGAGGGGAAGATCTAGCTGTAGCACGGAAGCCAAGAAATTTGGTGTCAGATGGGGCTCGTTGATAGAGTAGGAGCATTTCGTACTAGTACTACTCCTACTAGTACCAAGTTTGTACTCCTAACTACTACTATATTACTAGTACTACCACTATACAACTAGTAGGTACGTGCACGGCACAACATCGTAGGAACAAAAAATGGGAAGATCTTGTTTTGGGTGATTTATCTTTTTTTCAATCAACGTAGTATGAATAATATGATGCGGGGGCACCCATGAAGCTTATGTGGCTTGGTTGCATGGCTACGAAAGGTTAGAGAAAAAAAATAGATAATGTGTTTAGAGTGCACTCCACTAAATAGATATACTTTAGATCCATTGCAACGGACCGGCACATCTATGTCTATACCCCCTATATAGTGTGTGAAAAAACTTTGAAAGTTAGTCGTTGGATGAAGCCAATCCGATGGTACAAAGATGGCAAATCCGAGCACTACTGGCCATTGGATATCATCCACCAGATTCTGCCACATGTATAATCTAGAGGACTCCATGGTTGAACTTAGGAGTTGTTTGAATTGTGACTATATTTGCCATATATTGCCACATGATTTTTGCCACACTTGCCTTAGTTGAGTTGCTCAAATTGTTAGCCACACTTTGGCTTGCCTAAGGGAATCTTGCCACACTTTTTATGTCTATGACATGTGGGGCTCACTGCTCATAAAAAAATCCTTGCCTTAGGTGTGGCTAGAACCAAACACCTACCTAACTTGGTCAAACTTGCCTAAGGTTTGTGGCAAAGTGTGGCAAGGTGTGGCTAGGAACCAAACATCCCCTAAAGCTTTGGCAAAGTTATTAGTTCTTCAAAATGAGAGCCACAAGTTGGCAAGCCTAAGGGAATCTTGCCACATTTTGTGTGTGTATGTCATGTGGGGCCTTAGTGTGGCTTGCCTAAGGTGTGGCTTGAACCAAATACTCACCTAAGTTTATCAAACTGGCCTAACCTTACATTCCACCAGATTTTGCCACATGTTAGAATCCAGAAAACTCCACATGTAGAAGCATAATGCACAAACCACCAGAATCTCATGCGTACAATGCACGTGTACCTTACTAGTACTAGTTGGTAGTAGTAAGAAAGAAATTCCAGTTTTGGCACGAGCTAGTACCGCAGGAGCACCACAAGGCCTGCTGCAGGAGTGATATTTCCCTCTCGAGGCCCATGGGATCGAACTTCAGTGGCTTAGTGCCCGACCTATGAGTCAATGACATGCGGACCTTAAATGCGGCTGGCCCACCTGTCAGCGAAGGAAAGGCAGGGCAAGGCAGTGATAGCCACGTCAGAGGATCATGTCCACGTCGGGGGACGTCGTGCCATGGATTGAAGCAGCATCGTGGGAATCGCGTGTGGGTGTGGCAGTGGTAGAAACAAGAAACGTGATGGTCGCCGTGGTTCAACTTCCATAGACAAGCTGTCATGTCTGCTGACACATGTATATCAAAACTAGAGTGTTTATATTTCAAGCACGTGAACAAGTATTATTCTACTACTTTGGATCCATTGCAACGCACGGGCCAGCACATTGGTAGTAGTAGTGTCCATCTCTATCTCTAGAGGCCTTCCCTCATTCATCCTTTTCTCTCACAAGATAAACTACTCATACAAATGCATCTTGAAGTTCCGTGGAACGCACGAGGATGTTTTCTTGGGGTCCTCTCCAGCGCGGCGTGGCCGTAGTTGCAAGTTGACGCCCCTTGAGATGCCGACATTGAGGGGCACTCGGATTTCCTCCGATGAGCAGGTAAGATGAGTTTGATCATGTAGTAAATGCATTCTAAAGACTACTTCCGTGTCCATTTCCAAATTCTCCCCCTGCCCACTGTTTCACAGGTTAGGCTCGGTGCGAGTGGAGATTGGCTTGCATATGTACGGGACGGTACCAACATCAATTTGCACAACATTTACAACGGTGACACCGTTCCCGTAGAACCTTTGTCCAGCATTGGGATCAGCCATGCAACGGGCCACCGCATGAATTGGTATGATGGAACCACGGTGAGATTGAATAAGATAGCACAAACCTTGCACATGGCGGTCAAAGGTGGACCATGCTGTCTGCGGCCGATTTGTTGTCGTACGAGTAGGAAGACGTTGTGCTCCTTTCTAACCGCATCTTCGCGGTGACAAACTAGGGGACTTATTTTGTATGGGACACATCCTACGATATACTCCCTCTCTCCCAGTTTATTTGTTTTGAATCTTTTCATTTTATAAGTTTCAAATTCAAATTTTGAGCTCCCCATCACATGTTGAGATTACAATGTCCATTAAATCGTTGCGTGCATGTATAGTAAAGAAACAAATCTCGAGTTTGGCACGAGTTCATGCTGCGGGAGCACCACAAGCCCTGGCGTGGGAGTTATATTTCCCTCTCAGGGCCGTCGGGAGTGAGCTTCAGCGCCTTTGAGTCAATAACATGTGGACCCGATAGGTGACTGGTCCACATGTAATGCTCCCGAAGGTAGAGGGGTAGTGGGGCCAAGAGGGGTGAGCCGCAGGTCGGGGGACATGTGGTGTCATGGGTTCGAGCGGCGTTGTGGGAATCGCGTGTGGCTGTGGTAGAAACTTGATGCTCGCTGCATTTTAGGTGGCCCACATGTCATGCACACAAAGGCAGAGGGGCGGCGCGGCCGAGAGGGGTGAGGCACACGTTGGGGGGCGTGGCGCCGTGGGTTGGAGAGGCGTCATGGGAATCGCGAGATGAAACGTGATGGTCGCCGTAGTTGAACTTCCATGGACAAGCTGTCATGTCTACGGACACATGCACTGCATACCGATCACTGGAAGGAGTACCAGAGAAAGCTATATATGCGGATAAATAGTTCCTTATAGTCAAGCGGACCCATGCTACTACTCTGTTCCAAAGACATGCACACCATCAAAATAGTCCATCTATATCAATATACACCGAGAGGGAATATTGTTTTTTTACAAGAGAGGAAATAGTTCATCCATCCATAATGCCCTCCTGCTAGTGCAGCCTTTTCTTCTTCTTCTTCTTCTTCTTCTTCTTCTTCTTCTTCTTCTTCTTCTTCTTCCTCTTCTTGTTGTTGTTGTTGTTGTTGTTGTTGTTGTTGTTGTTGTTGTTGTTGTTGTTGTTGTTGTTGTTGTTGTTGTTGTTGTTGTTGTTGTTGTTGTTCTCATTCTCCGTGGGAGACGGCTTCGCAACAAGCTCTTTGGACCTTGCAGCTATCTCGAAACTCACACGGGCATCGAGGGCAGCAAATTTTATCCGCTCGTACGTCAAGGGATAATTCTCCCATCCAGACGACCTTAATGCCACCGTCTCGTCACCCTTCTGAAGATTTGGACCGAGCACAAATTTTGCTACGTCGAATAGGGATGGTGTCTGTTTATCACAAACTTCTACAGGAATTTTGATTGTGGTTTGTAGGTCAGCAATGCTTTTCAAATCAAGGTTGTACGGCTCCAGCTTCTGTTTGTCCCCTTCGATGGCTGCCCCACAGAAGTATACGTCCTCCCGAGACAAGAAATCGTGAAGCTCACCTGGTATGGAGGGCGAGTGTATGATGTGGTACACCAAAACATCATCTTTGAGGCATAGCTGAAGGACGGCGGCGCGCTGGATCTTCCCAGGGGCAGGCTCCATGTACTCTGCGTCGAGACCGATGACCCTCATCTCTACCTTTTCGAGGGAGTTGGATACATTGTTGATCCACTGCCGAACAACCCTTGGGTGGACAGTGACGGTGGCAACTATGCGCATCGATCCTTCGACGAGGACATGTTGGACGCTAAAAACCTGCATCTCGATCTCTTTCGCCATTTGGAACCGCTGGAACGGAGGGCTATGGTTTGGAGAATTAGGATTAGATGGCTAGTCTAACTAAAGTAGTAGATGATTATTTAAAGAGGTTAAAACAATGTGAACGCAGTGGGGTATGGATGCAAATGAAGACAAAGGGGAGGTGAAGAAGCCGAGGAGAATCGGTTCCCGATGGAGAAGTAAATGGGAGAAGTGGCGTGCATGCAGTTGATTAGACGGCTAGGTAGACTAAACGAAAAGGCTATGCGGGTAGACTGATGAGTCGTACCTGTTCGTATACATGCCCATCCTTCCTGATAGGTGGGACCTATGCAAACAGATAAAAAAAATGTGCCGTAGCTTCTTTTTTTGAGCGCGTGAGTGGGAGACACAACATTCTCTGGTTAAGGAATACTCCCTCCATTTAGGTGAGTATAAGTCATCTTATGAAAATCAGGTTTTCCCAAAACCTTTAGGCATGGAGCATTAACTTCCTGCTCGATCCCCTCCCAAACTCGTTAGCCAGCATTCTCTTCCTCTGCTGCCGTGTTCTACCTTTTCATTTTTCCTCTTCTCAAGTGTGGAACGATCTGCATGCCGTCCTTGATGCACCAGAACGACCACTACATGCATCGCGGCAGAGTGTTGATTGGGCATGCACGAGAATTTGGTTCTGCTCGCAATATGGATGATACCTGAACTATGAACTAAACAGGCATGCTAGAACGGGAGACCTATTTCCGCTATACAATACTAGAGTACTCATGTTCCTACTACTAGTAGTAGTAGTAGTACAACTGTGGCACACTTGATGGTCAAAATACTATTCATCCGGTCCTCACAGTGAAGTGACAACACCCTGTGCCTGACACTAGTCCAGGCGGCATGTTCGGGTTACCAAAGTTAGCCTCACCCTGTGCATTGCGCAGTCTATCACCGCCGTTGTACAACACATTGGCGCCTCACCTCGTCTCCCTCTCCGCTCCCATAGCACCACTCCATCTCCATCTCCTTCTCCATCTCCATCTCCATCTCACTGTGCCCCCGTGTACCGTCGCCTCACTCACCTCCCCCAGTACCACTATTCCCTGGCTAGCCGCTCCAGCACTGACAGCCTTCTCCCCCGTAAATCAATCCCCCCAAAACTCCCACCTTTCAAACTCCACCATGGCCGAACGCGAACCGTGCAGCATCCATATGAGCCGCGATTGGAGAAATCTCCCCAGTGACATCCTCGACCTCTGTTGTTCGTGTATGGATATGTTGAGCGCCCTACGGCTGGCTGCATGCTCGAGGGACATGCACACGACCATCATTGAAGCGAGGCCTAAGCTTTTCAAGACACCCTGCTTGCTGCTATCTGGTCTTAGATTGGCTCACCTTGATACGGAGGCGTGCATGATGCCCCTCGACTTCAATCCGATCTTCATTAGCCGAAACTTCTTTGCAGGTATGTAGTGGATCGCCGTACATCATTTCCCTCGACATCAATCCGATCACCATCGCCCGAAACTTCTTGGCAGGTATGTACTGGGTCGGCATGAACTCCCACTGGATGGCTGCCTTCAGAGAAGACGGTAAAAAGTTGGTGCTCATGAACTTCCAGACCTCCCATGAGATTATCCTTCCTCCGTTGGATTATATAGAGTATTACCATCGCGGTCCAAGTCATCTAGATCACCACGTCAGTTGGACGGACCTTGTTTTGCAGAAGATTGTAATCTGCCAAGTGCCCACACGACATGTGAATTACGCAGACTTTGAGCTAATTGCCTTGTTCGACCGCGGACTCGCCTATCTTTGTGCCGATGCCTTCTTTAGCTGGGGAGAACCCATCTCGCAGTGGATCATCGTCAAAGCTGATACACACTTCTGTGATGCTATTGAACACAATGGCATCATCTACGCGATCGACAAAGCAGATGGCACCATGTATTGCTGGGACGGCGCGTGTAAGTTGTTTCCATCTCATGTTAATGATGACGCCATGACACTGTTTGAACTTTTTGTGATGATTGGCATATCCCTGTTTGAGCAGAATTTGAGTAGAACTATGGCAATGTATTAGAGACGCTGTAAATCATCTATATTTGGAATGAGTTAATTCATGCGATTGTGACCATGTCATTACAGCCAATTTGTACCCTGAATAATCAAACGGTTAGGAATATATGGATATTATCCTTATTTTACAGTAATCTATATGCTACTACTAAATATGAGTGTGTATCAATGGCCATGTTAGTTTTCCTCATTTTCATGATTTAGAAACATGCACCACACTGTTGGTTTCATCTAACCATACATTAGGGAATTAAATGTGCATATGGAGAACTCTATATTTGGAAGTAGTGAAATCCTGCAATGCTTACCATGTGTAGAACCCTATATTCGCCCTTCAGCAATCAATGGCTAGAATAATATCCTCACAAATTTTTTGCCCACAGAACACGAGTATATAACAATGCATGGTCTGTTAGTTACCTTGAAGAATTTGTTTGTGAGGAACGAACATGATTACATAACATGCATGACATGGTACATGGTAGTTTCCTGTGAAGAATCGATTGCAAGATAACATGAGTATAACCATGCATGGCACTTCTATATTTTCGAACCCAGTATACATTTCCCTGTATTTCCCTCCCAGTTCCAACAGGGACATATCAATGTTGTTTCTTGCATTATCCTACTCATACTCTGAACAATGCTGATCTTACAATAACAATGCCTGTCCTTTTTGATATGATGCAGTGTCCCTACAGTTACTGCCCTTTGTAATCACACCACCTTTGCCAAAAACAGGGAAGCACAACTGGTTCCTCGCTCGATCAAACAATGGCAAAAGACTGATGATCATTTGGACACATGAGCCAGAAAATTTATATTGCAAAAACCCCACTGTATACAAGCACCGTGAAATACGTGAGTATCAGGACAGTGGCTGTTACGTCTATGAGCAGGATACCAGCTTGTTGGGGCCATCAGGATTTTTTAGTTGGAGGCGGGTAAACAGCCTTGGTTCACACTCTCTGTTTCTCGGACTCAATTATCCGATTAACCAGGAGATCACCGTTGGCAAGGACCTTGATGGCAGAGAGGCTCTGTTTGCTATGGAAAACGGTGTCTACACGGCGAGCCCTAGGAGTTCGGGAGCAAACTCCCCTGATTGTCAATGATACAGCCTACAGCCAAAAGAAGGTGATAATGACAAAGGCATCCGGATTAACTTTGATCCTTGGATGTCTCAATTATGACAGGCAGTGATGTGGTTCAAGCCTTCAGGTTGATAGGTAATTGGGCTGTTGCAACGAAAGGGTGGAGTACTGGTGTCTCCGGATCACTGTTCGCTGAAGCAGGGCTGCAAATTATGATGGTGTTGGATCATCTCTTCGAATGACTTTGTTGTCTTTGCTGCTAGTTCTGGATGGGTAGTTCTTTCTTTTGTTATGCATATTCCTTGTCATTTGGTCATCCTCGTCTATGTCACTCTTACTATGTAATAGTTGATTCTGTTTAGAATGTCATTCTCGTCTGGATCACGAGAGTCTGAGCGCTGCAGATGGGTGCATTTTGGTGGTGTAGCAAGACTTCTTATGAACTATCATGTCTTGCTGTTTATGTCAGTAGTAGTCACTAGTCAGTGTTTGAATGTTGTATATATCGTTGTTTCGAACTGTTTATTGTCTCGAACTACTAGTGGGCTAAATGAGGGCATCACCATTCTCCAGTGTTCAGAGTATATCTCCTTTTTTCAAGTTATATAATTTGAGCTCAGTGTCTTTTCGATGATGTACACTTGTTTGGGCCAGTGAGGTGTCGTTGAATATGGGCCGAGTAGTAACGCAATGCCAAACAGGTCAATTATGACTCTCAGGCCGGGCTCTCAAAAGATCCTGAAAAAAAGGTCGGGCTCTCCAAAAAAGAAAGAATAAGGACTCTTAGGCCGACATGTGGGCGCCACCGGTGTTTTCGTGCGCTTGCGCGCCGAGAGCATATTGGCGCGTGCTCGAAATTCATACTACCTTTTCATCCCCAGTCTCCCGCCCCTCCCCCACCTCTGGAATCTCGATTCCTACTCCAGTTCCCCCAAATCCTCCTCTTGTACTCCCTGTACTCAAGCTCACTATCAAGGCGAATCTCCGAGCCGAAGATCCTGAGATCCGTCCTGCCTTCGGTCGTTGCGTGCTGTCACTCAACAGTGGCATGGTGGCGCTTGAGGACCAGTTTGCCGGCAAAGTGCTGATGGTAACCATCAACAGCGACCGGCCTCCCGTCTCGCCGGACGACCTTGTCAAAGCTCTTGGCATTGTGCACGGCATCCAAATAAGTGACTTGCTCGTCGAAGACTGTCCGCCACCGGCTGATTTCTTCATCAGGTTCCGGACAACTTTTGACTGCAGTCGTGTGTTCGAATCTTCCTGGCGTTTGTTCTGCGATGGCGCGTTGGTGAGCTTTGATCGGTGGCACCCAGGATGGGGCTCGGTGCCCTCTGAGCTTGAGTTTTTAACAAAGCTTACCTTCCACGGCATGCCTCGACGTGCTTGGAACAGCGAGTCCATGAACGAGCTTATCAACAACCTTGGAGGTGAGCTCGTAAGTATGTTTGTTCCTCCAGACAGCTGGGCTCTGACGGTTATGGCATGGATGAAGAAGCCGTCCACCATACCGAAGGTGATTGGTGTTGAGATACCGGTGGAGGAACCGGGATTGTACTATTCTTCGCCACCAAGGCCGCCGCGGACCACGTTAGGGGTGTACCTGTATTGAGTGTTCGTGCATGTCGAAGAAGTGGTCAATCCATCAATCGAAGTCCTGCCGCCGCCGCTGGTGCCAGGGTCCGTCGACGACGTCCATTACCGGAGTCAACGTCAGACTTTCCCTGTGTTGCTCGAAACGATGGATGGCACAAGGCCTACTCCATCGCATGGCGGAGGCCACTACTTCTTTGGGAGAAGAGGCAGGGCTGGCTGCGTGGATGTGCTCTAATTTGAGGTAACAACTGAATCTTGTCAAATACTAGTTAAATCCGAGCTATGGGTGTGAAGCATTGATATGCCAGTACATTTGATTGTGACCTGTTCTAATTTTGTACCTGAACTTTTTTTAGAAAAGGCTGTACGTCAACTTAATGTGCTAGCAGAACTTATTGTGTTGCATGTCTGTTTTCTTTGCACAACATTCAAGATATTTCCCCGTCATTGATAAAGACGATGAACCGTTATGTACGACTTCGTTGGTTTCAACATAGCCCTTCCCGTAGCGATCCACTGCTTCCATCCTGATTGTGCCTCCTGCATGAAATTTGTGTATGCAAGTTTAGTGTGCTATGATGTTCTATATGATTGTGTCAACTATATAAGTTTTTACTGAGCATCAGCAATGCATATGGCTGAAAGATGTATTTATGAGCATGGACCGATGGGTCTCTCTCTCTATCTCTCTCTCTCTCTCTCACACACACACACACACACACGCACACACATGCACACACACGCGCACACGCACAAGTGGGACCCGTTGAATTATTTATTTGCTCGTGACAGCTTTTAATTAGGTTCCACTATAATCTAACTTTTTCCTTGAGTTATTAATTGAGCTCAGTGACTTCAAAAAGTTGTACAAAAGTCTTGTTTGGGCCTTTCCAGCGTCGCTAAATGCGGGCTGAGTAACCATGCTAGGTTGTACTGTACTACACAGGCCTTGTTTTCAACATCAGCAATGCAACTGGGCCGACAGTTGTACACAATATCCGGGTCAACTTGTTATTCTCCGCCCCGCTGGGCTACAAACTTTCCTAGGAGGTATGCATTAGGCTGAACAAGAAAATGGACTTTAAGAAATAATAAATGGGATGTAATTATAATAAATGGGCAGTAACTATGCACCAAACACGTAATTAGTTTAAAAAATATATTATTTTTGGAATTTGAAAATTTTAATTTCATTACTTGTTGCGCTCGCAATATTTTGTTGGATTTTAATGTAATACAACTTTATTTTGAAATTATATTTAACCTGAGTAGAAATTTCGGATAAAAATATTTCGGATCCCATCAAAATGTGATTTTTTTAATTCTGTTTTGAGCGGTTGTTTGAAATTATTAATCGTTGTCCTAGCTAGAAGTTGGGCTGTACTTTTAACAAACTGTAAATGGGCTATAGTAAATTCCATTAGAATTAAAAAATGGGCTGTACATTCTTACAAATCGCAAATGGGCTATATGTTCTTTGCCAAATCCGAGCTGTGGGCCTACTAAGTTGATGCATACCAAGGGCTTTGTCTTTGCTAAAAAAACCAAGGGCTTTGTCAACTTAGTCAATATAAACGATTCTAGGTGCAGTGATCGTATGATGTCCATCCAACGGCCGTAGTGCTTCTTCAACCACTGGTCTTCTTGCTCCAGCCGCCCAAACCAGCGCCGGTCGTGCCGCATGCTCCTGCCTCCCGTGGCCGGCTGTGCTGCCACGAAGGCCTCACTGCCCCCTACTATTCCCACCGCTGGCCAGGCCCTGCGGCGACGGTAGCCTCACACCACAGCTAAACCAGTGAACCCTCATACTCCTCTCCGCACGGGCTTCTACTGCTGCGTCTTCCCCGGCTCCCCGTCGTCCCCTTCCTAGGCCTCGCCGTCATCCACCGTCGTGGTGCTCTCGGCGCGGCGTGGTCAACGTGGTCAAGGAACGACTTCCATCGGACGTGGACTATACATGGAGAGGCTCACAGCTGGGTCCACGGCCGCAGCAAGGAAGTGCCTCCTTATTATGCGGAAAATAATTATTCCTCCACCTGACAGCCGGGACCCACCGGACGGGCCACTGTATTTTGCGAAAAAGACATTTCCCCCTGACTGCTGGGACCCACCAGCTACATCTTCGCACGCAAGGAAGTGCGTCCGGGCAAAAAAAATGATTCGCCCCCTGACTACTGGGACCCACCAGCTACATCTTCGGACGCAAGGAAGTGCGTCCGGGCAAAAAAAACCGATTCGCCCCGCTGACTGCTGGGACCCACCAGCTACATCTTCGCACGCAAGGAAGTGCGTGTGGGCAAAAAAACAATTCGCCCCCCTGACTATTGGGACCCACCAGCTACATCTTCTTACACAAGGAAGTGCGTCCGGGCAAAAAAAAAACGATTCGCGCCCCTGACTGCTGGAACCCACCAGCTACATCTTCCCATACAAGGAAGTGCGTCCGAAAAAAACAATTCGCCCCCCTGACTGCTGGGACCCACCAGCTACATCTTCGCATGCAAGGAAGTGCCTGACAATCGGGACCCACCTGGTCGAAGCGTACGTAGCATTGTCATTCTGGTCGCGAATGTGTACGTACATATATACTGGTGGATGTAGAGGCGCGCACGTGTCATAGTAGAGGCGCGCACGTAGCATGTACACGTACGTATAGCGGCCAGGGTGCAAGAAAGAAAATACGGCCACGTATGTGTACATACGGGCGGGGTCTCGAACGCCTACTCGCGCATATATACGTACGGCCAGGGCTCGTGTACATTGGCTGGGTTGGAACAGAGAAATAACGTCATCGTCGTGTTCATAGGGAGCCAACCGGCTGGTTCAAAATGGAATGCGTGGTTGTGTTCATCGTTAGGGCTTGGATGGAACAGGCGATGGAAACGAGGCCTGGCGTACCGCAGAACGGAGGAAACGGCCTTGTGTTCGACCGACCACGTTCGAAACGGGATCCAGTTCATCGGGAGGGGTCTGGCGTACCGCAAAACAGAGGAAACGGACCTCCTACGGTCGAAACGGGGGTCATGTTGATCGGGAGGGGTGTGGCGTACCGCAAAACGGAGGAAACGGACCTCCTATAGTCGAAACGGGGGTCCTGTTGATCGGGAGGGGTGTGGCGTACCACAAAACGGAGGAAACAGACTTGTGTTGGAGCGCTACGGTTGAAAAGGGGGTCCTGTTCGTCAGGAGGGGTGTGGCGTACCGCAAAACGGGACTCCACGGGATACTGTTCGTCTCCACCGTTGACCTCCTCCAGCCTCCACAGGCTATCGTCGACCTCCTCCAGCCTCCACGGGCTCCTGTTCATCCAGCCTCCACCGCACGCTACTCCACCGGCTACTGTTCAACCACCCCTCCACGGGCACCCCTCCACTGTCTACTGTTCATCCAGCCCTCCACACCACGGGGTCCTTTTCATCCACCCCTCCACAGGCACCCCCTCCACCGTCTACTGTTCATCCAGCCCTCCACGGGACCATCCTGTTCATCCAGCCCTCCACACCACGGGGTCCTGTTCATCCAGAGGCAATGCCACGGGTCATGTTCATCCACTCCCACGGCTC
>NC_041387.1:522984506-523055357 GCF_002162155.2 Triticum dicoccoides | reverse complement strand
GAGAGGCAGCATCGATCGGCTTCAGTTAGCAGCGGTAGCAAAGGAATCGCTCGATCGGGTTCAGTTAACAGCCATCGATCGATTGCTCAGATTCAGTAATGCGTAGCTTGTAGTGCAATCGCTCAGGTTCAGTTAGAGCCCAACACCTCGCTCGGGTTCAGTTAGAGCCAACGCCTCGCACACACGCGCGTACGTGTATGAGAGAAATGCGCATCACTCGCCCCCGACCTCCCACCGTAACCGGGAACTCCCCAAAATTTTCCTCGCCCTCGCTTCTACCACGGTTTTTTCCGTCATGGACGGCCCAAAGAATGTCATGCAGCTGCGTCTCCGGCCCGCCCAGGACGAAAAGCCCATTTTCTGTCATGATTTTTTGTCATAGAAGTAGGAGCCCACCACATCTATGATGATACTGGGTTTTGTCACAATTATCATCATAGAAGTGTCATATGTATGACAGGAAAAAAATTCGTCCGGCCCAAAATGTCACGGATGTGTCTTTTTTTTGTAGTGGTGGGTGGAGCCCTCCGTGGACTCACGCAGCCGTTACCCTTCGTGGGTCGAAGTCTCCATCAACGTGGATGTACGATAGCACCACCTATCGGAACCATGACAAAAACATCCGTGTCTCCAATTGCGTTTGCACACTCCAATCCCATCCCTTTACATTCTTGCAAGTTGCATGCTCTACTTTCTACTGCTCATATACTCTTTGCATGCCTGCTTGTTATGTATTGTGAATGTTAAACTTGTGCCAAAACTCCACTAAAATTTAAAGAGATTAAAAATTGCAACTTTTCTCACTCAGTGTCTAATCGCCCCCCTCTAGACACCTCTTCTCGATCCTTTAAATTGGTATCAGAGCTTTGGTCTCCATTGCTTTGGTTTAATCACCATTGGAGGAAGATGGATGAGTCTACTTTGGGGAGTCTTAGACATAGAGTGCCTATACTTGATGGAGGGTACTTTTATGAGTGAAAAAATGAGATGCTTGTGATTTTCAATGAATATCATTTGAACAAGTACATTGCTAGCCCTTGTGCACCTCATGTTGATCCTATGCATCCTACCCTTGATGAGTCAATTGAAATGATTCGCAATCTTAGAACTATTGATCTTATCACTAGAGGTTTGCCTAGATATTTGATAGGTTGCTTGCCTACTCTTACGTGTGCCTACACCATATGGAAATTTCTTGAGGAATGATTTCCAAATTATTCCTTGAGAAATCTAGATGAAATTCTCCATAAGTCTATTGCCTTGAGTAAGATGAATTCCAATGATCCTAAGTTTGGTGATTGTCTATTTGAGCTTACAAATCTTATGCGTACCAAAGGAGATGTTGGAATCATTATCGATATTATTTCTGAAGCTACTAGAATTCATAAAGAAAATCATTGTCAAACTCACTCTAACGAATCACCCTCTCTAGGAATTGATCCACCACATGACGATGTTGAACATGGATACTATGATGAGGATGATGATGGTGACTTTGATCTTGATAATGCAATGAGACACTTTGGTCTTATGGTAAATCTTCGGGGATATATGGCAGGAGGAAAGGTATGGGTTCTTGATAGTGGATGTACCGATCACATGACCGGAGATAAATATATGTTTCGTGAGCTTGCTGAAAACGACGGTCCTCGAAAGTATGTCACTTTTGGTGATAACTCAAAGGGTAAGGTGGTTGGCCTCGGTAAGGTGGCCATATCACATGATAGCTCCATACAAAATGGCATGCTCGTTGAATCTCTTCGATACAATTTACTTTTAGTATCTAGACTTGCTAATTTCGGTTACAATGTCCTATTTACTAAAGTAGATTGCCATGTGTTTCGTAGAGATAATCATAAAATGGTCTTTACCGGCATTCGTAGAGGTGATGTTTACATTGTTGATTTCACTAAAAAGGCTCAACCTAGAACTTGCTTTATTGCTAAATCCTCTAAAGGTTGGTTATGGCATAGACGATTAGGTCATGTGGGCATGCGAAACCTTGACAAGCTTATTAAAGGAAAGCATATCCTTGGCGTTAACGATGTGATATTTGATAAGGATAGACTTTGCAGCGCTTGTCAAGATGGTAAATAGGTTGGAGGAAGGCATCCCGTGAAGAACATCATGACCACAAGGAGGCCACTCGAGCTACTTCACATGGATCTTTTTGGTCCCAACGCCTACAAAAGTCTGAGTGGAAATTCTTTTGGTCTAGTTGTAGTTGATGATTTTTCAAGATTTACGTGGGTGTTCTTTCTCGATGATAAATCGCAGGTCCAAAAGATCTTCAAAAACTTCGCTAGGAAGGCCCAAAATCAATTTGAAGTGAAGATCAAGAAGGTTCCCAACGACAACGGAACGGAGTTCAAGAACGCAAATGTGGACACCTTTCTTGACGAAGAAGGGATTTCACATGAGTTCTCGGCTACGTACACACATCAACAAAATGGAGTTGTTGAGAGGAAGAACCGGACGCTCATTGAAATGGCGAGAATGATGCTTGATGAGTATAAAACACCGAAGCACTTTTGGGCGGAAGCGGTTGAGACAGCTTGTCACGCAACTAATCGCTTGTATCTCCACAAACTACTCGGCAAGACGGCATATGAGCTCCTCACCGGTAACAAACCCCAAGTTGGATACTTTCGAGTATTCAGCTCAAAGTGCTACATTCTTGATAAGCATCGTCGTTCTAAATTTGCTCCTAAGTCTCATGAAGGTTTCCTACTTGGTTATGGCTCAAAGTCTCACACTTACCGTGTCTACAATAATTTCACCCGAAAGGTTGAAGAGACGGTATATGTGAAGTTTGATGAATCTAATAGCTCGCAAGTAGAGCAATTGCCAATTGATGTAGGAGACAAAGACCCTTTGGAAGCAATCTAAGACTTGTTTATTGGCAAGATTCGTCCAACGGAGGTGAAGGGGAGTACCTCATCCGCCCAAGTGGAAGCTTCCACCTCACGACAAGGTGAACCAAGAGTTGATACGGAAGCATCCACAAGTGGGACACACCAAGACGAAGAAAACAAGGAAGTACACCAAGATGAACATCAACAACCTCCTTCTCCACCATGACAAGAGAACGACAACGTCAACAACGAAGAAGGCCAAGAAGAAGAATAAGATGAAGAAGATGTTCCACCAAGATCCAAGCAAAAGCTTTCACGAGTTCGAGCAAGAGTTGCTAAAGACCATCCCGTCGAGCAAATCTACAATGATATCCAAATCGGGAGAATCACTTGCTCTAAAACTCGTTTAACTAACTTTTGTGAACACTATTCATTCATCTCTAGCATTGAACCCATGAAGGTTGAAGAAGCATTGGAAGATCCGGATTGGATAAACGCCATGCATGAAGAGCTACACAACTTTGAGAGAAATCAAGTTTGGACATTGGTTGAGAAGCCCGACAACAACCATGACATCATCGGTACCAAATGCGTGTTTCGCAACAAGCAAGATGAAGATGGACAAGTAGTTCGCAACAAAGCACGTCTAGTCACCCAAGGCTACACCCAAGTCGAAGGTATGGACTATGGTGAGACATACGCCCCCGTTGCTAGACTTGAGTCCATTCGCATCTTACTTGCCTATGCTAATCACCATGATATCACCTTGTACCAAATGGACATTAAAAGTGCTTTTCTAAATGGTGAAATAGAGGAGGAAGTTTATGTTAAGCAACCTCCCGGCTTTGTCAATCTTAAGAAACCTAATCATGTGTACAAGCTTCACAAAGCTCTTTATGGTCTTAAACAAGCTCCTAGAGCATGGTATAAATGCTTGACCAAGTTACTTATTGAAAAAGGCTTTGAAATTGGAAAAATTGATTCTACTCTTTTTACTAAAAGGGTTAATGGAGAACTATTTGTGTGCCAAATCTATGTTGATGATATTATATTTGGTTCGACTAACTCTCACTTCAGTGAGAAGTTTGGAAAGCTAATGTCGGAGAAGTTTGAGATGTCTATGATGAGTGAACTCAAATTCTTTCTTGGTTTGCAAATCAAGCAAACTAAGGAAGGTACCTTTGTCTCTCAAACAAAGTACACCAAGGACTTATTCAAGAAGTTCAATATGCAAGAATGCAAAGGTATGACTACACCCATGCCTGCTAGTGGACATCTTGATTTGACCAAAGATGGTGAACCGCTTGATCAAAAGGTTTATCGCTCTATGATTGGTTCATTGTTATATCTATGTGCTTCATGTCCTGATATTATGCTAAGTGTGTGCATGTGTGCACGATATCAAGCGGCTCCTAAATAATGTCATCTTAAGGCCGTGAAAAGGATAGTGAGATAATTAATTCATACACAAAATTTTGGCATTTGGTATCCAAAGAGGGCCTCTTTCAATCTTGTTGGCTACTCCGACTTGGACTATGCCAGTGACAAGGTTGATAGAAAGTCCACTTTGGGTACTTGTCAATTTCTTGGTAGATCACTTATCCACCGCCAAAGCGGAATACATTGCCGCCGGTTCATGTTGTGCTCAATTACTTTGGATGACCCAAACTCTTAAAGATTATGGGATATATGTGAAACATGTTCCTTTGCTTTGTGACAATGAAAGTGCTATTAAGATCGCTCACAATCCCGTGCAACATTCTCGAACTAAGCACATCGAAGTTCGTCATCATTTCATTCGAGATCATGTTGCTAAGGGTGATATTAACCTTATGCATGTTCGTACCGGCAAGCAATTGGCGGATATATTCACTAAACCACTTGATGAGAAAGTGTTTTGCAGGTTGAGAGGTGAATTGAACATCATTGATGCTTCAAACTTGGAGTAGGAAATCCATTTGGATGCATGCAAGATCTGAACCTATGACTAATCCTTGATATTTCTCTTATGATGATAATCATATGTTTTGGATACATTTGCACTATTGCATGTCATCTAACTCTTGTAGGTACTTGGATGAATCTAAATCTCTGAGATTGCAACTTACTCACATCTTGAGAAATCTCAACATCACCAAGTCTCAACTTATTCCGCTTTGGTGGTGGATAAGTGATCTACCAAGAAATTGACAAGTACCCAAAGTGGACTTTCTATCAACCTTGTCACCGGCATAGTCCGAGTCAGAGTAGCCAACAAGATTAAAAGAGGCCCTCTTTGGATACCAAATGCCAAAATTTGGTGTATGTATTAAGTATCTCACTATCCTTTTCATGGCCTTAAGATGACATTCTTTAGGGGCTGCTTGATATCGTGCACACATGTACACCCTTAGCATAATATCGGGATGAGAGGCACATAGATATAACAATGAACCAATCATAGAGCGGTAAACCTTTTGATCAACGGGTTCACCATCTTTGGTCAAGTCAAGATGTCCACTAGTAGGCATGGGTGTACTCATACCTTTGCATTCTTGCATATTGAACTTCTTGAGCAAGTCCTTGTTGTACTTCGTTTGAGAGACAAAGGTACCTTCCTTAGTTTTCTTGATTTGCAAACCAAGAAAGAACTTGAGTTCACTCATCATAGACATCTCAAACTTCTTCGACATAAGCTTCCCAAACTTTTCACTAAAATGAGGGTTAGTTGAGCCAAATATAATATCATCAGCATATATTTGGCACACAAATAATTCTCCATTAACACTTTTAGTGAAAAGAGTAGAATCAATTTTTCCAATCTCAAAGCCTTTTTCAATAAGGAACTTGGTCAAGCATTTATACCACGCTCTAGGAGCTTGTTTGAGACCATAAAGAGCTTTGTGAAGTTTGTAAACATGATTAGGCTTCTTAGGATTAACAAAGCCGGGAGGTTGTTTAACATAAACTTCCTCCTCAATTTCACCATTTAGAAAAGCACTTTTAATTCCCATTTGATATAAAGTGATATCATGGTGATTAGAATAGGCAAGTAAGATGCGAATGGACTCAATCTAGCAACGGAGGCATATGTCTCACCATAGTCCATACCTTCGACTTGAGTATAGCCTTGGGCGACGAGACGTGATTTGTTGCGAACTACTTGTCCATCTTAATCTTGCTTGTTGTGAAACACCCATTTGGTACCGATGATGTTGTGGTTGTTGTCGGGCTTCTCGACCAATGTCCACACTTGGTTTCTCTCAAAGTTGTGTAGTTATTCATGCATGGCATTTATCTAATCCGGATCTTCCAATGCTTCTTCAACCTTCATAGGTTCAATGCTAGAGATGAATGAATAATGTTCACAAAAGTTAGCCAAACGAGATTTAGGGCAAGTGATTCTCCCGGTTTGGATATCATTGTAGATTTGCTCGACGGGGTGGTCTCTAGCAACTCTTGCTTGAACTCGTGAGAGATTTTCCTTTGATCAGGGTGGAACATCATCTTCATCATCTTGTTCTTCTTCTTGGCCTTCTTCATTGTTGAGGTTGTCATTCTATCATCATGGTGGAGAAGGAGGTTGATGCGGTTCATCTTGGTGTACTCCCTTGTTTTCTTCATCTTGGTGTGTCCCGCTTGTGGATGCTTCCATATCAACTCTTGGTTCACCTTGTCGTGAGGAAGAAGCTTGCACTTGGACGGACGAGGTACTTTCCTTCACCTCCGTTGGACGGACCTTGCCAATAGACAAGTCTTGGATTGCTTCCGAAGGATCTTTATCTCCTACATCAATTGGAAATTGCTCTACTTGCGAGCCGTTAGACTCATCAAACTTCACATCAACCGTCTCTTCAACCTTTCGGGTAAAATTGTTGTAGACACGGTAAGTGTGAGAGTTTGATCCATAACCAAGTAGGAAACCCTCATGAGATTTAGGAGCAAATTTAGAACGACGATGTTTATCAAGAATGTAGCACTTTGAGCCAAATACTCGAAAGTATCCAACTTGGGGTTTGTTACTGGTGAGGAGCCCGTATGCCGGCTTGCCGAGTAGCTTGTGGAGATACAAGCGATTTGTTGCATGACAAGCTGTCTCAACCACTTCCGCCCAAAAGTGTTTTGGCATCTTGTACTCATCAAGCATCGTTCTTGCCATTTTGATGAACGTCTAGTTCTTCCTCTCAACAACTCCATATTGTTGAGGTTTGTATGTAGCCGAGAACTCATGTGAAATCCCTTCTTCCTCAAGAAAGGTGTACACACTGGCGTTCTTGAACTCCATTCTGTTGTCCCTGCGAACCTTCTTGATCTTCACTTCAAATTGATTTTGGGCCTTCCTAGCGAAGTTTTTGAAGATCTTTTGGACCTGCGATTTATCATCAAGAAAGAACACCCACGTAAATCTTGAAAAATCATCAACTATAACAAGACCAAATGAGTTTCCACCAAGACTTTTGTAAGTGTTGGGACCAAAAAGATGTTCTTCACGGGGTGGCTTCCTCCAACCTGTTTACCTGCTTGACAAGTACTACAAAGTCTATTCTTATCAAATATGACATCTTTAACACCAAGGATATGATCACCTTTAATAAGCTTGTCAAGGTTTCGCATGCCCACATGACCTAACCGCCTATGCCACAACCAGCCTTTAGAAGATTTAGCAATTAAGCAAGTTCCAGGTTGAGCATTTTTAGTGAAATCAACAATGTATAGATCACCTCTACGTATATCGGTAAAGACCATTTCATGATTATCTCTACGAAACACTTGGCAATCTACTTTGGTAAATAGGACATTGAAACCAAAATCAGCTAGTCTAGAAATAGAAAGTAGATTATAGCCAAGATATTCAACGAGCATGACATTTTGTATGGAGCTATCATGTGAGATGGCCACCACACCGAGGCCAACCACCTTACTCTTTGAGTTATCACCAAAAGTGACATACTTTCGAGGGCCCTTGTTTTTAGCAAGCTCACGAGACATATCTTTATCTCCGGTCACGGGATCGTTACATCCACTATCAAGGACCCATTCCTTTCCTCCTGCCATGTATCCCCGAAGATTTTCCATAAGACCAAAGTGTCTCATCGCATCATCAAGATCATAGTCATCATCATCCTCATTATAGTATCCATGTTCAACGTCGACAAGTGGTGGATCAATTCCTAGAGAGGGTGACTCATTAGATAAATGATTTTGACAATGATCTTCTTTATGAATTCTAATAGCTTCGGAAATAATATCACTAATAATTCCTACATCTTCTTTGACACGCATAAAATTTGTAAGCTCAAATAGACAATCACCAAACTTAGGATCATTGGAATTCATCTTACTCAAGGCAATAGACTTATGAAGAATCTCATCTAGATTTTGCAAGGAATAATTTGGAAATCGTTCCTCAAGAAATCTCCATATTGTGTAGGCACACTTAAGTGTAGGCAAGCGACCAATCAAGTTTCTAGCCAAACCTCTAGTGATAAGATCAACAGTTCTAAGATTGCGAATCATGTTAATGGACTCATCAAGGGTAGGATGCATAGGATCAACATGAGGTGCACAAGGGCTAGTAATATACTTCTTCAAATGATATTAATTGAAAATCATAAGGATCTCATTTTTGCACTCATGAAAGTACTCTCCATCAAGTATAGGCAGTCTATGTCTAAGACTCCCCAAAGTAGACTCATCCATCTTCCTCCAACGGTGTTTAAACCAAAGCCATGGAGACCAAAGCTCTGATGACAATTGAAAGGATCGAGAAGAGGTGCCTAGGGGGGTGAATAGACACTCAACCAAGAAATATAGCAGTTAAGTTCTTCAAGTTGAGATAATATATTAGCACAATTTCAAGCAAACACATTACAATTCAAGCAAGCATGCAAAGAGTATACGAGATGCGGAAAGTAAAGCATGCAACTTGCTAGAAAGTAAAGGGATGGGATTGGAGTATGCAAACGCAATTTGAGACACGGATGTTTTTGGCGTGGTTCTGATAGGTGGTGCTATCGTACATCCACATTGATGGAGACTTCAACCCAAGAAGGGTAACGGCTGCGCGAGTCCACAAAGGGCTCCACCCATGAAGGGTCCATGAAGAAGCAACCTTGTCTATCCCACCATGACCAACACCCACGAAGGACTTGCCTCACCAGGGTAGATCTTCACGAAGTAGGCGACCTCCTTTCCCTTACAAACTCCTTGGTTCAACTCCACAATCTTGTCGGAGGCTCCCAAGTGACATGTAACCAATCTAGGAGACACCACTCTCCAAAAGGTAATAGATGGTGTGTTGATGATGAACTCCTTGCTCTTGTGCTTGAAATGATAGTCTCCCAAACACTCAACTCTCTCTCATAGGATTGGATTTGGTGGAAAGATGATTTGAGTGGAAAGCAACTTGGGGAAGGCTAGAGATCAAGATTCATATGGTAGGAATGGAATATCTTGGTCTCAACACATGAGTAGGTGGCTCTCTCTCAGAAAATGAGTAGTGGAAGTGTAGGCACGTTTTGATGGCTTCCCTTATGAATCAGGAGAGGGTGGAGGGGTATATATAGCCTCCACACAAAATCGAACCGTTACACATAATTCACCAAACTTGGTGGGACCAAATCATAAAACTCGGTCGAACCGATTTAGTTAATAAGGTGACCGTTAGGCATTTCGGTGGGACCGACATGTCAATTCAGTGTGACCGATATCATTAGGGTTAGGGCATAACTTAATCTTGGTTTAACCGATTACACAAACTCGGTTGGACCGACTTTGGTAATAAGCTAACCAGAGAGTTGGTCAGGCAAACTCGGTGGGACGGATCGCTCATCTTGGTTTGACCGAAACGTTGCAAAGGGAAACAGAGAGTTTGCATTGCAGACACGGTGGGACCGATCGCTCATCTTGGTTTGACCAAGACGTTGCGAAGGGAAACAGAGAGTTTGCAATCGCATCTCGGTGAGACCGAGATCCCTATTGGTTGGACCGAAGTGACTAGGTTTTCTGGTACTCGCTATGTCCAATAAAATCGGTGGCGTTGGATAGATCAAATCGGTGGGGCTGAGTTTGACTTTTGGTTTGGGACATATGTGGATATGGTAAAGTGGTTGAGGACTTTGGAGCATACCATTAAGCATCATGAGAGCAAGCAAGCCATTAAGCAACACCTCATCCCCTTTTAATAGTATTGGCTTTCCTATAGACTCAATGTGATCTTGCATCACTAAAATAGAAAAAGTAGAGTCTTGAACTTGAAAGCTTGAGCCAATCCTTTGTCCTTAGCATCTTCAAGGGGTTCCACATCCTCTTGTCCAGGCCACTCCACTGTTGGACTTATCTGAAATATACTAGATAAAGGTATTAGTCCAACAAGAGATATGTTGACATTAATTACCAAAATCACCCAGGGAGTGATGACCCACAAGTGTAGGGGATCTATCGTAATCCTTTAGATAAGTAAGAGTGTCGAACCCAATGAGGAGCAGAAGGAAATGACAAGCGATTTTCAGTAAGGTATTCTCTGCAAGCACTGAAATTGTAGGTAACAGATAGTTTTGTGATAAGATAATTTGTAACGGGTAACAAGCAATGAAGGTAAATAAGGTGCAGCAAGGTGGCCCAATACTTTTTGTAGCAAAGGACAAGCCTGGACAAGTTCTTATATAGAGAAAAGCGCTCCCAAGGACACATGGAAATTATCGTCATGCTAGTTTTCATCACGATCATATGATTCGCGTTCGTTACTTTGATAATTTGATATGTGGGTGGACCGGTGCTTGGGTACTGCCCTTTCTTGGACAAGCATCCCACTTATGATTAACCCCTATTGCAAGCATCTCCAACTACAAAAGAAGTATTAAGGTAAACCTAACTATAGCATGAAAAATGTGGATCCAAATCAGCCCCTTACGAAGCAACGCATAAACTAGGGTTTAAGCTTATGTCACTCTAGCAACCCATCATATACTTATTACTTCTCAATGCCTTCCTCTAGGCCCAAATAATGGTGAAGTGTCATGTAGTCGACGTTCACATACACCACTAGAGGAGAGACACCATACATCTCATCAAAATATAGAACGATTACCAAATTCACATGACTACTAATAGCAAGACTTCACCCATGTCCTCAGGAACAAACGTAACTACTCACAAAGCATATTCATGTTCATAATCAGAGGAGTATTAATATGCATTAACGATCTGAACATATGATCTTCCACCAAATAAACCAACTAGCATCAACTACAAGGAGTAATCAACACTACTAGCAACCCACATGTACCAATCTGAGGTTTTGGTACAAAGATTGGATACAAGAGATGAACTAGGGTTTGAGAGGAGATGGTGTTGGTGAAGATGTTGATGGAGATTGACCCCCTCCCGATGAGAGGCTCGTTGGTAATGATGATGGTGATGATTTCCCCCTCCCAGAGGAAAGTTTCCCTGGCAGAACAGCTCCACCGGAGCCCTAGATTGGTTCCGCCAAGGTTCCACCTCATGGCGGCGGAGTTTTATCCCCTGAGCTTGCTTATGATTTTTTTCCAGGGTAAGAGACTTCATATAGCAGAAGATGGGCCCCGGAGGGCTGCCAGGTGGCCCACGAGGCAGGGGGCGTGCCCCCCACCCTCATGGGTGGTGGGTGGCCCCCCTCAGGTATTTCTTCCACTGAATATTTTTTATTAATTCCCAAAATGACTTTCGTGGAGTTTCAGGACTTTTGGAGCTGTGCAGAATAGGTCTCCAATATTTGCTCCTTTTACAGCCCAGAATCCCAGCTGCCGGCATTCTCCCTCTTCATGTAAACCTTGTAAAATAAGAGATAATAGCCATAAGTATTGTGACATTACATGTAATAACAGCCCATAATGCCATAAATATCGATATAAAAGCATGATGCAAAATGGACGTATCAACTCCCCCAAGCTTAGACCTCGCTTGTCCTCAAGCAGAAGCCGATATCGAAAAATATGTCCACATGTTTAGAGATAGAGGTGTCGATAAAAATAAAATACGGACATGAGGGCATCATGATCATTCTTATAACAACAACATATATATGTTTTGTCATATGATTTCTTATGCTCAAGTAACAATCTATTCATAATGTCAAGTATGATTCAGAAACTTCATTGAGAACTAACAAACTATAATCTCAGTCATTGAAGCAATTGCAATTTATCATAACATTGGAAAGAGTCAATAATAGAGCTTTTCAGCAAGTCCACATATTCAACTATCATTTAGTCTTGCACAATTGCTAACACTCACGCAATACTTATGGTTATAGAGTTTTAATTGGACACAGAGAAAGATAGGGGCTTATAGTGTTGCCTCCCAACCTTTTACCTCAAGGGTAATGTCAACAATAATAGTTCATGCTAACTTACATCCAATTGGATATATATATCAGGATCTTTCCAACACGAGGTGTGATGTCTACTACACAACCTTCATCTTGTAGACATTGTTGGGCCTGCAAGTGCACAGGTTTGTAGGACAGTAGAAAATTTCCCTCAAATGGATGACCTAAGGTTTATCAATCCGTAGGAGGCGTAGGATGAAGATGGTCTCTCTCAAACAACCCTGCAACCAAATAACAAAGAGTCTCTTGTGTCCCCAACACACCCAATACAATGGTAAATTGTATAGGTGCACTAGTTCGGCGATGAGATGGTGATACAAGTGCAATATGGATGGTAGATAAAGGTATTTGTAATCTGAAATTATAAAAACAGCAAGGTAGCAAGCGATAAAAGTAAGCGTAAACGGTATTGCAATGATAGGAAACAAGGCCTAGGGTTCATACTTTCACTAGTGCGAGTTCTCTCAACAATAATAACATAGATAGATCATATAACAATCCCTCAACATGCAACAAAGAGTCACTCTAAAGACACTAATAGTAGAGAACAAACAAAGAGATTATGGTAGGGTACGAAACCACCTCAAAGTCATTCTTTCGGATCAATCTATTCAAGAATTCGTACTAGAATAACACCTTAAGACACAAATCAACCAAAACCCTAATGTCACCTAGATACTCCATTGTCACCTCAAGTATCCGTGGGCATGATTATACGATATGCATCACACAATCTCAGATTCATCTATTCAACCAACACAAAGTACTTCAAAGAGTGCCCCAAAGTTTCTACCGGAGAGTCAAGAACGTGTGCCAACCCCTATGCATAGGTTCATGGGCGGAACCCGCAAGTTGGTCACCAAAACATACATCAAGAGGCACATGATATCCCATTGTCACCACAGATAAGCACGGCAAGACATACATCAAGTGTTCTCATAAAAGACTCAATCTGATAAGATAACTTCAAAGGGAAAACTCAATTCATCACAAGAGAGTAGAGGGGGAGAAACATCATAAGATCCAACTATAATAGAAAAGCTCGGGATACATCAAGATCGTGCCATAAAGGGAACACGAGAGAGAACACGAGAGAGAGAGATCAACCACATAGCTACTGGTACATACCCTCAGCCTCGAGGGTGAACTACTCCCTCCTCGTCATGGAGAGCGCCGGGATGATGAAGATGGCCACCGGTGAAGGATCCCCCTCCGGCAGGGTGCCGGGAAGGGCTCTCGAGAGGTTTTTGGTGGCTACAGAGGCTTGCGGCAGCGGAACTCCCGATCTATCTTCTCCGTGGATGTTTTTAGGGTACGTGGGACTATATAGGCGAAAAAGTCGGTCGGGGGGTGCTCGAGGGGTCCACGAGACAGGGGGGCACACCCTCCTATCTTGTGGGCTCCTCGAGGATCTTCTGACTTCATCTCCAAGCCTCCAGGATGATAATTCTTCCAAAAAATCACGATGCCGAAGGTTTCATTCCGTTTGGACTCTGTTTGATATCCCTTTTCTTCGAAATACTAAAACAGGCAATAAAACAGCAATATGGGTTGGGCCTCCGGTTAGTAGGTTAGCCCCAAAAGTAATATAGAAGTGTATAATAAAGCCCGTAATCATTCAAAACAGATAATAAAATAGCATGAATGCTTCATAAATTATAGATACTTTGGAGACGTATCAGCATCCCCAAGCTTAAGTCCTACTCGTCCTCGAGTAGGTAAATGATAAAGAAAGAATTTATGAAGTGTGAATGCTAGAGGTGCACAAGTTTGATCAATGATAATTTCAATCACCTTTACTAGCATGATAATATGTCATAATAGTAGTTCATCTCATAAAACTTTTCATGAACTAGTAACAAGCAATTCACATGTTAAAGCATAGGCCATAAACTTTCTTGAAAACTAGCAAACTTCATTCTTAGTCATCAAACAATTGCAATTCATCTTACTTTCAGGAAGAGTCTATGTCAGAGCTTTGATTTAGCAAACTTCACATACTCAACTATCATATAGTCTCCTACAATTGCTAACACTCACGCAATACTTGTGGTTATGAAGTTTTAATCAGACACGGAGAAAGATTGGGGCTTATAATGTTGCCTCCAAATGTATTCACCTTTGGGTGATGTCAACAATAATAGTTCATGCCAACATACATCCAATTGGATATATATATCAGGATCACCCCACCACGAAGTGCTTGCCAAAGGATAAAATGAAAAAGGGAAAGGTGAAGATCACCTTGACTCTTGCATAAAGTAAAAGATAGGCCCTTCGCAGAGGGAAGCGGGGATTTGCAGAGGTGCCAGAGCTCAATTTTAAAATAGAGATAAATAATTTTGAGAGGTATGATCTCATTGTCAACATAACAACCAAGAGTTCCCAATATCTTCCATACTACATACATTATAGGCGGTTCCCACGCAGAACGGTAAAAGTTTATACTCCCCCAACCACCAACAAGCATCAATCCATGGCTTGCTCAAAACAACGAGTGCCTCCAACTAACAACAATCCTGGGGGAGTTTTGTTTAATTATTTTGATTTGATTTTGATCTTTTTGATCATGGGACTGGGCATCCCGGTTACCGCCACTTTCTCGTGAATGAGGAGCGGAGTCCACTCCTCTTGAGAATAACCCACCTAGCATGGAAGACACTGACAGCCCCTAGTTGCTACATGAGCAATTCGGGCATACAAAACAGATTATAATTTGAAGGTTTAGAGTTTGGCACATGCAAATTTACTTGGGACGGCAGGTAAATACCGCATATAGGTAGGTATGGTGGACACTCATGGCAAAAACTGGGTTTAAGGATAATGGATGCACAAGCAGTATTCCCGCTTAGTACAGATATTTAGGCTAGCAAGGGTAGAAAGGCAAGCTCAACATGTTTGAATGATCCATGACAATATACTTTAACTGAGATGCGAGAAAACATAACCCATTACGTTGTCTTCCTTGTCCAACATCAACTCTTTAGCATGTAATACTTAATGAGTGCTCACAATTATAAAAGATGTCTATGATAATATATTTATATGTGAAATCTCTCTTCCCTCAATATTCTTTTATGAATTGTTCAAATGACCAATACAATGATTGCTAACCGTCAATAAATTTACAACCTCTACTTCTTAGATGTGAAGCCATTACTCCCCATGGAATAAGCAAATGAGGCATATATAATTTCAGATTTATGACGATCAACTCATTCAACAATTTACTCAAAGGATATAAGTGAAGCACACGAGTAAATGACAAACTACTCCGAAAGATATAAGTGAAGATCAATGAGTAGCTAAATAATTATGCAGCTATATGAAGACTCTCTCTCATTTAAGAATTTCAGATCTTGGTATTGTATTCAAGCAGCAAGAAAAACAAAATAAAATGACATTGCAAGGATAGCACAACTCATGTGAAGAAGCAAAAACTTAGGCTCAACCGATACTAACCGATAGTTGTTGAAGAAAAAAGGTGGGATGCCTACCGGGGCATCCCCAAGCGTAGATGCTTGAGACTTCTTGAAATATTATCTTGGGGTGCCTTGGGCATCCCCAAGCTTGAGCTTTTATGTATCCTTAATTCCTCTCATATCATGGTTTCTCTTTTTATCAAAAGTTTCATCCACACCAAACTCAACAAGAACTCGTGAGATAGGTTAGTATAAACCAATGCAAAACCTTATCATCTTCTATTGTAACAAATCACTAAAATTATTATTCGACATTGCATACTAAATGCCTCTGCATATTTAATACTCCTATCCTCAAATAGAATCATTAAACAAGGAAACATATGCAAACAATGCAACTATAACAGCAATCTGCCAAAACAGTACAGTCTGTAAAGAATGCAAGAGTATCAATACTTCCCTGACTCCAAAAATTAAGAACTAAAATTCCCACTGTAAAAAATTTATCAGAGCTTAAAATTCAAAAAGATTCAACGTTATACCATTCTCTGACTTTTCTAGGGAATTTTTGCAACAGCGGTAAACTTTCTGTTTTCAAACAGCAACATGTATACTAGCAAAATAAGCATGGCAAAGGCTATCCTTGACTTTTTTTATTGAAACTAAAGATGCAAAACATTAATCTAAATAACATCAAGCAAAAACTAGCAAAATACAATGACGCTCCAAGCAAAACACATACCATGTGGTGAATAAAAATATAGCTCCAAGTAAAGTTACCGATGAACGAAGACGAAAGAGGGGATGCCATCCGGGGCATCCCCAAGCTTAGTTGCTTGGTTGTCCTTTAATATTACCTTGGGGTGCCTTGGGAATCCTCAAGCTTAGGCTCTTTCCACTCCTTATTCCATAGTCCATCGAATCTTTACCCAAAACTTGAAAACTTCAACCACACAAAACTCAACACAAAACTCGTAAGCTCCGTTAGTATAAGAAAATAAAACCACTTTAAGGTACTGTAATGAACTCATTCTAAATTCATATTGGTGTAATACCTACTGCATTCCAACTTATCTATGGTTCATACCCTCCGATACTAGCCATAGATGCATCAAAATAAGCAAACAACACAATGAAAACAGAATCTGTCAAAAACAGAACAGTCTGTAGTAATCTGTATCAAACGTATATTTCTGGAACTCCAAAAATTATAAAATAAATTTATGGACCTAAGGAATTTGTCTATTAATCATCTGCAAAAAGAATCAACCTAAAGTCGCTCTCCAATAAAAAATGGCAGCTAATCTCGTGAGCGCTAAAATTTCTGTTTTCTACAGCAAGATCACATAAACTTCACCCAAGTCTTCCCAAAGGTTCTACTTGGCACTTTATTGAAACAAGAGCTATAAAACATGATTACTACAGTAGCATAATCATGTGGACACACAAAAACAGTAAGGGTAAATATTGGGTTGTCCCCCAACAAGCGCTTTTCTTTAATGCCTTTTTAGCTAGGCATGATAATGGCAATGATGCTCACATAAAAGATAAGAATTGAAACATAAATAGAGCATCATGAAGAATATGACTAGCACATTTAAGCCTAGCCCACTTCCTATGCATAGGGATTTTGTGAGCAAACAACTTATGGGAATAATAATCAACTAGCATAGGAAGGCAAAACAAGCATAACTTCAAAATTTTAAGCACATAGAGAGGAAACTTGACAATGTTGCAATTCCTACAAGCATATGTTACTCCCTCATAATAATTTTCAGTAGCATCATTAATGAATTTAACAATATAACCAGCACCTAAAGCATTCTTTTCATGATCTACAAGCATAGAAAATTTACTACTCTCTACATAAGCAAAATCCTTCTCATTCGGAATAGTAGGAGTATCATAAGAGACTTGAACACTAAAAATTGTTTCCACATTAAAAGAGTAATGTTCAGAGAAAGGTAATCATAATCATGACAAGATTTTTAAATATAATCATCACTACTTTTTATAGCATAAGTTTCATCACAATAATCATCATAAGTAGCAACTTCGTTCTCATCATAATCGATTGAAACCTCTCCCAAGATAGTGGAATCACTAAATAAAGTTGACACTCTTCCAAATCCACTTTCATATTCATCACAATAAGATTCAACATCCTCCAAAATAGTGGGATCACTACTTCCTAAAGTTGACACTCTTCTGAACCCACTTTCATCAATATAATCATCATAGGTAGGAGGCATGCTATCATCATAACAACTTTGCATATCAAAACTTGGGATGCTAAAAATATCATCTTCATTAAACATAGCATCCCCAAGCTTGGGACAAACATCAATTTCAGAAAATATATTCTCAAATATTTCATCCTCATCAAACATAGCTTCCCCAAGCTTGGGCTCTTTCATATCATAAGCATAATCACTCTCATCATTAAAAATATGGATAGCACCAATAGTAAAGCAATTATCATCATCACAATGAGTAGTAGGAGCAACATCATTTGGGAGGGATACCTTTCTACCTTTGTTGCTCCTTCTTTTCTTTTTCTTCTTCACATTATGTGTAGGTTCAACCTTCCTCTTTGAGCTCCTTATTGATGAGATTGGTTGAATAGAAAGCTCCTCCTCGTTACCTGATTCATCATGAGAAATAATAGGAGGATATTGGGAAGTCTCTTCCCTTTCATTAGTATTCTCACCATCTTCTATTTGCTTTCTTTTTTTATGTAATTGGCAATATAAGGATTTTCAATGCAATTCTTCGCACAAAACATATAAATCTTTTCTAGATCAATAACAAGGAAATGCCTAAGATTAAATTCTGGAATAGGCTTAGTTAAACATTTCAACTCTTCACAACCCAAAAGCAATCTAAGTTCATTGTAATGAGAAGGGGAGATCAAATCATCACAATTTTTGGACACGATCCGATCATGAAACAATTTGCATTGGAGATGTAAATGATCTTGTTTATTGCAAAGTTCACAACGGGAAAGATATCTTAAATTCTCTGCACTCTTATCTAGCCTTTCTTGCAACCTCTTAGTTTCTAAATACTTATGCTTCTTGCAATATGTATCTTCTCTATTTGGTGTGTTCATGCAAACATGCACTCCACAAAAGTTGACATGCTCATAAGATATATTCTCATCATGACTAGAGCAATCATCATTAGTACCATGGATATTCAAGGAGTTTATACTAACAACATTGCAATCATGCTCATCATACAAAGATTTAGTATCAAGCATTCTAATGCAGTCTTCTTCTAGCACTTGAGCACAATTTTCCTTTCCATCAAACTCACGAAAGATACTAAAAAGACGAAGCGTATGAGACAAACTTAACTCCATTTTTTGTAGTTTTCTTTTATAAACTAAACTAGTGATAAACCAAGAAACAAAAAGATTCGATTGCAAGATCTAAAGATATACCTTCAAGCACTCACCTCCCCGGCAACGGCGCCAGAAAAGAGCTTAGTTGACGGGGTGTGAGTGAGTGCCCTTTACCTAGCCTCTCCGGCAACGGCACCAGAAAAGAGCTTGATGTCTACTACACAACCTTCTTCTTGTAGACGTTGTTGGGCCTGCAAGTGCACAGGTTTGTAGGACAGTAGCAAATTTCCCTCAAGTGGATGACCTAAGGTTTATCAATCCGTAGGAGGCGTAGGATGAAGATGGTCTCTCTCAAACAACCCTGCAACCAAATAACAAAGAGTCTCTTGTGTTCCCAACACACCCAATACAATGGTAAATTGTATAGGTGCACTAGTTCGGCGAAGAGATGGTGATACAAGTGCAATATGGATGGTAGATAAAGGTATTTGTAATCTGAAATTATAAAAACAGCAAGGTAGCAAGCGATAAAAGTAAGCGTAAACGGTATTGCAATGATAGGAAACAAGGCCTAGGGTTCATACTTTCACTAGTGCAAGTTCTCTCAACAATAATAACATAGATAGATCATATAACAATCCCTCAACATGCAACAAAGAGTCACTCCAAAGACACTAATAGCGGAGAACAAACAAAGAGATTATGGTAGGGTACAAAACCACCTCAAAGTCATTCTTTCGGATCAATCTATTCAAGAGTTCGTACTAGAATAACACCTTAAGACACAAATCAACCAAAACCCTAATGTCACCTAGATACTCCATTGTCACCTCAAGTATCCGTGGGCATGATTATATGATATGCATCACACAATCTGAGATTCATCTATTCAACCAACACAAAGTACTTCAAAGAGTGCCCCAAAGTTTCTACCGGAGAGTCAAGAACGTGTGCCAACCCCTATGCATAGGTTCATGGGCGGAACCCGCAAGTTGGTCACCAAAACATACATCAAGAGGCACATGATATCCCATTGTCACCACAGATAAGCACGGCAAGACATACATCAAGTGTTCTCATAAAAGACTCAATCTGATAAGATAACTTCAAAGGGAAAACTCAATTCATCACAAGAGAGTAGAGGGGGAGAAACATCATAAGATCCAACTATAATAGCAAAGCTCGGGATACATCAAGATCATGCCATAAAGGGAACACGAGAGAGAACATGAGAGAGAGAGAGAGATCAACCACATAGCTACTGGTACATACCCTCAGCCTCGAGGGTGAACTACTCCCTCCTCGTCATGGAGAGCGCTGGGATGATGAATATGGCCACCGGTGAAGGATCCCCCCTCCGGCAAGGTGCAGGGAAGGGCTCCCGAGAGGTTTTTGGTGGCTACAGAGGCTTGCGGCAGCGGAACTCCCGATCTATCTTCTCCGTGGATGTTTTTAGGGTACGTGGGACTATATAGGCGAAAGAAGTCGATCGGGGGGTGCTCGAGGGGTCGACGAGACAGGGGGGCGCCCAGTAGGGGGGTGCACCCTCCTATCTCGTGGGCTCCTCGAGGATCTTCTGACTTCATCTCCAAGCCTCCAGGATGATAATCTTCCAAAAAATCACGATGCCGAAGGTTTCATTCCGTTTGGACTCCGTTTGATATCCCTTTTCTTCGAAATACTGAAATAGGCAATAAAACATCAATATGGGCTGGGCCTCCGGTTAGTAGGTTAGTCCCAAAAGTAATATAAAAGTGTATAATAAAGCCCATAATCATTCAAAACAGATAATAAAATAGCATGAATGCTTCATAAATTATAGATACGTTGGAGACGTATCAAGGTGCTTGCCAAAGGATAAAATGTAAAAAAGGAAAGGTGAAGATCACCTTGACTCTTGCATAATGTAAAAGATAGGCCCTTCCCAGAGGGAAGCAGAGGTTGTCTTGTGCTTTTAGGGTTGGATGCATGAAATCTTAATGCAAAAGAACGTCAATTTATATTGCCACTTGTGATATGAACCTTTGTTATGCAGTCCATCGCTTTTATTACTTCCATATCACAAGATCGTATAAAGCTTATTTTCTCCACACTAATAGGTCATACTTATTTAGAGAGCAATTTTTATTGCATGCAACATGACAACTTACTTGAAGGATCTTACTCAATCCATAGGTAGGTATGGTGGACTCTCATGGCAAAACTGGGTTTAAGGATATTTTGGAGCACAAGTAGTATCTCTACTTGGTTTAAGGAATTTGGCTAGCATGAGGGGGAAAGGCAAGATCAACATGTTGGACGATCCATGAAAATATACTTTAACTAAGATGTGAGAAAACATAACCCATTATGTTGTCTTCCTTGTCCAACGTCAACTCTTTAGCATGTCATACTTTAATGAGTGCTCACAATCATAAAAGATGTCCAAGATAGTGTATTTATATGTGAGAACCTCTCTTTCTTTATTACTTCCTATTAATTGCAACCAAACTACGTTTGCCAACTCTCAACAACTTTTAATCATAATACTCTCTATATGTGAAGTCATTACTATCCATAAGATCAATATGGTCCCTTTTATTTCTTTTATTCTTTTATTCTCTCAAGATCATAGCAAGAAAGCAAAGCCCTTGACTCAACACTAATCTTTATTATATATAGCTCACGGACTCGATTACATAGAGGGATCACAAAGCAAAACTCAAAACTAATTCATACCAAAACTTTATTCTACTAGATCAAGATATTACCAAAAGGATCGAACTAAGTAAAACGGTAAAGATAGGGGTGTGATGGTGATACAATACCGGGGCAAATCCCCCAAGCTTGGCAGTTGCCCAGGGGAGTGCCCATACCCAGGTGTTATGTCTCCTTTGCTGGTGAAGAAGGTGGTGATGATGATGGATAGTCGCACATCGAGCATATTAGCTCTTCCAATTTGTGGATAATGCCCTTAAGTGCGACGATATGATCCTTCAACAAAATATTTTCCTATGTGAGATACTTGTTTTGTATGCGAGCTAACTCAATCATATTAAAGCTTCAATCTCAGTTGGGGTAAAGAGGTTAGGAAGAGGTTGAGGGATGTTTTCTTCTTCTGCCGCTGGAGCTTGATCCTCCATGGCCTTCTTGATCCCATCGTCCTTGTTGATCTCTCCAGGTTCTTCTCTCTTTAGCTCTATCTTCAATAGCCAAGCATCCTTGTCTTCATTGTTGGAGGATGGTGACGTCATGATGCATGGCCTTGACAAAGCTGACAGAAAACATCTCGAAACAAAGGCAGAAGATTTTTGCGTTATATGGTGGTCAAAACCTTCGGGAGATTATATAATGAATTTTTACCGACCGAAAGAAGTATCGTGCAAGAAAACGGAGTCTGGAGAGCACACGAGGTGCCCACGAGGCAGGGGGCGCGCCCAGGGGGTAGGGCGCACTCTCCACCCTCGTGGATGCCTCGTGTCCTTCCCGGACTACTTCTTATTTTTCATATTTTCTTAAATACTCTAAAACGGAGAAAAATTGCTATTAGAACTGTTTTCGAGTCGGTTTACTTACCGTACCACATACCTATTCCTTTTCGGAGTCCGAAACATTCTGGAAAGTGTCCCTTATGTATTCCTCCGGGGTTACGGTTTCAATAACATTAGTTTCAACATTTACAGGATTGTTCGATTACCTGATATATAATGTTTAATTCTTTGACCGTTCACCACCTTCGGGTTTGTGCCTTCGAAGTTGTTGATTTTTATGGCACCGGAACGATATACCTCCTCGATAACGTAAGGGCCTTCCCATTTAGAGAGAAGTTTTCTTGCAAAAAATCTTAAACGAGAGTTGAATAGCAACACATAATCACCTACGTTAAACTCACGCTTTTGTATCATCTTGTCATGCCCTCTTTTAACTTTTTCTTTAAATAGTTTGGCATTCTCGTAGGCTTGGGTTCTCCATTCATCAAGTGAGCTAATGTCAAAAAACCTCTTCTCACCGGCAAGTTTTAAATCATAATTCAGCTCTTTAATGGCCCAATATGCCTTATGTTCAAGTTCGAGAGGTAAGTGACATGATTTTCCATAAACCATTTTATATGGAGACATACCCATAGGATTTTTATATGCAGTTCTATAAGCCCATAACGCATCATCAGGTTTCTTGGACCAATTCTTTCTAGATCTATTAACAGTCTTTTGCAAAATTAATTTGAGTTCTCTGTTACTCAATTCTACTTGACCACTAGACTGTGGGTGATATGGAGATGCAATTCTATGATTAAAATCATACTTAGCAAGCATTTTACGAAAAGCACCATGAATAAAATGTGAACCACCATCAGTCATTAAGTATCTAGGGACTCCAAACCTTGGAGAAATAACTTCTTTAAGCATCTTAATAGAGGTTTTATGATCAGCACTACTAGTTGGAATAGCTTCTACCCACTTGTAATATAATCAACAGCAACTAAAATATGTGTATACCCATTAGAGGCAGGAAACGGTCCCATATAGTCAAAGCCCCAAACATCAAATGGTTCAATAACAAGAGAATAATTCATAGGCATTTCTTGACACCTACTAATATTACCAATTCTTTGACATTCATCACAAGACAAGACAAACTTACGGGCATCTTTGAAGAGAGTAGACCAATAAATACCAGATTGCAATACCTTATGTGCGGTTCTATCTCCAGCGTGGTGTCCTCCATATGCCTCGGAGTGACACTTGCGTAGGATCTATTCCTGTTCATGCTCAGGTACACAACGTCTAACAACACCATCTACTCCTTCTCTATAAAGGTGTGGGTCATCCCAGAAGTAATGTCTTAAATCATAGAAGAACTTTTTCTTTTGCTGGTATGTGAAACTAGGTGGTATGAATTTAGCAACAATGTAATTAGCATAATCAGCATACCATGGAGCAGTATGAGAAGCATTTATGACAACTAATTGTTCATCAGGAAAGCTATCATTAATAGGTAGTGGGTCATCAAGAACATTCTCTAACCTAGACAAGTTGTCTGCAATGGGGTTCTCAGCTCCCTTTCTATCAATAATATGCATATCAAATTCTTGTAGCAAGAGAACCCATCTAATAAGTCTAGGTTTAGCATCCTTCTTTTCCATAAGATATTTAATAGCAGCATGATCTGTGTGAACAGTTACTTTAGAATCAACAATATAAGGTCTGAACTTATCACAAGCAAATACAACTGCTAAGAATTCTTTTTCAGTAGTAGCATAATTTCTCTGAGCACTGTCTAGAGTTTTACTAGCATATTGAATAACATTTCGTTTCTTATCAACTCTTTGTCCTAGAACAGCACCTACATCATAATCGCTAGCATCACACATAATTTCAAAGGGTAAATTCCAATCAGGTGACTGAACAATAGGTGCAGAAATCAAAGCTTCCTTAAGTATTTCAAATGCTTCTAGACAATCATCATCAAAGACGAAGGGAATATCTTTTTGTAATAGATTAGTCGGAGGCCTAGAAATTTTAGAGAAGTCCTTAATGAACCTCCTATAAAAACCAACATGACCAAGGAAACTTCTTATACCTTTAATGTCCTTGGGACACAGCACCTTCTCAATAGCATCAACCTTAGCTTTATCAACTTCAATACCTCTTTCAGAAATTTTATGCCCCAAGACAATGCCTTCATTAACCATAAAGTGGCACTTCTCCCAATTCAAGACGAGACTAGTATCTTCACATCTCTGCGGAACTTGATCAAGGTTGCTCAAGCAATCATCAAAAGAGGATCCATAAATGGAGAAATCATCCATGAATACCTCACAAATCTTTTCACAAAAGTCAGAGAATATAGCCATCACATCTTTGAAAGGTAGTAGGTGCATTACATAAACCAAAAGGCATACGTCTATAAGCAAAAGTACCGAAAGGGCAAGTAAAAGTGGTCTTTTCTTGATCCTCTGCTGACACAGGTATTTGAGAGAAACCAGAGTAACCATCTAGAAAGCAAAAATGTGTATGTTTGGATAATATTTCTAGCATTTGATCAATAAAATGTAAAGGGTAATGATCTTTTTTAGTAGCTTTATTTAATTTGCGGAAATCAATTACCATCCTATAACCTGTAATAATTCTTTGCGGGGTCAATTCATCTTTATCATTAGGAACGACAGTAATACCTCCCTTCTCAGGGACACAATGGACAGGACTTACCCACTGACTATCAGCAACGAGATAAATTACACCTGCCTCAAGGAGCTTTAGTATTTCCTTTCTTACCACATCTTTCATCTTAGGATTTAATCGTCGTTGGTGATCCATAACTGGTTTGGCGTTTTCCTCCAATTTTATTTTGTGTTGGCATAAAGTGGGACTAATGCCCATAAGATCATCAAGAGTATATCCAATAGCAACACGGTGCTTCTTCAGAGTTTTCAATAATCTTTCCTCCTCCTGCTCTGAAAGGTTAGCACTAATAATAATAGGATATATCTTCTTTTCATCAAGATAAGCATATTTAAGAGTATCAGGTAATAGTTTAAGCTCAAACACGGGATCACCCTTGGGTGGTGGATGATCCCCTAAGATTTCAACAGGCAAGTTGTGTTTCAAAATAGGTCCCTGTTTAAAGAATACTTCATCTATTTCCCTTCTTTCATTCATATACATATCATTTTCATGGTCTAGCAAATATTGTTCTAAAGGATCAGTAGGAGGCATGGCAATAGAAGAAAGACCAATGATTTCATCCTTACTAGGCAATTCTTTTCATGGGGTTGTCTACGAAATTTAGCAAAATTAAACTCATGAGACATGTCTCCTAAGCCAATTGTAACAACATCCTTTTTGTAGTCTATCCTAGCATTAACAGTACTCAAGAAGGGTCTACCAAATATGATGGGACAAAAGCTATCTCGTGGGGAACCAAGAACAAGAAAATCAGCATGATATTTAACTTTCCCACACAAGACTTCAACATCTCTAACAATCCCAACTGGTGAAATAGTATCTCTATTGGCAAGCTTAATTGTAACATCAATTTCTTCTATCTCAGCAGGTGCAATATCATGCATAATTTGTTTGTATAAGGAATGAGGTATTGCACTTGCACTAGCACCCATATCACATAAGCCATGATAACAATGATCTCCTATTTTAACAGAAATAGCAGGCATGCCTACAACAGGTCTATGTTTATTTTTAGTATCGGGTCTAGCAATTCTAGCAGCTTCATCACAGAAGTAAATAACATGCCCATCAATATTATCAGCCAAGAGATCTTTAACCATAGCAATACTAGGTTCTACTTTAATTTGCTCAGGAGGTTTATATGTTCTAGTATTACTCTTAGGAACCACAGTTGAAGCTTTAGCATGATCCTTTATCCTAACAGGGAAAGGTGGTTTCTCGATATAACTAGTAGGAACAATAGGATCATTATAAGTGATAGTCTTTTCCTCAACTGTAATAGGTGCAACTACTTTTACTTCAGTGGGAGGATTATATTTAAACCACTTCTCTTTAGGGAGACCAACATGAGTAGCAAATGATTCACAGAAAGAAGCTACTATCTCAGCGTCAAGTCCATATTTAGTGCTAAATCCACGAAAAGCATCGGTATCCATAAAAGATTTAACACAATCAAATTTAGGTGTCATACCTGACTCCTTACCATCGTCGGAATCCCAATCTTCAGAGTTGCATTTAATTCTTTTCAATAAATCCCATTTGAATTCAATAGTCTTCATCATAAAAGACCCAACACAAGAAGTATCGAGCATGGTACGATTCTTGAGAGAAAGCCGGGCATAAAAGTTTTGAATAATCATTTCTCTTGAGAGCTCATGATTGGGGCATGAATATAACATTGACTTAAGCCTACCCTAATCTTGATCGATGCTTTCTCCTTCGCGAGGCCAAAAATTATATATATAATTGCGATCACGATGAACAAGATGCATAGGATAAAACTTCTCATGAAATTCCAATTTCAATTGTTTATAGTTCCAGGATCCCATATCATCACATAGCCTATACCATGTCAATGCGTCTCCCTTCAAAGATAAAGGGAAAACCTTCTTCTTAATAACATCATCGGGCATACCTGCAAGCTTAAATAATCCACAAACTTCATCCACATAGATAAGGTGTAAATCAGGATGCAATGTTACATATTCTGCAAAGGGATTAGCTAGCAGTTTCTCTACCATACTCGAAGGAATTTCAAAGTAAACATTTTCAGTAGGTTCATTAGGTTGAGGAGCAACTCTTTGCTCTACTGTTCGGGGTGAAGATACCCCAAACAAGCCCCTCAAAGGATTAGTTTCCATAGTAACAAGTGGCAGTAAATTTCAGCACACTATATAAATGTTTCCTTACCAAGTTCCACTTACCAAAGGCACTTCGCTCCCCGGCAACGATGCTAGAAAAGAGTCTTGATGACCCACAAGTGTAGGGGATCAGTCGTAGTCCTTTCGATAAGTAAGAGTGTCAAACCCAACGAGGAGCAGAAGGAAATGACAAGTGGTTTTCAGTAAGGAATTCTCTGCAAGCACTGAAATTGTAGGTAACAGATAGTTTTGTAATAAGATAATTCGTAACGGGTAACAAGCAATGAAAGTAAATAAGGTGCAACAAGGTGTCCCAATCCTTTTTGTAGCAAAGGACAAGCCTGGACAAGTTCTTATATAGAGAAAAGCGCTCCCGAGGACACATGGGAATTATCATCAAGCTAGTTTTCATCACGCTCATATGATTCGCGTTCGTTACTTTGATAATTTGATATGTGGGTGGACCGGTGCTTGGGTACTACTCTTTCTTGGACAAGCATCCCACTTATGATTAACCCCTATTGCAAGCATCCGCAACTACAATAGAAGTATTAAGGTAAACCTAACCATAGCATGAAACATGTGGATCCAAATCAGCCCCTTACGAAGCAACGCATAAACTAGGGTTTAAGCTTCTGTCACTCTAGCAACCCATCATCTACTTATTACTTCCCAATGCCTTCCTCTAGTCCCAAATAATGGTGAAGTGTCATGTAGTCGACGTTCACATAACACCACTAGAGGAGAGACAACATACATCTCATCAAAATATCGAACGAATACCAAATTCACATGACTACTAATAGCAAGACTTCACCCATGTCCTCAGGAACAAACGTAACTACTCACAAAGCATATTCATGTTCATAATAAGAGGAGTATTAATATGCATTAAGGATCTGAACATATGATCTTCCACCAAATAAACCAACTAGCATCAACTACAAGGAGTAATCAACACTACTAGCAACCCACAGGTACCAATCTGAGGTTTTGGTACAAAGATTGGATACAAGAGATGAACTAGGGTTTGAGAGGAGATGGTGCTGGTGAAGATGTTGATGGAGATTGACCCCCTCCCGATGAGAGGATCGTTGGTGATCACTATGGTGATGATTTCCCCCTCCCGGAGGGGATTTTCCCCGGCAGAACGGCTCTGCTGGAGCCCTAGATTGGTTCCGCCAATGTTTCGCCTTGTGGCGGCGGAGTTTCGTCCCGTGAGCTTGCTTATGATTTTTTCCAGGGTAAGAGACTTTGTATAGCAGAAGATGGGCACCGGAGGGCTGCTAGGTGGCCCATGAGGCAGGGGGGCACGCCCCCCACCCTCGTGGGTGGTGGGTGGCCCCCCTCACGTATTTCTTCCTCTGAATATTTTTTATTAATTCCGAAAATGACTTTCATGGAGTTTCAGGACTTTTGGAGCTGTGCAAAATAGGTCTCCAATATTTGCTCCTTTTCCAGCCCAGAATCCCAGCTGCCGGCATTCTCCCTCTTCATGTAAACCATGTAAAATAAGATAGAATAGCCATAAGTATTGTGACATAACGTGTAGTAACAGCCCATAATGCAATAAATATCAATATAAAATCATGATGCAAAATGGACGTATCAGGGAGCACTTGTGCTTTCAGAGTCGTTTTAGAACCCAGGCAGGGAGCCGGTGCACAGTCATCATGTAGATGGCCAGTGGGATGAGGTTTGATTTTAGCAGGACTAGCCGACCACTTTTAGCCATTATACCCCCTTTCCATCCTTCCATCTTGTTTCCAAATCTAATGATTAAAGGCTCAAGTTCTATTTTGGTCAGGTTTCACAGCGAGAGCGGCATCCCAAGATAAGTTGTTGGAAACTGCTTTGCTGGGATAGCAAGAGGTGCGAGGATGCAGGCTTCATCGAGTGATGCACATCGGATGGGGAGCGCCGAGCTCTTGCAGCTATTTATGTGAAGACCCGAGGCCCAGGCCATGTCAAAGCAGTTGAGCCATAGATTGATCATATTAGTGTCGCTCGCCGAGGGATTCATGAATAGTAACATGTCGCCTGCATAGAAAGAGCACCTCATCATGCGACGACAGCCGGCAACCATGAGAGCACGCCCGCTTCCGTGGCCATGGTCATCATCCTATGGAGGGGATCCATAGCCAAGATGAAGAGGAAAGGAGAGAGGGGGCGTCTTGTCTCAGGCCCTTCAGCCCATATGGAATCACACTCTTGAAAATGATGAGCCACGTCATTTTCACCCAATATCTTAAAACATCTACAGCCGCAGAGGACAAATATGACCCCTCAAACTAGTGGCGGAGCTAAGAACAAAAGGCTGGGCGGGTCAAGCTGAAGAACAACACGTTTTTTGTCATAAACTATAAACAACATGATTTCAATGGATTAATTATGCTAGGGACTGTCCCTAGAAATTTGGGGCAGATTAAGGAGTGCCTAGGAAAATTAAGCGGGTTCTTTTTGCATGTGAAGCTTCCAGAGTTTCAGGTACTAAATAAATTATGAGATATTCTGAGATTAGCACAACTTGCAAAAACTCCAAGAAATAGAAGGACCCGGCCAACTAGATCGCGGCCAGCTTGCCGCTGCTAGCTGCAGGCCGTGGCCTCGTCAGAGGGCCGACTTCAACTATGATGTGCACTACAAAAAAAGACACATCCATGACATTTTGGGCCGAACAAATTTTTTTTGTCATACTTTTGACACTTCTGTGACGTTAACTATGATAAAACCCGGTATCATCATAGATGTGGTGGGCTCATACTTCTATGACAAAAAATCATGACAAAAAATGGGCTTTTCGTCCTGGGCTGTCCGGAGACGCAACTGCATGACATTCTTTGGGTCGTCCATAACGGAAAAAACCGTGGTAGAAGCGAGGGCGTGAAAATATCGGGGAGTTCCTGGTTACGGTGGGTGGTCGGGGCCGAGTGATGCGTGTTTCTCTCATACACGTAGGCACGTGGGTGCGAGGCGTTGGGCTCTAACTAAACCCGAGCGAGGCGTTCACCTAACTGAACCCGAGCGATTGCACTGCATGCTACGCGTTACTGAACCCGATCGAGTGATTCCTTCGCTACTGCTGCTAACTAAAGCCGATCGGTGCTGCCTATGGATGAACAGTGAGCCTTGTTGGGGGAGGGGTGGATGAACAGTTCCTGGTGGGGGGTTGGATAAACAGGACCCCGTGGTAGTAGAGGCTGTTGCCGCTGGATGAACAGGACCCCGATCGATCAAGCCGGTTGGGGGTGGATGAACAGGACCCCGTGGACGGCTAGATGAACAGGACCCCGTGGAGGGCTAGTTGAACAGTAGCCGGTGGAGGGCTGGATGAACAGTAGCCCGTGGAGGGGGGGTTGAATAGGACCCCGTGGAGAGGCTTGGTTGAACAGTAGCCGGTGGAGGAGTGCGCGGTGGAGGCTGGATGAATAGGAGCCCGTGGATGAACAGTCGCAGGTGGAGGCTGGAGGAGGTCAACGGTGGATGAACAGTAGCCTATGGAGGCTGGAGGAGGTCGATGGTGCAGATGAACAGTATCCCGTGGAGTCCCGTTTTGCGGTAGCCACACCCCTCCCGATGAACAGGACCCCCGTTTCGACCGTAGCGCTCCAACACAAGTCCGTTTCCTCCATTTTGTGGTACGCCACACCCCTCCCGATCAACATGACCCCATTTCGACCGTAGGAGGTCCAACAGAAGTATGTTTCCTCCATTTGCGTTACGTCACACCCCTCCCGATGAACAGGATCCCATTTTGACCGTGGCCGGCCGAACACAAGGCCGTTTCCTCTGTTCTGCGGTATGCCAGGCCTCGTTTCCATTGGTTGTTCCGTCCAAGCCGGTTGGCTCCCGATGAACATGACATATTTCGACCCAGTCGGTTGCCTCCCGATGAACAGGACGTTGTTTCTCCGTTCCGACCCAGCCGGTTCGCTGCCCGATGAACAGGATGTCGTTGTTGCCGTCCGTTGCCTCTCCATGTACACAAGCCCTGGCCGTCTGTATATATATGCACGAGTACGCGCTCGAGACCCCGCCCGTATGTACGTACATGACCATACTTTCTTTCTTGCACCCCTGGCTGCAGTACGTATGTGTACATGCCATGTGCGCGCCTCTACTACGACATGTGCCCTTCCTTACGCGGCCACGGTTCATCGCTGCAGCCTGCAGATAGACTGATCGTATGTGCATACACGTTCGTGACTAGAATGACAACACTACGTATGCTTCGACCAGGTGGGTCCCGACTGTCAAGAACTTCCTTGTGTGTGAAGATGTAGCTGGTAGGTCCCAGTAGTCAGGGGGCGAATCATTTTTTTGCCCGTAATATGGATGCACTTCCTTGCGTGCGAAGATGTAGCTGGTAGGTCCCAGTAGTCAGGGGGAAACGTTTTTTTCATGAAATACGGTGGCACGTCCGATGGGTCCCTGCTGTCAGGTGGAGCAATCATTATTTTCCGCATAATAAGGAGGCAATTCCTTGCTGCGGCCATGGACCCAGTGTTGGGGAACGTTGCAGAAAATTAAAATTTTTCCTACGGTTTCACCAAGATCCATCTATGAGTTCATCTAAGCAACGAGTCAAGGGAGATGCATCTACATACCACTTTGTAGATCGCGAGCAGAAGCGTTCAAAAGAACGGGGTTGAAGTAGTCGTTCTCGTCGTGATCCTATCACCGGAGATCCCAGCGCCGAACGGACGGCACCTCCGCGTTCAACACACGTACGGAGCGGATGACATCTCCTCCTTCTTGATCCAGAAAGGGGGAAGGAGAGGTTGATGATGATGGCTCCAGCAGCAGCACAACGGCGTGGTGGTGGTGGAACAGCAGCACTCCGGCAGGGCTTCGCCAAGCACGTGACGGAGGAGGAAGAGGTGTAGCAGGGGGAGGGGGCGCCAGGACTTCAGGGTGCGGATGCCCCCCTCCCCCCTCCCTTTATATAAGCCCCCAGGGGGGGGGCACCGGCCCTGGGAGATCCAATCTCCCAAGGGGCGGCGGCCAAGGGGGGTGGAGTGCCCGCCAAGGCAAGTGGGGCGCCCCCACCCTAGGGTTTCAACCCTAGGCGCAGGGGGTGGGCCAAGGGAGGCGCACCAGCCCACTATGGGCTGGTTCCCCTCCCCACTTCAGCCCTTGGGGCCCTCCGGGATGGGTGGCCCCACCCGGTGGACCCCCGGGACCCTTTCGGTGGTCCCGGTACAATACGGGGTGACCCCGAAACTTTCCCGATGGCCGAAATACCACTTCCTATATATAATTCTTTACCTCCGGACCATTCTGGAACTCCTCGTGACGTCCGGGATCTCATCCGGGACTCTGAACAACATTCGATATGCTACATACTCATATTCATACAACCCTAGCGTCACCGAACCTTAAGTGTGTAGACCCTACGGGTTCGGGAGACACGTAGACATGACCGAGACGGCTCTCGGGCAATAACCAACAGCGGGATCTGGATACCCATGTTGGCTCCCACATGCTCCTCGATGATCTCATCGGATGAACCACGATGTCGAGGATTCGAACAACCCCGTATACAATTCCCTTTGTCAATCAGTACGTTACATGCCCGAGACTCGATCGTCGGTATCCCAATACCTCGTTCAGTCTCGTTACCGGCAAGTCACTTTACTCGTACCGTAATGCATGATACCGTGACCAAATACTTGGTCACTTTGATCTCATTATGATGATGCATTACCGAGTGGGCCCAGAGATACCTCTCCATCATACGGAGTGACAAATCCCAGTCTCGGTCCGTGTCAACCCAACAGACACTTTCGGAGATACCTGTAGTGCACCTTTATAGTCACCCAGTTACGTTGTGACGTTTGGTACACCCAAAGCACTCTTACGGTATCCGGGAGTTACACGATCTCATGGTCTAAGGAAGAGATACTTGACATTGAAAAAGCTCTAGCAAAACGAACTACACGATCTTGTGCTATGCTTAGGATTGCGTCTTGTCCATCACATCATTCTCCTAATGATGTGATCCCGTTGTCAATGACATCTAATGTCCATAGTCAGGAAACCATGACTATCAGTTGACCAACGAGCTAGTCAACTAGAGGCTCACTAGGGACATGTTATGGTCTATGTATTCACACGTGTATTACGATTTCCGGATAATACAGTTATAGCATGAATAAAAGACAATTATCATGAACAAGGAAATATAATAATAACCCTTTTATTATTGCCTCTAGGGCATATTTCCAACAGTCTCCCACTTGCACTAGAGTCAATAATCTAGTTACATTGTGATGAATCAAACACCCATAGAGTTCTGGTGTTGATCATGTTTTGCTCACGAGAGAGGTTTAGTCAACGGATCTGCGACATTCAGATCCGTATGTACTTTGCAAATATCTATGTCTCCATCTTGAACATTTTCACGGATGGAGTTGAAACAACGCTTGATGTGCCTGGTCTTCTTGTGAAACCTGGGCTCCTTGGCAAGGGCAATAGCTCTAGTGTTGTCACAGAAGAGTTTGATCGGCCCCGACGCATTGGGTATGACTCCTAGGTCGGCGATGAACTCCTTCACCCAAATTGCTTCATGCGCTGCCTCCGAGGCTGTCATGTACTCCGCTTCACATGTAGATCCCGCCACGACGCTCTGCTTGCAGCTGCACCAGCTTACTGCTCCACCATTCATCATATACACGTATCCGGTTTGTGACTTAGAGTCATCCAGATCTATGTCGAAGCTAGCATCGACGTAATCCTTTACGACGAGCTCTTCGTCACCTTCATAAATGAGAAACATGTCCTTCATCCTTTTCAGGTACTTTAGGATATTCTTGACCGCTGTCCAGTGTTCCTTGCCGGGATTACTTTGGTACCTTCCTACCAAACTTACGGCAAGGTTTACATCAGGTCTGGTACACAGCATGGCATACATAATAGATCCTATTGCTGAAGCATAGGGGATGACACTCATCTCTTCTTTATCTTTTGCCGTGGTCGGGCATTGAGCCGAGCTCAATCTCACACCTTGCAATACAGGCAAGAACCCCTTCTTGGACTGATCCATTTTGAACTTCTTCAAAATCTTATAAAGGTATGTGCTTTGTGAAAGACCTATGAGGCGTCTCGATCTATCTCTATAGATCTTGATGCCTTATATATAAGCAGCTTCTCCAAGGTCCTTCATTGAAAAACACTTATTCAAGTAGGCCTTAATGCTGTCCAAAATTTCTATATCATTTCCCATCAAAAGTATGTCATCTACATATAATATGAGAAATGCTACAGAGCTCCCACTCACTTTCTTGTAAACGCAGGCTTCTCCATAAGTCTGCATAAACCCAAACGCTTTGATCATCTCATCAAAGCGAATGTTCCAACTCCGAGATGCTTGCACTAGCCCATAAATGGATCGCTGGAGCTTGCATACTTTGTTAGCATTCTTAGGATCGACAAAACCCTCCGGCTGCATCATATACAGTTCTTCCTTAAGATGCCCGTTAAGGAATGCCGTTTTGACGTCCATCTGCCATATCTCATAATCATAGTATGCGGCAATTGCTAACATGATTCGGACGGACTTAAGCTTCGCTACGGGAGAGAAAGTCTCATCGTAGTCAATCCCTTGAACTTGCCGATAACCCTTAGCGACAAGTCGAGCTTTATAGATGGTGACATTACCATCCGCGTCCGTCTTCTTCTTAAAGATCCATTTGTTTTCTATCACTCGCCGATCATCGGGCAAGTCAGTCAAAGTCCATACTTTGTTTTCATACATGGATTCTATCTCGGATTTCATGGCTTCTAGCCATTTGTTGGAATCTGGGCCCGCCATTGCTTCTTCATAGTTTGAAGGTTCACCGTTGTCCAACAACATGATTTCCAGGACAGGGTTGCCGTACCACTCTGGTGCGGAACGTGTCCTTGTGGACCTACGAAGTTCAGTAGCAACTTGATCCGAAGTACCTTGACCATCGTCATTATTTTCCTCTTCAGTTGGTGTAGGCATCACAGAAACATTTTCCTGAGCTGCACTACTATCCCGTTCAATAGGTAGTACTTCATCGAGTTCTACTTTCCTCCCACTTAGTTCTTTCGAGAGAAACTCTTTTTCCAGAAAGGATCCGTTCTTGGCAACAAAGATCTTGCCCTCAGATCTTAAGTAGAAGGTATACCCAATGGTTTCTTTAGGGTATCCTATGAAGACGCATTTTTCCAACTTGGGTTCGAGCTTTTCAGGTTAAAGTTTCTTGACATAAGCATCGCATCCCCAAACTTTTAGAAACGACAGCTTAGGTTTCTTCCCAAACCATTATTCATATGGTGTCGTCTCAACGGATTTAGACGGTGCCCTATTTAAAGTGAATGTAGTTGTCTCTAGAGTGTATCCCCAAAATGATAGCGGTAAATCGGTAAGAGACATCATAGATCGCACCATATCCAATAGAGTGCGATTACGACGTTCGGACACACCGTTACGCTGAGGTGTTCCAGGCGGCGTGAGTTGTGAAACGATTCCACATTTTCTTAAGTGTGTACCAAATTCGTGACTTAAATATTCTCCTCCACGATCCGATTGTAAGAATTTTATCTTTCGGTCACGTTGATTCTCTACTTCATTCTGGAATTCCTTGAACTTTTCAAAGGTCTTAGACTTGTGTTTCATCAAGTAGACATACCCATATCTACTCAAGTCGTCAGTGAGAGTGAGAACATAACGATATCCTCCACGAGCCTCAACACTCATTGGACCGCACACATCGGTATGTATGATTTCCAACAAGTTGGTTGCTCGCTCCATTGTTCCGGAGAACGGAGTCTTGGTCATTTTGCCCATGAGGCATGGTTCGCATGTGTCAAATGATTCATAATCGAGAGACTCTAAAAGTCCATCAGCATGGAGCTTCTTCATGCGCTTGACACCAATGTGACCAAGGCGGCAGTGCCACAAGTATGTGGGACTATCGTTATCAACTTTACATCTTTTGGTATTCACGCTATGAATATGTGTAACATTACGTTCGAGATTCATTAAGAATAAACCATTGACCATCGGGGCATGACCATAAAACATATCTCTCATATAAATAGAACAACCATTATTCTCGGATTTAAATGAGTAGCCATCTCATATTAAACGAGATCCAGATACAATGTTCATGCTCAAACTTGGCACCAAATAACAATTATTGAGGTTTAAAACTAATCCCGTAGGTAAATGTAGAGGTAGCGTGCTGACGGCGATCACATCGACCTTGGAACCATTCTCGACGCGCATCGTCACCTCGTCCTTCACCAGTCTCCGCTTATTCCGCAGCTCCTGCTGTGAGTTACAAATATGAGCAACGGCACCGGTATCAAATACCCAGGAGTTACTACGAGTACTGGTAAGGTACACATCAATTACATGTATATCAAATATACATTTAGTGTTGCCGGCCTTCTTGTCTACTAAGTATTTGGGGCAGTTCCGCTTCCAGTGACCCTTCCCCTTGCAATAAAAGCACTCAATTTCAGGATTGGGTCCATTCTTTGACTTCTTCCCAGCAACTGGCTTACCGGGTGCGGCAACATCTTTGCCGTCCTTCTTGAAGTTCTTCTTACCCTTGCCCTTCTTGAACTTAGTGGTCTTATTGACCATCAACACTTGATGTTCTTTCTTGATTTCAACCTCTACTGACTTCAGCATTGAAAATACTTCAGGAATGGTCTTCACCATTCCCTGCATATTGTAGTTCATCACAAAGCTCTTGTAGCTTGGTGGGAGCGACTGAAGGATTCTGTCAATGACCGCCTCATCCGGGAGGTTAATGTCCAGCTGGGACAGGCGGTTGTGCAACCCAGACATTTTGAGTATGTGCTTAGTGACAGAACTATTTTCCTCCATCTTACAACTATAGAACTTGTCAGAGACTTCATATCTCTCGACCCGGGCATGAGCTTGGAAAACTAGTTTAAGCTCCTCGAACATCTCATATGCTCCGTGTTGCTCAAAACGCTTTTGGACCCCCGGTTCTAAGCTGTAAAGCATGCCGCACTGAATGAGGGAGTAATCATCAGCACGAGACTGCCAAGCATTCATAATGTCTTGGTTCTCTGGGACGGGAGCGTCACCTAGCGGTCCTTCTAGGACATATTGTTTCCTGGCAGCTATGAGGATGATCCTCAGGTTCCGGACCGAGTCCGTATAGTTGCTGCCATCATCTTTCAGCTTGGTTTTCTCTAGGAACGCGTTGAAGTTCATGTTGACATGAGTGTTGGCCATTTGATCTACAAGACATATTTTGCAAAAAGTTTTAGACTAAGTTCATGATAATTAAGTTCATCTAATCAAATTATTTTAATGAACTCCTAGTCAGATTAGACATCCCTCTAGTCATCTAAGTGTTACATGATCCGAGTCGACTAGGCCGTGTCCGATCATCACGTGAGACGGACTAGTCATCGTCGGTGAACATCTCCATGTTGATCGTATCTTCCATACGACTCATGTTCGACCTTTCGGTCTCTTGTGTTCCGAGGCCATGTCTGTACATGCTAGGCTCGTCAAGTTAACCCTAAGTGTTCTGCATGTGTAAATATGTCTTACACCCGTTGTATGTGAACGTAAGGATCTATCACACCCGATCATCACGTGGTGCTTCGAAACGACGAACTTTAGCAACGGTGCACAGTTAGGGGGAACACTTTCTTGAAATTATTATAAGGGATCATCTTATTTACTACCGTCATTCTAAGTAAACAAGATGCATAAACATAATAAACATCACATGCAATTATATAATAGTGACATGATATGGCCAATATCATATAGCTCCTTCGATCTCCCTCTCCGGGGCTCCATGATCATCTTCATCACCGGCATGACACCGTGATCTCCATCATCATGATCTCCATCATCGTGTCTTCATGAAGTTGTCACGCCAACGACTACTTCTACTTCTATGGCTAACGCGTTTAGCAATAAAGTAAAGTAATTTACATGGCGTTCTTCAATGACACGCAGGTCATACAAAAATAAAGACAACTCCTATGGCTCCTGCCAGTTGTCGTACTCATCGACATGCAAGTCGTGATTCCTATTACAAGAACATGATCTCATACATCACAATATATCATTCATCATTCATCACAACTTCTGGCCATGTCACATCACATGACAATTGCTGCAAAAACAAGTTAGACGTCCTCTAATTATTGTTGCATCTTTTACGTGGCTGCAATTGGGTTCTAGCAAGAACGTTTTCTTACCTACGAATAACCACAACGTGATCTTGTCAACTTCTATTTACCCTTCATAAGGACCCTTTTCATCGAATCCGCTTCAACTAAAGTGGGAGAGACAGACACCCGCCAGCCACCTTATGCAACTAGTGCATGTCAGTCGGTGGAACCGGTCTCACGTAAGCGTACGTGTAAGGTTGGTCCGGGCCACTTCATCCCACAATACCGCTGAACCAAGATAAGACTAGTAGCGGCAAGCAAGTTGACAAGATCTACGCCCACAACAAAATTGTGTTCTACTCGTGCAGTAGAGAACTACGCATAGACCTAGCTCATGATGCCACTGTTGGGGAACGTTGCAGAAAATTAAAATTTTTCCTACGGTTTCACCAAGATCCATCTATGAGTTCATCTAAGCAACGATTCAAGGGAGATGCATCTACATACCACTTTGTAGATCGCGAGCGGAAGCGTTCAAAAGAACGGGGTTGAAGTAGTTGTTCTCGTCGTGATCCTATCACCGGAGATCCCAGCGCCGAACGGATGGCACCTTCGCGTTCAACACACGTACGGAGCGGATGACATCTCCTCCTTCTTGATCCAGCAAGGGGGAAGGAGAGGTTGATGATGATGGCTCCAGCAGCAGCACAACGGCATGGTGGTGGTGGAACAGCAGCACTCCGGCAGGGCTTCGCCAAGCACGTGACGGAGGAGGAAGAGGTGTAGCAGGGGGAGGGGGCGCCAGGACTTCAGGGTGCGGCTGCCCCCTCCCCCTCCCTTTATATAAGCCCCCAGGGGGGGGGGGCGCCGGCCCTGGGAGATCCAATCTCCCAAGGGGCGGCGGCCAAGGGGGGTGGTGTGCCCCCCAAGGCAAGTGGGGCGCCCCCCCCCCCACCCTAGGGTTCCAACCCTAGGCGTAGGGGGTGGGCCAAGGGGGGCGCACCAGCCCACTATGGGCTGGTTCCCCTCCCCACTTCAGCCCTTGGGGCCCTCCGGGATGGGTGGCCCCACCCGGTGGACCCCCGGGACCCTTTCGGTGGTCCCGGTACAATACCGGGTGACCCCGAAACTTTCCCGATGGCCGAAATACCACTTCCTATATATAATTCTTTACCTCCGGACCATTCCGGAACTCCTCGTGACGTCCGGGATCTCATCCGGGACTCCGAACAACATTTGGTATGCTGCATACTCATATTCATACAACCCTAGCGTCACCGAACCTTAAGTGTGTAGACCCTATGGGTTCGGGAGACACGTAGACATGATCGAGGCGGCTCTCGGGCAATAACCAACAGCGGGATCTGGATACCCATGTTGGCTCCCACATGCTCCTTGATGATCTCATCGGATGAACCACGATGTCGAGGATTCGAACAACCCCGTATACAATTCCCTTTGTCAATCGGTACGTTACATGCCCGAGACTCGATCGTCGGTATCCCAATACCTCGTTCAGTCTCGTTACCGGCAAGTCACTTTACTCGTACCGTAATGCATGATCCCGTGACCAAACACTTGGTCACTTTGAGCTCATTATGATGATGCATTGCCGAGTGGGCCCAGAGATACCTCTCCGTCATACGGAGTGACAAATCCCAGTCTCGATCCGTGTCAACCCAACAGACACTTTCGGAGATACCTATAGTGCACCTTTATAGTCACCCAGTTACGTTGTGACGTTTGGTACACCCAAAGCACTCTTACGGTATCCGGGAGTTACACGATCTCATGGTCTAAGGAAGAGATACTTGACATTAAAAAAGCTCTAGCAAAACGAACTACACGATCTTGTGCTATGCTTAGGATTGGGTCTTGTCCATCACATCATTCTCCTAATGATGTGATCCCATTGTCAATGACATCTAATGTCCATAGTCAGGAAACCATGACTATCTGTTGACCAACGAGCTAGTCAACTAGAGGCTCACTAGGGACATGTTATGGTCTATGTATTCACACGTGTATTATGATTTCCGGATAATACAGTTATAGCATGAATAAAAGACAATTATCATGAACAAGGAAATATAATAATAACCCTTTTACTATTGCCTCTAGGGCATATTTCCAACATCCAGTTGTCAACTTCTCCATGTACAGTACTCCTCTAATGGAAGTCGGTCGTTGACCACATTGACCATGCCGTGCGGAGAGCACCAAGGTGGTGGACGACGGCGAGGCCTAGGAAGGGAACGACACGGAGCTAGGGAAGATGCGGCAGTGGATTCCCATGCGGAGAGGAGTACGAGGGTTCACTCGTTCGGCTGTGGTGTGAGGCTGCCGTCATCGCAGAGTAACAGGGGGTGTGGGTGAGTGGAGGGATGGCCTGGCTAGCGGTGGGAGTAGGAGGTGCGGTGAGGCCTCCGCGACAGCATAGCCGGCCATGAGAGGCAGGAGCAGGCGGCACGACCGACGCTGCTTTGGGCGGCTGGAGCAAGAAAACCAAAGGTTGAAGAAGCACTACGGCCATTGGATGGACATCGTATGGTCACTAGAGCTAGAATCGTTCATATTGACTAAGTTGACAAAACCATCCGTCCCCGTCAACTTAGTAGGCCCACAAGTCAGCCTCCCACTATGCTGGGTCCTAGTTCGCACGGGGAGTATTCTTTTTTTTGTGCGTAATAAGGAGGCACTTCCTTGCGTGTGAAGATATAGCTGGTGGGTCTGAGCTGTCAGCAGCGGGAATGTTTTTTTCGTGAAATACAGAGGCGCTTTCGGTGGGTCCCAGATGTCAGGTGGAGGAATAATTATTTTGCGCGTAATAAGGAGGCATTTCCTTGCGTGCAGTTGTGGACCCAGCTGTCAGCCTCTCCATGTACAGTCCACTTCAGATGCAGGTCGATCATTGACCACATTGACCACGCCGCGCCGAGAGCACCAGGGCGGTGGACGACGACGAGGCCTGGGAAGGGAACGACACGGAGCCAAGGAAGACTGGGCAGTTGTTTCCCACGCTAAGGGGAGTATGACTATACGAGGGTTTATTGGTCCGTCTACCGTCGCCGGAGAATAACAACAGGTGTGGGTGAGTAGAGGGATGGCTAGGCCAGCGATGGGAGTACGGTGGGGCGGTGAGGCCTACGCGGCAGCATAGCCGCCCACAGGAGGAGCGAGCAGGCAGTCCTGCCGGCGCTTGTTTGAGCGGCTTGAGCAGCAAGAGCAGAGATTGAAGAAGCATGGTGGCCGTTGGATGGACATCCAACAGTCACTGTTGTGCGTCAACCTTTTTTTTAGGAAAGCCTCAAATCTGTGGAAAACAGCATACAGCCCATCTGCCATTATTTCCAATAATTTATAGCCCATTTGCTAATTCTTAAGGGTTTTTTGGAGCCCATATTCTTTTTGTTAGCATTACAGCCCATATCCTGGCCACGATTAAAAAAATATACGAAATTTTGCATATTTCGGTGCGGTCCGAACTATTTTTAATCCCGAAATTTTGAGTCACATTCAAACTGACTTTAAAAATACATGTATATCAATATAAAATCCAAAAAATTGTCCACGCATAAAAATCAATGCAATTTAAAATCTCAAAAATGAAAAAAAAATTGAAACTAATTGTCGGTTTGATGTGTTTTAAAAATATACATCCCATTTCTCATTACTGATAGGCCATTTTCTCAGCCAGCTGAATGAAGCTCTCCTCGGCTTGAAAGATTTGCAGCCCAATAGGCCTGACAAAGCGACTTACTTGACAAATCACAAAAAAAACTAGGCTAGCCATTTTTAGAAAGAAAAAAAAACTACTGGGCTAGTCTGTGGTAAACATAAAAGAAAAGGCTGTCTAGACAGGCCAGAGTGCCCCACACAGCCCAGTTGACACCCTGCTTTCGTCTCAAAAACAAATTAGATAAATGCCACTCCAATTATGGCGATTCATAAAAATGCCACTGCAATTTCCAAACTTTAAAAAATGCCACTGCAATTTTTGCAAACTTTGAAAAACACCACTGCAATTTGCAAACTTTGAAAAATGCCACTAGAAATGGCATGAAATGGCATTTTTCAAAGTTTGGAAATTGCAGTGGTATTTCTGAGAATCACTAGATTTGGAGTGGCATTTATCAAATTAACCCAAAACAAAAATAACTGGGCGAGCTACTGGGTACCTGGTGTCAGCTGCTCATTGTGCAATTCTCTCGTTTATTGACTACATTGACAATGGCATGGGACCCAGATGTCAGAAATCCATTAGGAGGAGCCATTTTTTATTGGCTTGAAATAAGGAGGCACTTGCTTGCATACTGCCATGACCTTGGTGGGTCACTGCTGTCATCCTCTCCACGTACAATCATCTCCTGATTGTGTACGTGTCAACCTGGTAGGCCCACAATTCAGCCTCTAAACTCGTGGCGGACAAATACAATCCATTTAAAAAAAATAACATCCCATTCCATAAGTTCAAACGGAAAGTTCAACATTCAGAGCAAAGTAACAGGTCTGATCCAAATATAGTGTACTGAACTTCCATGTTGACAACCATCATAGCCAACTTAATTATCTACTACCAGTAATACTCTAGTAGTGTACAAGTACTAACTTACTCTTACCTAACTAGACGATGTCGGCCGCCATCTGCGGTACATGCTAAACACCGGCACTGGCATCCTCCGCCTCGCCTCGTACTTGCCAGAGGTGTGATAGGGCGCGTTGCATTGGCCCTTTCCATGTCGGCGTGGTGCACCGAAGCTTCGGCTTCTAAGCGGGAAACCCACTAGACGAGCTGGTAGTAAAATTCGGCGTCGCGAACGCGTGCGTGCCAGACAGCCTCCAGGGCCATTTGTCGGGCACCGGCCTCCACGTAGTCGGCCCAGTTGCGGGCGCTCTGCTCGCGACTCAGAGCGTCGGTGCGCTGCTGCTCCATGTCCCGCTGGCGGCGCAAATCGGTGATATGCTGCTCCTCCGACAGGCGGTCGCACTCCAACAACTCCTCATAGTCCGCATTGCCATCTAAAGACCGATAGAATGCCTCCTCCCTCCGTCTGCCTTCCGGTGAAAAAGCAAACACTAGTTCCGGTGGTGATCGCCTCTGGCATCACCTATCGCGGATGAGTGGGGGCATGGAGGACGTGGCGAGAGCAAGAATAAGTGGTGAGCAACATTGGGCCGGTGGGGGCTTATGAGGATAGGGCGAGTTGGGTGATGGTGCCACCGAAGAAGGCCGGGAAACTGTAATTATAGGCGGAAGGTAGGCAAACCAGCGTGTCGCGGGAAACGCGGCGGTCATCATGGTCATCGGAATTCAATGCATAAGTAGGCATGGCTTAGCGCACCAGCTTGCTGTGGAAAACTAGAAAAACTAAAATTATGAATATGTCGTCCCGTCCCGTCAGTGGTGCGTCCCGTCCGTGTTGGGTCGCACGCCGGCATGACGGTCAAATAAGTGCACTCGAATCATCCAGATGAGGTACTCCCTCCTTGTCAAAAAGATTCCACCACTCATCATCTACCTTGGTTGGTGAGATTTTTGAATTAAGCCCCGCAAACCGGAAAGGAGGTAGTACATGCGTGATCCGCTATTTATTCATGTAGATCGACTAGGTCATTTTTTGAATTGAGCCCTACAAACCGGAAAGGAGGTAGTATGTGCGTGATCCACTATTTATCCATGTAGGATCGAGTAGGTCGGCTAGTGTACGTGTAGGATCGAGTAGGTCGGATGGTGTACGTGTATGATCGCATTAGATGATGAACGTTCGCTGGGAGATAAGGCATTTGCAAATGTTTTTGCTGGCAGTTTCTTCAGATTCGCATGGCATTTTCTTCAGAGCAGCTTGTTAGTTTCTTCAGAGGTAGGCATTTTTATTCAAAAAGCTGCCACTTCGGATCTTGCATCGCAACTAAAACTGCCAGGAGCGCATTAGTAGGCTAGCTAGTGATTGATCAGTAACTTGTAAACACTGAGCGAACAGAAATAAGGAACTATTAGTAACTTGTAAACACTGAGAACACGGAAATAAGGATCATGTTGTGCACAACAGTAAGAGCCGGTCCGTTCAAAATGTTCACACGAGACTCATAGGCCTCGCATTGTAATATGTTCACATTAGTAGCCCAAATTCAAAACCAACTAGTACGGTTCCTGTCGGTGTCAAAACCGGCGGATCTCGGGTAGGGGGTCCCGAACTGTGCGTCTAGGTGGATGGTAACATGAGACAAGGGACACGATGTTTTACCCAGGTTCGGGCCCTCTTAATGGAGGTAAAACCCTACGTCCTGCTTGATTAATATTGATGATGTGTGTTAAAAGAGTAGATCTACCACGAGATCAAGGAGGCTAAACCCTAGAAGCTAGCCTATGGTATGATTGTTGTTCGTCCTACGGACTAAAGCCATCCGGTTTATATAGACACCGGAGAGGGCTAGGGTTACACAGAGTCCGTTACAATGGTAGGAGATCTACATATCCGTATCGCCAAGCTTGCCTTCCACGCCAAGGAAAGTCCCATCCGAACACGGGACGAAGTCTTCAATCTTGTATCTTCATAGTCTTGGAGTCCGGCCGATGATGATAGTTCGGCTATCCGGACACCCCCTAGTCCAGGACTCCTTAGTAGCCCCCGAACCAGGCTTCAATGACGACGAGTTCGGCGCGTATGTTGTCTTCGGCGTTTGCAAGGCGGGTTCTCCTTCATGTTCCATGTGTTTGCCGGATAGTGTCCGGTTGCTTCATAAATGTGGCGCTCCTTGGCTTCCACGTCCAATAATTGCCTTCTTCCACGTGTTGTACGAATGCGAAAAGCTAGGGTATTCTTATGTTTTACCCCCTAGCTGCGCAAATAAGCTGCCTATAAGAGAGGCGAGGATCCAGATCCAAATCACACCGTCCTCCTTCCGCAAGTACTCATCGAGGCGCATCTGACAAAAAATCCATTCCAACATGGATAGTCGATGCGGCTCCTCTTCTCGCGCTCCCAGTCCTCAGCCAGGAGATTGGAGGAGATGCTCAGTCCCGCATAGCGAGCTAGTGACGCTCCAAGCAGAGGGATACCTTCCCCCAGCCTTTATGGTTCCGGTTCGAGCCGTACTGGCCACCTACAAGGGTGGGAAGCAGGAGGAGAGCGTCCCCAATCCCTCCAAAGGAGAGCGGGTATGCTTCGCCCCCTACTTAATAAGGGGACTCGGATTTCCCATACATCCGTTTCTCTGGGGGCTCCTGGAGTTCTATGGACTCCAACTTCACCACCTCACACCTGCCTCCATTTTGCACATCGCGGGCTTCGTAGCTCTTTGCGAGCTGTTCTTGGGCATTGAGCCCCATTTTGTGCTGTGGAAGAGGCTGTTTTGCCTCGTACCCCTTTCTCACGAGGGGTCGATATATCAAGTGGGAGGAGCCGAAATATGGCGCATCGCCGGGACCGGATATCTATCCAGAACCCCGAAGAAGGCGTCCGAAGACTAGCCTTCGGAGTGGTTCTATGTGGAAGACGCCCCGCTACCGGATCTAGTTCGGATCGGCCTCCCGGAGTTTAGCAACGCTCCTCTGAAGAAACGCCTGAGTTGGCGTCCATGGAGCCCTCAACGGGAAGATGACAGGAGCGTCCACTATGTGATGGGCCGGATATGATTACTAGCCCATTTCGGATTAACCATGATTGGAGTCATGGCCACATGCATAATGCGAGGGGTGCAGCCGCTCCAATATAGGGGCCACCCCATGTGGGATTTTAACGGGAAGAATGAGGCCACCCGTCATGGCCGCTCGGGGTCGGGATCGGCCGCCGATCTGGTGAAGATCCTGTCCGGCTTGTACAAGGGGGAGAAGGAGGACTTCCTCCGCATGAGTCCATTGAATGGATTCTCCATGAATAACCCTCGGAGCTGGGTAAGCGGATGTTTATATATCTGATATGTGCTTTCAAAGATAAGTGTCTTACTTTATGATTTCGACGCAGGAACTGCGTCGGGATGTGGAGGGCATAGAAAGCCCAACTCCACAACCCGAGGATCCGGGAAGATCCCTTGATCCAGCCTCCGAAGAGGATCCGGACATAAAGGTGGAATTGATTGATGGGGTGTTCCACCAGCTCAGCATAGACAATGCTTTAGTCGCCATTACGGCTGACTACCCCGGTTTATGTCCGGCTTCCCAGGTGAGTACGACCGAAGTCCTAACACCGTTAATTTTTTAATGCTTATTTCTGACCACCGTGTACCAATGGTGCTTCGCAGGAGGTGCCTTTACGGCGGGAAGCCGAGCCCGCGGTGACTGACCAAACCAGGTCAGTGCGACCTAGCAGGCGGAAGAGGAGTGCGGCGCGAATCGAAACGTCGCCGCAAAGGTATGGTGCACCATTGTATTTTAAGGGAAAGACTCCTGGGAGGTATATTAATGCTCATGATTCTTCCAGGAGAAAGAGCGCTCGCCGGATTGAGTCCGGAGAGGGTGCCAACCAAGCCTCCGCCAGCCAGGCTCCAACGCCTGGTCCGGAGGGGGAGGCGAGTGCAAGGCGCGAGCCGCATGCTCCTCCAATGGAGGATGCCGAGAGGTTGTCCGCCACTAGGTCTGAGGTGGAGAGCGCCATAAATTACAGGCGCCGTCGGACAGTTCTTCGCAACGCGTGTTTCTCCCCAGAGGCGTTGAATGCCTTTAATGTGGGAGATGCGCACCTCCGTGCTGCTCAAGATGGTTTAACCAGAGCCATGGAGCAGTATGTGAAAGACATACGGGTGAGGAATTTTAATAGTTATATATGCCAGTAGCCCCCGAGACTTAAAATAGTTAAACTAACTGATTTAAGGATCATTTGTTATGCAGGATCTTACCGAGAAGAATATCCACCTGTCCCGGGAGCTTCAAGAATGCAAGGCCCAACTTGAGGCCGCACTAGCCGCTGCCGGGGGAGCCACAGAGACCCCCTCTGGTAATTCATATTTTGAAAAGAGAAGTAGTTTATGAAGTGCGGCGTGTGTGTATAGTCTGACAATAATATGGCAGAGGGTGCTAGACTAGATCCGGACAAGCAACATCTGCTGCGCCAGTTGAAGGCCGGCGAGAAGGTGCTTATGAGGGTGCAGCAGGAGAGGAACAAACTCCAAGATGCCAACACCCAGCTGGGCGAAGAACTAAAAGATGTTCGGGTCCAGCTGTCTAACTCCGTAAAGGAGAATCGGCGGCTTCGTCACGGCATTTATAGTAAGTGCTTGAGAAAACTCTTTTGAAAAGAAGAGTTTGGCGAGGAAGTCGATTGACAGAAATGTGTCTGTAGGTGTGCTCACGGGTCGTCCGGCGGAGGAGATGCCTGGTTCCACGGGAGACCCTCTTCCCGAGCTGCTGCAACTGCACGAACGTGTTTGGCAGGCGATGAGCGGCGTCGTTCAGGCCTTATGGCCTTCCGTCTCCCTACCCGAGGGTCTTGGAGGGCTTGCTGAGAAGCTTCAGGGAGTACGGCAGCGTCTCCGTCTGTGGAAGATATTGGCCTGCTGTCAAGGTGCCAGGGAGGCCTGGGCCATGGTGAAGACGCGGTACCCGAAGGCTGACCCAAACCACATGGCCGAGGTCGGACCTGTGGGGCCCGATGGGAAGGAGATCCCTCTGAGCCTAATGTACGGCCAAGTAGAGTTGGCCGCGAAATGTTCCCAACTGGACTGTAAATTAGATAGCCTGTTAGATGGGTTTGAAGAGGAGTACAATCAGTCAGTTTGACGATGTAATTTTAAAATGACATGTAAAATGCCTTCTAGCCGGATTGTAGATCGTTTGTCTTTGCGGACCTTTTCGCTTCAACCTCGGGACCCAACAGTCTGGAGTGTGTCCGGATACCCTTACAGTTATAAAAGAACCGGGGCATGCATGGAGACAAGGCATAGGGGTCATAATTGCTTTATCAGACAAGTGCCCAACTAGCTATGTTATATTACATGGTTAGTAAGAAACATCTTCCAGGGAGAATAGTTCCGTTAAGGGTTCCTTTCCCTGGGGGGCATGCCCTAAAGTGCATGTCCAGACTGCGAAAAGAGCAGAAAAAGCATCTGGGGGCAGATAAATAAATAAGTAATAAATCATCTTTCAGGTCACCGACCGATATTCCCTTAAGAATGCTAGCCTTCGGCTTCACCCAGTCTGAGGTACACATCCGGCTGACCCGGCAATAACAATCACAGAGGTGCTCCCTTTACCTCCTAGCCGAACAATCGGGAACGTAGGGGTAAGCACAGGAGCCAGGCAACCCGTCTTGGCCAAAACTTAAGTCATATCGATGCATATAATGGTGATCAAAAGGTACATGCGGAAGTATGACACATGTGTTGGGCATGAAGCCCGTATAAATAAGCTTCTATTAACGAAACCCCCAGGTATAACGAGTGTGAGTAGCACATCGAGTGAGTGCGAACAAAGCGTAGATCAGCCCTCAAGAGGCTTGTACTGAAAGAGGGAGGAAAAAGGTGGGAAAAAAAGACAGCGAAAAAATATGAAAGGTGGACGGAGGAAGGAGACGAACCCTGAGTCCGGCGCTAGGTGTAAAATCTTCGGAGACGGGCTGCGTTCCATGGGTTTGGCTCGAGTCGGTTGTCAGATGCATTGCATAGACGGTATGCACCGCCGGTAAGGACTTGGTCGATGATGAAGGGACCTTCCCATTTGGGCTTAAGTTTGTCCTTTTTCTTGTCCGGCAGGCGTAGAACTAGCTCGCCAACATTGTAAGTTTTGGCCCGTACTTCCCTTCTTTGATATCTCCGAGCCTGCTGTTGATAGAATGCGGAACGGGATTTTGCCACGTCGCGCTCCTCCTCTAAAGCGTCCAAACTGTCCTGCCGATCCAACTCGGCTTCTCTTTCCTCGTACATGCGCACGCGAGGTGAGTCATGAATTATGTCGCAGGGCAAGACTGCCTCAGCGCCGTATACCATAAAAATGGTGTGAATCCGGTAGTGCGGTTTGGCGTGGTCCGCGGCCCCCAGAGTACGGAGTCAAGCTCCTCTACCCAGTGCGTGTTAGATTCCGTGAGGGACCGCACTAATCTGGGTTTAATGACGCTCATTATTAGACCATTTGCTCGTTCTACTTGACCGTTAGTTTGAGGGTGGTAGACTGAGGCGTAGTCGAGCTTGATGCCCATGTTTTTGCACCAGAGTTTAACCTCGTCGGCCGTGAAATTCGTGCCATTATCAGTGATGATGCTGTGGGGGACGCCAAAATGGTGTACTACCCCGGATATGAAGTCTATCACAGGTCCGGATTCTGCCGTTTTAACCGGCTTGGCCTCTATCCATTTGGTGAATTTGTTCACCATGACCAATAAGTATTTGTGCTTGTGGGTTCCCCCTTTAAGGGGTCCAACCATGTCAAGCCCCCAGACCGCGAACGGCCAAGTGATGGGTATAGTTTTGAGGGCGGTGGGTGGCATGTGGCTCTGATTAGCAAAGAGCTGGCAACCGACGCATCGTTGGACTAAGTCCTGAGCATCTGCCCGGGCGGTCGGCCAATAAAATCCTGTACGGAAGGCCTTGCCTACAAGGGCCCGGGCGGCGGCGTGGTGCCCGCCGAGTCCGACGTGAATTTCAGCCAGGAGATTTCGCCCTTCCTCTTCGGAGATACACCTTTGAAGGACTCCGGTTGTGCTTTTCTTATAAAGTTCTCCCTCATGGACCTTGTAGGCTTTAGATCGCCGAACTATGCAGCGGGCCTCATTTTGGTCTTCAGGAAGTTCTTGCCTGACTAAGTAGGTTAGGAATGGTTCCGTCCATAGGGCAATTACTGCCATTATTTCGTGGGCTGAAGGTGTTATTTCATTGGCTGAGCCACCGATTGTGTCAGAATGTTCTGTGTTGGGTGGTGCAATTGGTTCCGGGTTGTTATTTCCGGACTCCTCTTCCCATAATACGGATGGCTTAAAGAGCCGTTCCAGGAAGATGTTTGGAGGGACGGCGTCGCGTTTTGCGCCGATGCGTGCCAACACGTCTGCTGCCTGGTTATTATCCCGGGCTACATGGTGGAATTCGAGTCCCTCGAACCGGGCTGACATTTTTAGCACAGCGTTACGGTAGGCTGCCATTTCCGGATCCTTGGCGTCAAAGTCTCCATTTATTTGGGATATTACGAGGTTTGAATCCCCGCTCACCTCTAAGCGTTGAATACCCATGGATATTGCCATCCGGAGGCCATGTAGCAGGGCCTCGTGTTCGGCTGCATTGTTGGAGTCCATGTACATTATTTGAAGTACGTATTGGACTGTCTCTCCGGTTGGGGACGTCAAGACGACGCCAGCCTCCAAGCCAGCCAACATTTTGGAGCCGTCGAAATGCATGATCCAATTGGAGTATGCGCCGTACTCTTTAGGTAGTTCGGCTTCGGTCCATTCGGCGATGAAGTCAGCCAAAACTTGCGACTTTATAGCTCGCCGTGGTTTGTAAGTTATGTCAAATGGTAAGAGCTCAATGGCCCATTTTGCAATCCTGCCCGTCGCGTCGCGATTATTTATAATATCGTTGAGAGGTACTTCGGAGGCCATCGTTATGGAACACTCTTGAAAGTAGTGTCGCAGCTTCCGGGATGCCATGAACACCGCATACGCTATCTTTTGATAATGTGGGTACCTGGACTTGCATGGAGTTAAGACAGTGGATACGTAGTACACTGGTTTTTGAAGAGGGAATTTGTGCCCTTCTGTTTCTCGTTCGATGACGAGTGCGGCGCTGACAACTTGATGTGTTGCCGCGATGTATAATAACATAGGTTCGCCCAGGTTGGGCGCGGCCAGGACCGGATTTGTTGCCAATATGGTCTTAATTTCTTCGAGTCCGGCCGTGGCAGCATCCGTCCATTCAAAGTGTTCGGTGCGCCAGAGGAGGCGATAGAGGGGCAGCGCCTTTTCTCCCAATCGGGAGATGAAGCGGCTTAGAGCCACCACGCATCCAGTTAGTTTTTGTATTTGCTTGAGGTTTTTTGGGATATCCAATTGCGACAGAGCCCGGATCTTGGCTGGGTTTGCTTCAATTCCTCTGCCGGATACAATGAAGCCCAAGAGCTTTCCGTCTGGTACACCGAAAACACATTTTTCTGGGTTGAGCTTAATGTCGTATGCTCGGAGGTTGTCAAATGTAAGCCTCAAATCGTCTATTAGAGTTTCGATGTGTTTGGTCTTAACGACCACATCGTCTACATATGCCTCCACTATTTTGCCTATCTGGGTAGCCAGACATGTCTGAATCATGCGCTGATATGTTGCGCCGGCGTTTTTGAGTCCGAAGGGCATTGTGTTGAAGCAGAATGGTCCATATGGAGTAATGAATGCCGTTGCGGCCTGGTCTTTTTCCGCCATCTTGATTTGATGGTATCCGGAGTATGCGTCGAGGAAGCACAATGAATCATGCCCTGCGGTGGCGTCGATGATTTGGTCAATGCGAGGGAGAGGGAAAGGGTCCTTTGGACAGGCCTTGTTAAGGTCTTTGAAATCGACACAAAGGCACGAGGATTTGTCCTTTTTTGGTACCATTACCAGGTTGGCTAGCCAGTCCGGATGTTTTATATCTCTGATGAATCCGGCTTCTAAGAGTTTGGCTAGCTCCTCTCCCATTGCCTGTCTTTTGGGTTCTGAAAATCGCCGAAGAGCCTATTTGACTAGCTTGAATCCTTTTAGGATATTTAGGCTGTGTTCTGCCGGCCTGCGTGGGATTCCTGGCATATCTGAAGGGTGCCAGGCGAAAATGTCCCAATTTTCCCGAAGGAATTCTCGTAGTGCGGCTTCTACATCAGGATTTAATTGTGCCCCAATGGAGGCCGTCTTTGTGGGGTCCGTTGGATGGACCTGGAATTTGACTATTTCGTCTGCTGGTTTAAAAGAGGTGGACTTAGACCTCTTATCGAGTATCACATCGTCCCTATCCACCGTGGAGCACAGTGCAGTGAGTTCCTCTGCCGCTAGGGCTTCGGATAATGCCTCTAGGGCCAGTGCGGCTGTCTTATTTTCAGCGCGGAGTGCTATATCTGGATCACTGACAAGAGTGATTATTCCATTGGGCCCGGGCATTTTGAGCTTCATGTACCCGTAATGAGGTATAGCTTGGAAGATTGTGAATGCCTCTCGCCCTAACAAGGCGTGATATCCGCTGCCGAATGGGGCCACTTGGAACGTGACCTCTTCGGACCTGTAATTGTCCGGCGAGCCGAACACTACGTCTAGTGTGATTTTTCCTGTGCAGCGTACTTCTCGACTAGGAATTATTCCCCTAAAGGTTCTGCTGCTTCGCTCAATGCGGCTCCAGTCAATTTCCATTTTTGAAGGGTTTCCTCGTAGATGAGGTTTAATCCGCTGCCGCCATCCATGAGTACCTTGGTAAGACAAAAGCCGTCCACTATCGGACTGAGGACCAATGCGGCTGGTGCTCGAGCTGTTCGGAATTTAGGTTCATCGCTGGCATTGAAGGTGATAGCCGTGTCGCTCCATGGATTTGTTGTTGCTACTTGGTAGACTTCGGCGAGGCAACGGATTGTTCGCTTCCGCATGTTATTTGATGCGAAAGTCTCGAAGACTGTTAATACCGTACTGGTACTGCTGGGCTGGTTGCCCGGGGCTAAAAAGCCTTCGCCACTTTTGGCCACCTGCCGTAGTAACATGCTCGAAGGCTATGTGTTGGAGTGGCGCCCTCCATACTGTGGATTTTGCAGGGTCCGTTCAGCCATCCCTCCAGTACGGTTCCGTGCCCTTTAGGGGTTTTTTGCTTTTTGGTTTTTAACCCAGGTGCTTGAGTATGACGCACCCTTTTATTTCGGACTGGGGTTGTATTCAGGGCCGGATTGTCCCAAAACCTGGTTTTGGTTTTCTAGGCGCTCTCCATCGCACAGTATTTTTGTACAATGGTCGCTAGGTCGATGAAGCGTGTAACTTCGTGACGACTTATGGCGTTCATGATTCCCTTGTTCGTGCAATTGTTGCAGAAAATTGAAATCGCGCTTTCTTCACGGCAGTCCTTTATCCTGTTCAGAACCAGGAGGAATCTGGCCCAGTAATGATGTACTGTTTCATCGGGCTCTTGCCGTATTTGAGATAGATCACTTATGTTTGGGTGGGCGGGTGGAATTAAAATCGGAACCCCGCCCGATCTGAGGCTCAAAGGCCAAGAAGTTTCCGGATTTGGAAGCTTGGTTTGTTGGATGTTTCCCAACAAATCTGGTCCGATGCCTGACTTTAGGTTCAGTATTTGATTGGCGTCCGTCCCTCCGCGGGAATCCGGCATGGAGGGATCGGGAATCCGGACATAGCTGGTTTTTAACATAGAAGAGGAGTCGCCGCATTGTTCCTCTACCACAACAATGTGGTGGGTAGCCTGGGGAGAGTTAATTTCTCTCAGATCGGTTTTAAGCCCAATCTGATCGTAGTCTGTAGCGACTCCCAGGGCGGCAATGTGATCCAAGAGCTCGTTTATGGAGGAGAGCTCCATTGGATCTAGCTGCTCGGCGAAATCCGAGCTGACGTGAAGATCACTTTTGATGACCTGAGAGGTCATTATCGGAGCGGTGGCCGAACAGGCGGTCATAAGAAAACCACCTAGCCGGACAGTTTGGCCGGCGGCCAAAGCTCCCTTGACGACGGCGCCGTCTTTAAAGACGGGAAAAGGCATCCTTCCTGATTGCGATGGCACAGAGGAACTCTCAATGAAAGCACCAATGTCGGTGTCAAAACCGGCGGATCTCGGGTAGGGGGTCCCGAATTGTGCGTCTAGGCAGATGGTAACAGGAGACAAGGGACACGATGTTTTACCCAGGTTCGGGCCCTCTTGATGGAGGTAAAACCCTACGTCTTGCTTGATTAATATTGATGATGTGTGTTACAAGAGTAGATCTACCACGACATCAAGGAGGCTAAACCCTAGAAGCTAGCCTATGGTATGATTGTTGTTCGTCCTACAGACTAAAGCCATCCAGTTTATATAGACACCGGAGAGGGCTAGGGTTACACAGAGTCGGTTACAATGGTAGGAGATCTACATATCCGTATCGCCAAGCTTGCCTTCCACGCCAAGGAAAGTCCCATCCGGACACGGGACGAAGTCTTCAATCTTGTATCTTCATAGTCTTGGAGTCCGACCAATGATGATAGTTCGGCTATCCGGACACCCCCTAGTCCAGGACTCCCTCAGTTCCCATACATAAGATCAACATGTTAATGCATCTCAATGATTCACAGATCATATACAAATATGTAGCTCCAAAAGAAAAGATCTAGAAAAAACATCTGTTCTTCCTACTAACATGGATGCTTCTCTTGGCCAACATTTAGTATAGAGTGAAAGACAAATTTGTTTGTGAAGTCAACAATTCCTCTTGCAAATGTAAGTGGTTTCACCAACAGCTGGAACCATGAGAATGAACCACACATGATGGAGGAACATCCACTTCAATATGATTTGGTCTTTTCTGGATCACACTGCAAGACTATTTTTGGAATACAAAATTTAACTTAGGCAAAATGATGCCCATTGTATAATCAGACCAAAGCAATGAAGCACCTAGTGTTGGCCAATAAATAGTACATTACTACTTTTCTGCAGTCCATGAAGTGACTATCCAATCTTTCTGTGTCTATTTTCAAATGGCACTGCATGCAGTGACTATACTATTCTCTTGTGCAGTTCAACCAAAATTGCGGTCACTTTGTTTGTTTGCCAAATAGAAACGGGCAGACATCTCTGTCTGCAGAAATATCAAGCAGCTAGTAAACATATACCCACCTTGTATTTTCGGTTTAAACACGTCTCTTCCGCTTAGCATCTGTCATGTTTTGCACTGGACAATTTGATACAGTCATGTTTTGCCCTGGACAATTTCATACTGAATTGATTTGCTGGTTCAGAGCAGAAATATAGTGTCTATTCTTCATCAGACCAAGGATATCCATGTTCGTAGTGATGGAAAAGGTGAAATCGATACAACCGAAATTGAGCATCCAATCATTGAATCCTGTCCTGCACCTCCAATGTAGGTCCACCCTGCCAATAAATTCACATGCAAACCACTAGTATTACTATCTAATGACAGTACAAAAAGAGTAGCAAGATAGTAGCAAACCATGTACCTTCGTAATGAACAGCTCATAGTGCCACCAATTGGATATAAAGGTTTGGAAGAAAACATGCTCCTAATGTTGAACCATTTGGACTTTTTGTGCAGTTCCACTAAAATCGAGCATCCCTGTTTGCATAGATATTGAAAGTGTGATTACTATAAAAGTGGCACTAGTTGAAGCATAGACTCACAAATATAAGCATTCCAATTTCTTAATGGGAAAAGGTAGCAAGACTGTTTCTAACCACCTGTTTGAAGGAATAAATAAGGCAACAAGTCCTGATGTTGGGAAAGCATACATAGTTTTTTCTGAAAAATTGAGCCATTCCTGACCTTTCCTCTTCTTTTAAGCATATTTTGTGCAGTTCAACTAAAATAAAATGCCATCACCACCTTGACTATTCAGTGACACTGTACAAAAGGAAATTACTTAACATTACATCATGATGTCAGGTATGTAGTCGATAGGCATTAGAGACAAACATACAGACCTCCTCCGATAACCTAATGAACATTAATTTTAACAAAGGTGTGACTAGCTTTATCGGGATAATTTGAGTGAACTCTACACCCTTTGTTCCATATATAAGCCATTTTCACAATTCAATTTAAAGTACCCAAACGTATAGTATTTAGAAAAACAGGTAGTAGTTTTCTTGAGCACATATCTGGGAAAGCTTGCCACACTTTATATATGTCCATACGCTAATGCAACACCATTCTAATAGTACAAATATACACTAATCCAGTGGCTAGTGCAACAGTAGAGTAGTTATTTCATTACAGGGTATAGTACAATGGTTTTACTGAACAGATTTCCATAAGATCTAGCACTGGAAGATTTATATAAGAATTAACAATTCAAAATGTAAAGGTAACAAGTTTCAGCATTGGTGTACTAGTTGTGCAAGAGCATTAAACCAAATACAAAAGTCTGAAGGTAACTAGCATTATTAACTAATGATAGTATAAAAAATTTGTAAACCATGTACCTTCAAGGTAAATATCATTTCGAACTCGAGCGGACCTAAAAATTGCTATCCCAATCTTGATAATCAGTCAAACATAAAAACTTGATCGAGCGAATCAAGAGAATAGCCGGAGGAGGAGGTGCCCACTCTTGACCTTTCCTCTTGACATTGTACAAAAAAATTGACTTATCTCATGAAAGTGAGGTATGTAATCTATAAGCATTAACAGTGCAAAATTCTGAAGGTAGTAACAAGATTCATCGTTGGTATACTGGCTATGCAACAGCATTAGAATGCCTTAGCTGAAAAATCTTTAATACATCCACAATCAACAGCTAACCCTGAAATTATCTAGTGACATTAAATGGCATTGCTTAAATTTATCGGTGGCATTAGACTGAGTGCGACATTAGTTAAATGTGGCATCACTTAAGCAGTAGCATTGCTTGACTTGATTGTTGGCATTATACTAACAGCAAAAAAGTGGCAATAAGTGCATGGGAGGCCCATTCGGATAGTGGGCGCACCAGTACGATATACCTTCACGGACGCATAGAGTGGTGAGGGAGGTATGGTTGCCCAGAGCAACAAATATCCAGGCAGCATGTGTGGATTACGTCCCGTTTTTGTTCTCTTTAGCCACCTTTTTCCTGTGTGAGGACAACAAACTGATCGACCTGGTCATTCTCTATTGTGTTGTGATGCCTTTCTACCCTTCTTCAACCAAGAGACACGAGACTCGTTCCTTAGCTACTAATTTTCCCCTTTTCAACCTAGATGCGGGTTTGATGTCTACTCTCTTGGACAGTACAGTATCCCTTCCTTTCCTTATTCAACCCAGACATTGATTAGTCTGCATGAAATAGGGTTTCCTTTAATAGTGCAAATTAAGGTTTTTGTCTGCGTGACCAGCAGAGCAGAGGATAGCAAATTGGGAAGATGGTGGAGTGGAAAAAGATCCACATGCAGCGACATGGCAGATAGGGCAATGAACAAGGGTATGGTTCGAAAAGAGGTAGCATACCTGAGGGTTGGCGGGAAGTGGCTTCGCTCGTGGTCGTCGTCCTCTGCACACACTACGGCAGCGATCTTGGGGACGGAGGCCATCCCGCGCGGGCGCTAGGTCTGAGAGGACGACCTTGTCGTCAGCGCGTGACCTCGCTCGCTGATGACGAGTGCATCAATGTTGCATGTCCTTTTCTTCCCCGGCGGATCTGCGACCATCGGTGAGGAGGGAGAGAGAGGTCATCTTTTTTAGATCTGGAGAGAGGGTGATAGTGTGAGAAGCAAGTGGGTAGCCCTTAGCAAGAAAGCGCTGAAGCTCCAGCCTATATATCTTTTTTATACTACTAGTACTAGAGGTGGAGTAGTGGTAGAGTACTTTATATTTTCTCTGCATACAGTACCAGTTAGTCATGCTTCAAAACTGAACGGCATGCCATTAAAAAAATAAAGTCAAGAAATGATGTGGCACTTCGGGCCAACGCGGCCAGATCGCATTTTGCACGAGAAATGACACACCATGTTTTGTTGACATGTGGTCCCGTTCCAACATGTCAGTGAGACGACAGTGAGTTCTTTTGTACAATTTCCGAACGGACGTCTATGTAGGATGGGGCGCCTCTTCGTGTATCATGGCAACCGTCCACCGCCTCTTCGTCTTTCCCTCTCGATTTGGAACTGTTGTCGCACGCTCTTCCTCCCTCCTCCATTTGCCTTCACCCTTCCTACTGCCATTGTTCGATCGTCTTCTCCATGGAGGGAACAAGCCAGAAACGACACTGTTATTCTTGCCCCGATCTGAAAGATGACATGGTGGAGGAACTCACTGATCGGTGCGACGTCATCACCTCGGCTAGCATGGCAGGTTCGTTCAAGACCATTCTCGACTCAACTGATAACATCATTACAAGGAACCCAAGGGTCCAGGAGCGGTTTTATCTCCCTTATCTTCTTCGCTATAAGCATGTTCGCATGGGCGCGGACGATGGAAGCCTCACCTTATGCAAGTTAATGCCGCTTGATAATGATATGTGTGATGTCAAGATGCCATCTCTTAAGGGTAAGGCCTAGGCTGGCGCAAATGGAGATTGGGTTGTTTATATTAGGTACAACTGCGAGTGGGAACTTGTGAATGTGTACACTTGTCATCGGATTCCACTTCCAAAAATCTCAGAGTGCCCTGAGGTTGAGCACACAGATGATCTACGTACGTTCAAATACGATCATGGTGGTTGTCTTCTATAGAAGATAGCAATTTGTAGAGTTCCCAACCGCTCTTGGGATTACGAGAACTATGAAGTTGTTGCTATCTTTGACAAGCTTGTTGCCATCATTACTGCTTCCACAGCTCGTCCAAGGATATTGCTCAAAAATCAATTTTTGTACATGGATGAGTACTGTGATGCAATTGCATATGAGCGTCTTGTGTTTGCTACCACCACTTGTGGTACTGTTTTTTCATAGAACCCTCGTGGTTTCGATACGTTTGTCTTCCACTGTAATTATAATTGTTTCATCCACATGCATGCGGGTTAGCAAGTTTCCCTTTACTAATTAACCTTCTTGTGTTTCCAAGGTCCTGTGAACATTCCACCACCTATACTTGGAAAAAATTATAACCAAGGGGGAGAAGACGATGGTGATGATCACGAGCATGAGGACGAGCAGAACTTACATACTCAGTGGCGCCTGACAACTAATTCTGATGGATCACCTCTTCTTGTCTGTATACAGTGCACTGAGATTGTTACTACTTAGGGAGCACGTGTTGTCTCCCATGGTCGCCCTCTCTGGAACTATTCCAACACCCGTTGCAGGGTATTCAGGATGGATACTAGTGTGCTAGCACCAACACCTTCTCCCTGGTTCAGTATTGATAGTCTTGGAGAAAACTCGCTCTTCCTTGGAACAAACTATCCAATGATGGTGAAAGGCGATCTAGCTGCTGTTGACACAACGTTACTACCATTTATGAGAAGCAATTGTATCTATACCTTGGACATTGTGGTGGTTCCCTACCTTGGTCCTGATATATGCCGCTTTAGCCTGGATGATCAGTCATGCGTTGCTCTCGATATTGACAATAGCTGGCCCTTCCCAGAGCACCTATGGTTCAAAGCAAGCGTTTCCAACGTCGAGGATTGGTTGAGATGAAGTTCATTTCATTGCTTGTTATTTGTTGTGTGATGAAAACTTTAGTATTTGTAGAATGTTTTGTTGGAAATAATCTATAATCCAACATGTATCCTCGTTGTCATTGTGTGTTGATGACTTGTTGTATGTAATGAATGGTACATTTGCAAATGCATGTCATAAGCTCAATTTATGAATGGTTTTCGAGTCACTTCTTGGAGTGTGAGTACCGTAGTAGTATAGCCAGCATCCAGTTAGTATATGAAGTTGCCACATCACATAGAGCCAACCTAATATTGGAGTATGCTAGCCCTCCACCGGCGCGCCACTTCAAATGGCGGATGAAGTGAGAGGTCGTGTCACCTTGTGTCTAGATCTGAGATGCCACGTGTACCAGATGAATGACTCCAAGTTCGACCACCGTGATGGTAGGTGCAAGTCGAGGAACACTGTTGGAGAGACCCCCCCCCCTCATAATTTTCCTACATTGGTCGTTTGATTCATAGGATAGAATGCTATAGGATTTTTTTTCCTATGTAATCATGTTTTAATTGGCAATCTAGCATCCACTCCAAATTTTGTTTCACTTCCTTTGTTCCTATGAAGAGAGTACTTGCTCAAAATGATGTACCGCTACAAGAGCTGCCTATATTAATTAACCATGCTCTAAAAAGGTGGACCAGCTTTGGCTATAGTATACTACTGTACTAGATTAGTAGGTGACCTTGCCTTCCTCTTCTCCTCTTCCGGAAGTCAAACAATAATGATGGTACTATAGTAGTACTTCTCGCAATCTGACACCAAATGAACTGTTGCACGCCCACCGCTTGTAAGCAAAAGTTTCTCCTCATGCTGCGAGCCACCGCGCACGCGTTGGCGAGGGAGAAGGCATAGTAGGAAGCTTCTCATCGAGTTGATGGGACACATCAAAGTTATTTAGTACTCTCTTCAAAAAGGGCCAACCATGTCCATGGCTACCATCCCGTGCTCTGTCATTGAGTACATGCACTATTCACGTGCCATCGAGGAGAAAAAATATTGCATAGTACTAGGTGTCATCGAAGTGCATGACTCACTTACCCACTGCATATCTCCATTTTCTTGCATGACACGTCCATCTTGATGCTAGATGTCCCGTGTGTCGGCAAAAGGATGAACAAAGCTCATGTCTTAAATGAAAGAGTGGAAGAACATAGATTCCCGATGACCCCAAACGCACCTTCGTTTTGCCTGGGTTCTATCTGTTTGGGTAGGGCAATGGGGTCGTGTCCAGGCCATTTCTCGGATGAAGTGGTCGTGCGCCCAATGCGCGGATGCATCCTGGCCGCGTACATTTTTCTTTGCAAACACATATCTTTTTTTCATCACTGATTTTTGGTACATGGAAATACATCACCAAAATTTGACTAGAAAAGCAAGACCAAAGAAAACAAGAACCACAAGAATACATTTTAGAAGATATCCAACTTCCATAACTGCTCCTGTAAGTTGGATTAGTGCCTTCTCAATGCATTCATTGTTGATCTGCGGAGGCTCGATCTTGCGTGCTTCTTTATTCTTCAAGAGTAAATAAGTAAATGTTGCTTCCTCGCATCTAGTCTCATGTCTAGCCTCTATTCTATCAACAAGTGAACTAGTCTCATCTCTAGCCTCTATGCTAGCTAAAAGTGCTAGAACATCTACTAAATTGCGCTCTATCAATATATCGATGTACTCTTCTTCCCAAGACCAAAACTTTCATCCATTCTACATAATAAAATTTTAAGTTAGCACAACTAGTCTAATCTGAGAGCACAACCGAAGCTAAAGTAGCACATACCCCATCGGTTGAGCACTTGATGAACACCCATCCGGGATGTTCCGGCGTTGTAGACACGCAGCACAAGACCTTCTTTGGGCAGTCGTTGCACGTAATGTGGCAACGGTGCACCGACGAGCTTTTGGGCCAGCACCAAGCCCGGCCGACCGCCATTCATGTATCTGCCGACGGACAGCCGACGGTGTAGATCTGAGCGGTTAGAGGAGCAATGTTACTACCATTTATGAGAAGCAACTGTATCTATACCTCAGACATTTTTATGCTTCCCTACCGTGGCTATCACAATATGGGTTATGAAATAGGCCGCTTCAGCCTGGATGATCAGTCCTACATTGGTCTCGAGATTGACAGTAGCTGGCCCTTCCGAGACAAACTCTTCTGGTTCAAAGCAAGCGTTTCCAACGCCGAGGAGTGGTTAAGCTGAAGTTCATTTCATTGCTAGTTATTTGTTGTGTGATGAAAACTTTAGTATTTACTAGAATGTTTTGTTGGAACAAAATCTATAATCCAACATGTATCCTCGTTGTCGTGTGTGTTGATGACTTGTTGTATGTAATGAATGGAATATTTGCATATGCATGTCATAAACTCAATTTATAAATGGTTTTCGACTCACTTCTTGGAGTGTTAGTGCCATAGTTGTATAGCCAGCATCCGTACTAGTATGAAGTTGCCACATCACATAGAGCCAACCAATAGTTAGTTCTAGTTAGATCAACTAGAGCTAGGTATCGCACGGAGGCCGAGAAATATGGTGATAGCATGATTGTGTGAGGTGGGCTTGTATGTAATATGATGTAGGCACAGGGCTTGCCGCGTTTCCTACTCCTCCGGTCTAAATGTGGAGAAGATTTGGTCGAGTTCTTCCTCCTTTCACAGACATGTGGGACATCCAGCATCCAGGTTGTGTCATGAAAGAAAATGGAGTGGTAGTTGAAGCCACGTGATGTGCATCTTGGGTTAAACTATAAATAGAATCTTACTACTCTTGAGTAACTCCAAAAGTGGCTATCTAAGATCTTTATTGGATTTGTTTTTCATCACCAGCACATCGAGGTGAAAGATGTGCAGGTTCAGTGTGTCCTCTTGCGTTTTCACTGACATGTGGGACCACATATGAGCAAATAGACGATGGGCTCTGTGCGTCTACTGGCTAGCTGAGAAGAGAGATAGAGGAGGGCTGAGCACGAACTCTAGGAAATTTGTTCTACATAACCAGCATCTTGATATAGGCTCGATATAGTGGGGTGGCATGGGCCATAACTAGCATTCACGTCTAGCATTACGGCACACGCCACCCACACGAGTCCCATCTGACACTAATTTTTTTTGGAGCCGTGCTACGGCCATCTCTTCTCCCTCCTGTTTTCTCAGACATCACGTGGTGGGCGGGGTGGGGGTTTGCCGGTAGTCGGTTTGCTCAACTGCGGTCCCACTTGTAAGTGAAAATGCAACACAGCACACATTCCCCCTTGAGCGGCATGCTGGACCAACCGTGTGGGGGTGCGACGCGAACACGACAGGCTTTTTCCTTTTAAACTTGTAACTTGTAAAATTTGGTTCTGCTCCATGGCGCGACCGATAGATAGAAATAACGATTTTCCCTAGAGTAGTGAGAAGTTTGGTTCTAGCGCGGTTCATGCATGGAGTACGTACAAAAATTATGAAGTTGATGCGAAAGGTAAGATAATTACAAGTAGTACCATATACTACTACATGGATTTGACGGAAAGATAAAGATACATATGAATCCATCAATGACATCCTGACGCCCTAGTGCGCCAGGTCACCAACAGACGTGTGAGGAGCAGCGGCGTTGGCGGCGAGCTCAACGTGCTTCTGAACAATGTTGTCCAAGGTTGCCCTGCGGTCCAAGAAGGCCATGTCCTATCGTCCTCCTATTGCATGTAGTAGTCCTTGTGGACGATTTGCGCGTAGATGTGGGTGATTATGTTGATGGTGTCTTGTTGCGCCAGGCGCCACGCGGCGAGCGTGACCTCAAGGTGGACATTCTCCGGCGTGACGACGGGTAGTTGCAGGGCCACCAGTGCATCGAAGAGGTTGTCAGCATAGAGGCCGTTGAGGGTGGCGTGCATCACAGAGCCTAGGCGTGTGGGTTGGAGGCGTACGTCAAGGTCGACCGCGAGCTTCTTGACGATGATGAACTTGTCGAGGAAACCGATGAGGACCTCATCGAATAAGGAGACAAAGTTATCGTCCAAGCGCCCCTCGCCCTGGCGGCCTCAAGCACTATCTGGAGACGTTCCTCGGTGCCGGGCCGTAGGCCGGCGTCGTGGACCATCTGGCACAGTCGGTTGATGCTCGCGCTCATCGCCTCCATGGGTCTAGCTTCTAGTCAACTGATCTTGCGATTGGAGTGATCACTCTTGCCCTTGGTTAGGGTACGTAGGTGCGTAGGATTTCGTGGATTGGACTGGCGGGGAGCCTTTATATGAGAAGTGCAGACTGCGTTGAATTCACGTGCGTGTTGGCCATGCATCTACTCCTCGGCCCTCTACTGCACCTGCCTTTGGCTATAAGACACGTGGGCCAGCCAGCCGTTGGGCCCACATGTCATACACCCAAAGGCAGGTGCAATAAGTCAATGAAGTTGCGTCCCCATCCGTGCCAGTGTAGTATAGTCATCTCACCGGACCTCTAGTTGGGGCCAAATGAGAGAACTTTGATGTTTACTGGTTTATTGGTCCCCTTTTGCATTTTGCGCCAAGTTTTGACCTTTCATTTAACTAATAAAATGTTAATGCGTGTAACCAAAAAATGTTGTGTAAGTCACCTTACGAAAACCAAATAATCCCAAAACACTTAGGCAGGATACATTAACTCCCTCCTCGTTTCTTATTTCGTGACATATCAACCAATGAGAGATGCGGGTCGTGCATGCTTTCAGTGACTTGAGACTACCAAACATGACATGAAGTGGTTAGTTCATTGCATGTAATCCTATTAATTAGCAAAAAGACATTAAGTTTTCTCGCCGATAGGAATAAAACAATACACCATGTATTTATTTACAAAGGGAGTAGTACAGTTTTTGTGACATGCATTACTAGATATTGCTAGTCAAATACTATATCCACATGGACGTGGTAGTACTACTAAATCCAGACGACGGTGCTAGTACTAGTAGTAGTACTACCAGTGTAGTAGCACTGTACTACCCGTTGGTCAAATTATTACGTGTTCCTCCTCACAGTGAAGTGATAAGACCCTGCACCGGAGATGACACCTGAGTATAGGCACCGTGTTCGGCATACCATAGTCAGCCTCACCGTCTATAGTCACTATTATCATGGTTGTAGTGCTAGCCTGCTTACAACTAGCCGTGTTCGACATAATTTCCCATGCGTAGATGCCAGTGCATTGCACGGAACACCAATATTGGGGGTGGACGGCGCCGACAGCGGCCATCGCGCCAGATTTTTCCATGGTCTTCTAGATGTGGAGGGGAGGATATAAGGCTGATTGTGAGAGACAAGGAGTTGTTTGTAAATAGGGAACAAGTGCAGGCATCTTTTTGCAAAACTGGAGAAGTTTGGTTTGTATGCGTCAGATCTAGATCCGACGGCTATTGGTGAAAGATGGCAGGCACACCATCGTCACCAACTCAGGACCTCTTTGATTCGCAGGATTTTGAAAACGCGGGAATAGGACACGGCAATATTACAAGTTTCAAACCGATATTACAAATGTTAGGAGTAATGCTGCACCTACAAAGAGGGAATTACTAGGAAGTTTACGTAAGATCTTTCGTTACTTTAGGTGGATGCAGCATTATCGTACAAATAAAATCCACTGCCCTGACAAGTCACTAATGGGCAAATAAATTTTCAAGTCTCTGGCCACTTGATGTTTCAAAAACAAATTCAGCTTCTGCGGAGACTTTGTCATTTAGGCTTAGACGCTTGCGGTGATCATCACGCCATTCATTATTGCGGAAGAGAACACCAAACCTCATTGCCTTGAGCACACTTGCCTCCAGAACAAAGAACCTGGTGAATTTAATCTCGGATGTGCTGCCTCGGTAGTCGATCAAATCAATTTCTGTAAGATGGAGATCAAGGCATTCGATGAGATTGTTATAGTGCAGCACATTTTTCACTTTCGGGTCTTTTTTATCTGCAAAAGAAGAGAACATATTAGAGCAGCTAGCTGTATAAGATTGTCGTGTCATCAAGAGGTACCAATATCATTCGCTCATACGATAGGGTTGGCTGGCTAGTGATATTTTTTTCACTTTCTCTCTCTCTCTCTCTCTCTCTCTCTCTCTCTCTCTCTCTCTCTTTCCTCTCATTTACCTAGGAGCACGTGAAGAGCTTGGCATTTGTTGCCTTCCACTATGTGGCCGATGCCATATTTCTCAAAAGTATGCCACATAATACGCATCAATGTCAAATCAAAAGATTTTGGCACCGCTCTCGCGATCTGAGAGAGTTGGCACTGTTGTGCACACAAACCCACATGTATAAACAAATCAATCAAACCTACTACACTAGCCTCTCACTCTCCCAAACAAGTGTTTTTTTATTGCCTCAGTCCTCTCTCTCTCTCTCTCCCACACAACTGTTTTTCATTGCGTGAGTTAATTTGGCACCAGAGCAAAGTAGGTGATCCAGATTGGGGCACCAGGTGAGCAATGGAGGGGCATTGATGCCAAATGCATCACAAGTGAATTTGGCACGTGTTTTGGCCTACATAGTGGAGGGCCGTTATAGCCCACTTTTGTACTACCTCGTATTTAGTGTAAAATTTTGACCATATATTTACCTAAGAAAATGCCAATGCATGTCACCAAAAATTATACCATTTGAAATTATGTTCAAATACGAATCCAACAATATAATTTTTAGTGACATGCATTAACATTTTGTCAGTTAAATATGTTCAAGCTTGTGGGAATCATTTTCTGGAAGACGGTCATAAATACATCAAGAATAATTTTTAAAATGTGAATTTCAAGAAGACAGAGAAGAAGATGAGTGTTGTACCTGAATGATTACGGATCCAATAAAGAGTTTGGAGAATTTGGCAGACGAGTACACCAAGGCTGTCAATTTTGGCGCATCAATGACCCTGATTTTTGTTGGACCTTCTAGATCCGATACAAGCAATCTCTCAAGGAAAGGCGCATTCTCAATTACCATAATGTGGAACGGCTGGAGTGATCTCTTCCCAATTGATGTCTTGTTACGGGGCCAGCAAAACACATAAATCCATCAAAGATTCATCGAGGCGATGTGGAGGCTAATGAACCCGTGGATCTGCTCAAGACGAAGGTACTCGAGCATAGTACAGCTGCGGAGCAGGTGCTCCATAGGCTTCATCGAGATGACAACATCAAAAAGGTCGAGCTGCTTGAGTTGAGGGATAAGAAGGGCGGGTGCGGCATTAATCTGGGGAAGATAGCAGGAGCTAAAGCTAGCGTGGCGCAGCGTTGGCGTGAGGCGGAGCGTGGACGGCGGCAGAGAGCGACATCGTCCAGCTTCAAAGCTGAGCTCCTCAAGCTGATCTATGGCGGGGGATAAGAACCACTCGTCGAACTTGGCTTGGACCTTGCAGCTGGTACTAAACATGCGGATGTCAAGGTGTCTAGCTGGCCTAGGGTGCGATGAAAGGATCTTGGAGACTGCAGCCATGCATTTGCAATCCTCGTTGCAGAGGCAGCTATCGATGGTGAGGTTGAGGGGGAGCGCGCCAGAGGGGGCACCACCGCCGGGAGAGCAGGGCGGTCTGCATGGCAGATTTGGTGGGGAGGAGGCCGATGATAACGAGCAGCATGTCATCGGGGAGGCTGCTGATGAAGTCCAGGCTCGCCGAATGCGGTTTTGGCTCGAGACGCCTCCACTTGTTGGCTGCCTCGCCATCCATCTCAACCGGCGGTGAAGCCGCTGTACACGTGTGCTGGTGTGTGTTGTGTGTTGGCCTGCTGGGCATGCGCGACTGCGTCCTTCTATGCATGCCGTCGCATAGTGGTGAATTGTGTGCGAGTGCATCCTTCACGCGGAAGAAGTGTGTCCTCAATGCGCCCTCAATTTACTAGCATGCGGGGTGCTACCCCGAGTGGTTTCAACTTTCTTTACTTTACCGCGTGTTAGATGGGCCTCTAGTTTACTTATTTTCACCCACTGCGACATGGGCTAGCACACGAAGATAGAGAACACGAGCTGACAAGGCAGCATGTGGACTGGTTGACCGGTCAACTAAACAATATACGGAGCTATACACTGACACAGTGAGCATATAATCCATCGGTATAGAGAGTTCGAGTGAGAGGGGAGGCCCGTGAGAAATAGTAGAGAGAGAGAGAGAAAGAGCTACTCCCTCCGTTCAATAATGTAGTGCCAACATTTTTTTTAAAGTCTAACTTTTGAAACTTTGACGAAGTTTATAAAGAAATTACTTATATCTACAATCTACAATACCAAAGATAAATGATAGTATGAAGTAAGTACATGTTGTGATGAATCTAATTATTCTTCCAGATGTAAATGTTTTTCTCCACATATACGTGGTCAAAAAATTTTGAGGTTTGACTTTTCAAAACATCCATATGCTTATGGACGTTAGAGAGTCCCTAACTAGAGAGAGAGAGAGAGTGAAATAGAAAGAGTGAGTGAAAAAAGTGTGTGTGTGTGTGTGTGTGTGTGTGTGTGTGTGTGTGTGTGTGTGAAAGAGACATGGATAACACACGATAAAAGTAGAGAAAAATCATGTGTGTCTTATGCAAACATATCACACATGCATCTTCGACAATGAAAGCAAGGTGAGGAGATAGTGTGTGGTTGTTTGGAACCAAGAGAGAAAGACCCCTAGCACGTGGCCAAGAGGGGTCTGACAAACAAGGGAGAGAGGTCGAGAGAGACATACGGAGAAAATGCAAACATGGGGATGAGAGAGTGTATGTTTGTCATAGAGAGATCCCCTGGAGATCGTGATGGGACTACATGGGTGGGAGATCGAGTGACAAGGTGTGTGTGCAGTAGAAGATACCCTGAAAGATATCAAGATAGATGTATGGATGGAAGGAGACAATACGTGTGTTCCTGATGGCTAGTGAGAGATAATCATACTTAGGGGGGGAGTCCGTGCGCCTATGATGGAGTGAGGGATTATGGTACTTAGGGGGGTGCGTGTCACATAGAGAGAGAACAAGGGTGGAGAGTGTTGTATGGGTCTATATGTAGCATGAGCTAGACATGTGTATGTGTGAACCAAGGAGATATAAAGTTTGAGAGATATAGAGGAGCCCTGATAAGGCTGAGTGGTGCGTCAGATAGCTGAGAGGGGGGAAAGAGATATTCCATCTGCTCGATAATGCGGTGCATGTAAATTTTTTAGAAGTCAAACTTTGGAAACTTTGATCAGGTTTACACAAATATTATTTATATCTACAATACCAAAGATACATCATACGAAACTACATCTCATGCTGAATCTAATGGTATATGTTTGTCGTTCTAGATGTAAATGTTTTTCTCCATGTACATGGTCAAACTTTGTGATGTTTGACACTTCAATAAATCTATATGCTATGGACCGAAGAGAGTGCCTAAGTCGAGAGAGATCAAGTGCGTGTGAAGGAGAATGAGTGAGTGTGCAAAAAGAGTATGTGCGTGAAAGAGAAAGTGACAACAAACGATAAATTAGAGAGAGTGTGTGTTTCTTCGTTTCTTATGCAAACGTATCATGCATGCATCTCCAAGATAGAAAAGCGAGGTGAGGAGATACATGAAGATAGCTAGTGTGTGATTGTTTGCAATGGAGAGAGACACCCCTATAGCACATGTCCAATAGAGGTCTGGCCAACAAGCAATAAAGGTCGAGAGGGACACATGGAGAACCTGGATGCATGGGGAGGGAGAGAGGGTGTGTTTGTGATAGAGAGATCCCCTCGAGATCGTGAAGGGACTATATGGGTGGGAGATCGAGGGAGGTGCGTGCGTGATAGAAAGATGCCTGATAGAAATCGAGATAGACCATGCACATGTTTGTGATAGAGACTAAGATTAGCTAGTCATATACATATAGGGGGGACTGTGTGTGCCTACAATTGAGTGAGGGACCATCACACTTGGCTAGGCAAGAGATTGTGTGTGTGTGCGTGTGAGATGGAGAGAGAATGAGGGAGAGAGATAGAGTTTTAGATGGGTCTATTGAGTGCGAGTGAGATATGTATGTGTACGTGTGACCTAGGTAGATGGAGAGTTTGAGAGAGGGAGGAAAGAGCTCCGAGACGACAGAGTGGTGCGTGAGAGATTTACGGGTAACGAGCCAATGAATTTGTGTGCGTACGATGAGTGCACCCAAGATATTTGGCTTGGACTAGAGAATCATACATAGTGTGTGAGAGAGACCTATAGATGGAGTATATATGCATGCGAACTAGAAAGACCCCCCCCCACACACACACACAAAGAGAGAGAGAGAGAGATGGAGAGAGAGGGAGAGGGGCCAACAAGGTTTGTGTGTTGGATGCGTGCGATAGAATTGAAGATTGTCGGAGAGAGAGAGAGAGAGAGAGAGAGAGAGTAGGAGTCCGGGAGAGGGGGAGGTCGCGTTTTATGCATCAAAGACTGATATAAACCATGTTTCGATATAAACTTGCATTCAAATATTTAAATTGGAGAACATGTTGTCTGCAATCCACACATGAACGGAGATATGCGTATATCAAACAAGTTCGTTAATTTGACTTTCAACATGTTCATGGAGTACTATAATACTGTACAACATGCAACTTGATTGAGGTGTTCAATTTTGGATTTAGTTCACTATTTGACCTGGTGAACGAGCTATTTCGTTGAATCGAGATATTTCATTTCGGGTTTGATTCCCGTTTTTGAGTGGGTCAACTATTTGTCATATAGTAAATCGCTAGCAACGAGCATGTAAAAACACATTACTCCCGAGCATCATCTCTCCATCTAAAAAAGAAGTGGCAACCTAATATTTCAAAATTTGATTCGAAACAACTTGGTAAGGTAGACGTGGATGCTCGTTCTCCCAAAATTTGAATGAACCATTAAACACCCTCTGCTTGGTGGAATTCGCTCGAGCAAATAAATGGGAGACGCAAAATTACCGGCCTATGTGGAACACGCATCAATTGGCACGTTGTACATCGAGGGTAGGTTCGTAACTTCATCCAAGCACGCCTTCTCCTTGGCCGAAATGACATGTGCCGAATAATTCATAAACCATGGTCGGCAAAACACCCTCTACTCGCCCGAAATAGCTCGCGCCCACTATTTCAAAACACGCTCTCCTTGCCCGAAATCGCTCGCGCCCACTATATTTCAAAACACGCCCTCCTCGCCCGAAATCGCTTGCGCCCACTATTTGGGGAGAAGCAAAGTTACTCTACTATCCCTAACCCTCAGTACACAGACCCAAGCCAAGAAGCCTAAAGGCAGGGGTA
>NC_041387.1:522982113-522984049 GCF_002162155.2 Triticum dicoccoides | reverse complement strand
TAAGACATGGTTCCACTCCCCTCTCAATTCCCATTCATACCTCGTGATCACCTTCTCCCCTGAAGCTCCCTTCTCCCGAGCCGCGAAACCTCAGCCCCTCCTCCATGGCGCCCCCCACCGCACCAAATTCACAGTCGCCCTCCTCCCTAATGCCGGAGATGTTGTCCATTTGTCGTCGTGCACTCGGTCATGTGCCTCTTACACCGTGCTGCTGGAGCTGCCTCGACGACGGTCGCATGAATCGTACTGGAGCCGATTCACCCCCGCCGTTGTTCACGGCATCGGAGCGGCTCCAACTTCGGATCCATCTAGAGCCCCGACGCTGCTTCCCCGTAGCCGTCGACCATCGCGACATCTCTGCTTCCGTGTCGCCGGTCGCCACCGCAACCACGCTAGCCTCTCCAACTCGGCAACTGGAGCTACCTACTTCATCGTGCCATCAGATAGGTCGCACCCTCATCTCAAATCACTTTATTTAGGCGTTAGTTGTTTGAATTTTTATTCTAGGCCAATCGATTCCCAATGGGAAGCAGCACCCCTCGAGGCGGCGGAGCTCCTAGGCTGCCGGTTGGCTGGTGTCTAACATAAGGGTGCGGGGGTGTAAGTTCGCCGCAAGCAGCGCTTAGATGGTATCTTAGAGTTGTGTGGGTTGAAGGTACTGACGCCGCCGGATCTGGATGACGGCGTGTCTTTGTGGATTGGCCCGGGGCGGCGCAACCATGACAGTGCGGTGGGGCGGGGAGCGTGGTTTTGGTCGGGGCCACGGACGACGGAGGCAGGCTGCTCTGCCGTTAGTCGCTGGCTCTTTGGGGAAGATTCCAAACAGTGTCAGCCAGGAGGCACAAGACGACCATCAAGCCATCTGGCGTAGATCGGACGGTACCAAAATAAAATAAAATCATGTGACCCAAATTTTGAAGGAAATATGTCCTAGAGGCAATAATAAAGTTATTGTTTATTTCCTTATTTCATGGTAAATGTTTATTGTTCGTGCTAGAATTGTATTAACCGAAAACTTAGTACCTGTGTTAATACATAGACAAAACATATTGTCCCTAGTATGCCTCTACTTGACTAGCTCGTTAATCAAAGATGGTTAAGTTTCCTAACCATAGACATGTGTTGTCATTTGATGAACGGGGTCACATCATTAGGAGAATGATGTGATGGACAAGACCCATCCCTTAGCTTAACATTATGATTGTTACAGTTTCATTGCTACTACTTTCTTCATGACTTATACACGTTCCTCAGACTATGAGATTATGCGACTCCCGAATACCGGAGGAACACCTTGTGTGCTATCAAACGTCACAACGTAACTGGGTGATTATAAAGATGCTCTACAGGTATCTCCGAAGGTGTTTGTTAGGTTGGCATAGATCGGTATTAGGATTTGTCACTCCGTGTATCGGAGAGGTATCTTTGGGCCCTCTCGGTAATGCTCATCACTATAAGCCTTGCAAGCAATGTGACTAATGAGTTAGTTGCAGGATGAAGCATTACAGAACGAGTAAAGAGACTTGCCGGTAACGAGATTGAACTAGGTATGTTGATACCGACGATTGAATCTCGGGCAAGTAACATACCGATGACAAAGGGAACAACGTATGTTGTTATGGAGTTTGACTGATAAAGATCTTTGTAGAATATGTAGGAGCCAATATGAGCTTCCAGGTTCCGCTATTGGTTATTGACCGGAGATGTGTCTCGGTCATGTCTACATAGTTCTCGAACCCGCAGGGTCCGCACGCTTAACGTTCGATGATGATTTGTATTATGAGTTATGTGATTTGATGAACCAAAGTTTGTTCGGAGTCCCGGATGAGATCACGGACATGACGAGGAGTCTTGAAATGGCCGAGACATAAAGATTGATATATTGGAAGGCTATATTTGGACATCAGAATGGTTCCGGAGAAGTTCGGATATTTTC
>NC_041387.1:522872016-522981812 GCF_002162155.2 Triticum dicoccoides | reverse complement strand
GATTAGGACTAGGAGAAGCCCCCCCCCTTTCCTTCTCCTTCTCCCTTCCCTCTTTTCTACTCCGTGTGGGAGGTGGAATCCTACTAGGACTAGGGAGTCCTAGTAGGACTCCACACCTTGGTGTGCCCCCTAGGGTCGGCCGCCTCTCCCTCTCCCTCCTTTATATACGGGGGCAAGGGGCACCCTAGAACACACAAGTTGGTCTTTTAGCCATGTGCGGTGCCCCCCTCCACAGTTACACACCTCAGTCATATCGTCGTAGTGCTCAGGCAAAGCCCTGCGCCGGTAACTTCATCATCACCGTCGCCACACTATCATGATGACAAAACTCTCCCTCGGCCTCAACTAGATTAAGAGTATGAGGGATGTCATCGAGCTGAACGTGTGCTGAACATGGAGGTGCCGTACGTTCGGTACTTGGATCGGTTGGATCGCGAAGACGTTCGACTACATCAACCGCGTTAACGAACGCTTCCGATTTCGGTCTATGAGGGTACGTGGACACACTCTCCCCTCTCGTTGCTATGCATCACATAGATAGATCTTGTGTGATCGTAGGAATTTTTTGAAATTACTGCGTTCCCCAACAATGGCATCCGAGCCAGGTCTATGCATAGATGTTATATGCACGAGTAGAACACAAAGAGTTGTGGGAGATAATAGTCATACTGCTTACCACCAACGTCTTACTTTGATTCGGCGGTATTGTTGGATGAAGCGGCCCGGACCGACATTACATGCCCGCATTCATGAGACCGGTTCGACCGGCATGATTTTGCCCAAAGGTGGCTGGCGCGTGTCTGTTTCTCCAACTTTAGTTGAATCAAGTTTGACTATGGTCAGTCCTTGTTGAAGGTTAAAACAGCACACTTGATGAAAACTTGTTGTGGTTTTGATGCGTAGGTAAGAACGGTTCTTGCTAGAAGCCCGTAGCAACCATGTAAAACTTGCAACAACAAATTAGAGGACGTCTAACTTGTTTTTGCAGGGCTTGCTGTGATGTGATATGGTCAAGGCATGATGTGATATAAATTGTTGTATGAGATGATCATGTTTTGTAACAAAGTTATCGGCAACTAGCAGGAGCCATATGGTTGTCGTTTTATTGTATGCAATGCAATCGCCATGTAATTGTTTTACTTTATCACTAAGCGGTAGCGATAGTCGTAGTAACAATAGTTGGCGAGACGACAATGATGCTACGATGGAGATCAATGTGTCGCGTAGGTGATGATGGAGATCATGACGATGCTTCGGTGGTGGAGATCATGAGCACAAGATGATGATGGCCATATCATGACACATATTTTGATTGCATGTGATGTTTATCTTTTATGCATCTCATTTTGCTTAGTACGACGATAGCATTATAAGATGATCCCTTACTAAATTTCAAGGTATAAGTGTTCTCCCTGAGACACCACGTGATGATCGGGTGTGATAAGCTCTACGTTCACATACAATGGGTGCAAGCTAGTTTTGCACGCGCATAATACTTGAGTTAAATTTGACGAGCCTAGCATATGCAGATATGACCTCGGAACACTGACACCGAAAGGTCGAACGTGAATCATATAGTAGATATGATCAACATAGTGATGTTCACCATTGTAAACTACTCCATCTCACGTGATGATCGGACATGGTTTAGTTGATTTGGATCACGTGATCTTTTAGATGACTAGAGGGATGTTTATCTAAGTGGGAGTTCTTAAGTAATATGATTAATTGAACTTTAATTTATGATGAACTTAGTCCTGGTAGTATTTTGCAAATTATGTTGTAGATCAATAGCTCACGTTGTAGCTTCCCTATGTTTTTATATGTTCCTAGAGAAAACTAAGTTTAAAGATGATAGTAGCAATGATGCGGTCTGAGTCCGTGATCTGAGGTTTATCCTCATTGCTGCACAGAAGTATTATGTCCTTGATGCACCGCTAGGTGACATACCTATTGCAGGAGCAGATGCAGACATTGTGAATGTTTGGCTAGCTCAATATGATGACTACTTGATAGTTTAGTGCAGCATACTTAGAACCGGGACTTCAAAAATGTTTTTGAAATATCACGGAGCATATGAGATGTTCCAAGAGCCGAAATTGGTATTTCAGACTCATGCCCGTGTCAAGAGGTATGAGACCTCTAACAAGTACTTTGCCTAGAATGATGGAGGAGAATTGCTCAGCTTGTGAGCATGTACTCAGAATGTCTGGGTACTACAATCGCTTGAATCAAGTGGGAGTTAATCTTCCAGATAAGATAGTGATTGACAGAGTTCTCTAGTCACCATCACCAAGTTATTAGAACTTCATGATGAACGATAGTATGCAAGGGATGATGAAAACGATTCCCGAGCTCTTCGTGATGCTGAAATCAACGAAGGTAGAAATCAAGAAAAAGCATCAAGTGTTGATGATTAAACAAGACCACTAGTTTCAAGAAAAAGGGCAAAGGGAAATAAAGGGACCTTCAAGAAGAATGGCAAGCAAGTTGTCACTCCCGTGAAGAAGCCCAAAGCTGGATCTAAGCCTGAAATTGAGTGCTTGTACTACAAAGGAAATGGTCACTGGAAGTGGAACTACCCCAAATAATTTGGCGGATAAGAAGGATGGCAAAGTGAACAAAGGTATATTTGATAAACATATTATTGATGTGTACCTTACTGGTGCTCGTAGTAATCCCTGGGTATTTGATACTTGTTCAGTTGCTAAGATTAGTAACTCGAAACAGGAGTTGCAGAATAAATAGAGACTAGTTGAGGATGAAGTGACGATGTGTGTTGGAAGTGGTTCCAAGATTGATATGATCATCATCGAGCACTCCTTATACTTTCAGGATTAGTGTTGAACCTAAATAAATGTTATTTGGTGTTTGCGTTGAGCATGAATATGATTAGATCATGTTAATTGCAAGACGGTTGTTCATTTATAGAGAATAATTGTTATTCTATTTACATGAATAAAACCTTCTATGGCCATACACCCAATGTTGATGGTTTATTGAATCTCGATCGTGGTAATACACATATTCATAATAATGATGCCAAAAGATGCAAAGTTGATAATGATAGTGCAACTTATTTGTGGCACTGCCGTTTGGGTCATATCGGTGTAAAGCGCATGAAGAAACTCCATGCTGATGGACTTTTGGAATCACTTGATTGTGAATAATTTGATGCTTGCGAACTGTGTCTTATGGGCAAGATGACTAAAACTCCATTCTCTGGAACAATTGTACGAGCTAGTGACTTATTGGAAATAATACATATCGATGTATGTGATCCAATGAGTGTAGATGCTCATGGCGGGTATCATTATTTTTTGACCTTCACAGATGATTTGAGCAGATATGGGTATATCTACTTAATGAAACACAAGTCTGAAACATTTGAAAAGTTTAAAGAATTTCAGAGTGAAGTGGAGAATCATTGTAACAAGAAAATAAAGTTTCTACGATTTGATAGTGGAGGAGAATATTTGAGTTACGAGTTTGGCCTTCATTTAAAACAATGTGGAATAGTTTCACAACTCACGCCACCTGGAACACCACAGCGTAATGGTGTGTTTGAACATCATAACCGCACTTTACTGGATATGGTGCGATCTATGATGTCTCTTACCGATTTACCACTGTCATTTTGGGGTTATCCATTAGAGACAGCTACATTCACGTTAAACAGGGCACCATCAAAATCCGTTGAGACGATGCATTATGAGCTGTGGTTTGGCAAGAAACCAAAGTTGTCGTTTCTTAAAGTTTGGGGCTATGATGCTTATGTGAAAAAGCTTCAACCTGATAAGCTTGAACCCAAATCGGAGAAGTGCATCTTCATAGGATACCGAAAGGAATCTATTGGGTACACCTTCTATCATAGATCCGAAGGCAAGATATTCGTTGCTAAGAATGGATCCTTTCTAGAGAAGGAGTTTCTCTCGAAAGAAGTGAGTGGGAGGAAAGTAGAGCTTGATGAGGTAATTGTACCTTCTCCCAAATTGGAAAGTAGTTCATCACAGAAATCAGTTCTAGTGATTCCTACACCAATTAGTGAGGAAGCTAATGATGATGATCATGAAACTTCAGATCAAGTTACTACAGAACCTCGTAGGTCTTCTAGAGTACGGTCTGCAACAGAGTGGTATGGTAATCCTATTCTAGAAGTCATGTTACTTTACCATGATGAACCTACGAACTATGAGGAAGCAATGATGAGCCCAGATTCCGCGAAATGGCTTGAGGCCATGAAATCTGAGATGGGATCCATGTATGAGAACAAGTGTGGACTTTGGTGGACTTTCCCAATGATCGACAAGCCATATTAAATAAATGGATCTTCAAGAGGAAGATGGACACTGATAGTAGTGTTACTATCTACAAAGCTCGACTTGTCAGAAAAAGGTTTTCGACAAGTTCAAGGTGTTTACTACAATGAGATTTTCTCAACGGTAGCGATGCTTAAATCCGTTCGAATCATGTTAGCAGTTGCCATATTTTATGAAATCTGGAAAATGGATGTCAAAATTGCATTCCTTAAATGGATATTTCTTAAAGAACAGTTTTATATGATGCAACTAGAAGGTTTTATCGATCCTAAAGGTACTAACATGGTGTGCAAGCTCCAACCAATTCGTCTATGGACTGGTGCAAGCATCTCGGAGTTGGAATATACGCTTTGATGAGTTGATCAAAGCATCCAGTTTTATACAGACTTGCGGTGAAGCCTGTGTTTACAAGAAAGTGAGTGGGAGCACTATAACCTTTCTGATAAGTATGTGTGAATGACATATTGTTGATCGAAAATGATGTATAATTTTCTGGAAAGCATAAAGGAGAGTTTGAAAGGAGTTTTTCAAAGAAAGACCTCGGTGAAGTTGCTTATATATTGGGCATCAAGATCTATAGAGATAGATCAAGACGCTTGATAAAAGATTTTTCAATGAGTACATACCTTGACAAGTGTTTTAAAGAGTTCAAAATGGATCGGTCAAAGAAGGAGTTCTTACCTGTATTACAAGGTGTAAAGTTGAGTAAGACTCAAAGCCAGACCACGGCAGAAGATAGAAAGAGAATGAAAGTCATTCCATATGCCTTAGTCATAGGTTCTATAAAGTATGCCATGCTATGTACCAGAACAGTTGTGTGCCTTGCTATGAGTTTGGCAAGGGGGTACGATAGTGATCTAGGAGTGGATCACTGTATAGCGGTCAAAGTTATCCTTAGTTATCTAAGAGGACTAATGAAGTATTTCTCAGTTATGGAGGTGATAAAGAGTTCATTGTAAAGAGTTACGTCGATGCAAACTTTTACACCGATCCAGATGACTCTAATTCTGAATCTGGATACATATTGAAAGTGGGAGCTATTAGCTGGAGTAGCTCCATGAAGAGCATTGTAAACATAGAATATTTGCAAAATACATACGGCTCTGAATTTAGCACACTCGTTGACTAAACTTCTCTCACAAGCAAAACATGATCACACCTTAGTACTCTTTGGTTGTTAATCACATAGCAATGTGAACTAGATTATTGAATCCAGTAAACCCTTTGGTTGTTGGTCACATGTCGATGTGAACTATGGGTGTTAATCAGATGCACATGTGAACTATTAGTGTTAAATCACATGGCGATGTGATCTAGATTATTGACTCTAGTGCAAGTGGGATACTGAAGAAAATATGCCCTAGAGTAATACTAAAGTTATTATTTATTTCCTTATTTCATGATAAATATTTATTATTCATGCTCTAATTGTATTAACTGGAAACTTAGTACATGTGTGAATATATAGACAAAACATATTGTCCCTAGTATGCCTCTACTTGACTAGCTCGTTAATGAAAGATGGTTAAGTTTCCTAACCATAGACATGTGTTGTCATTTGATGAACGGGGTCACATTAAATGATGTGATGGACAAGACCCATCCCTTAGTTTAGCATTATGACCGTTATAGTTTCATTGCTACTGCTTTCTTCATGACTTATACACGTTCCTCAGACTATGAGATTATGCAACTCCCGAATACCAGTGGAACACCTTGTGTGCTATCAAACATCACAACATAACTGGGTGATTATAAAGATGCTCTACAGGTGTCTCCGAAGGTGTTTCTTGAGTTGGCATAGATCGAGATTAGCATTTTTCGCTCCGTGTATCGGAGAGGTATCTTTGGGCCCTCTCGGTAATGCTCATCACTATAAGCCTTGAAAGCAATGTGACTAATGAGTTAGTTGCGGGATGAAGCATTACAGAATGAGTAAAGAGACTTGCCGGTAACGAGATTGGCCTAGGTATGTTGATACCGATGATCAAATCTCGGGCAAGTAACATACCGATGACAAAGGGAACAACATATGTTGTTATGCGGTTTGACCAATAAAGATCTTCGTAGAATATGTAGGAGCCAATATGAGCATCCAGGTTCCGCTATTGGTTATTGACCGGAGATGTGTCTCGGTCATGTCTACATAGTTCTCGAACCCGTAGGGTCCGCACGCTTAACGTTTGATGACGATTTGTATTATGAGTTATGTGATTTGATGTACCGAAGTTTGTTCGGAGTCCCGGATGAGATCACGGACATGACGAGGAGTCTCGAAATGGTCGATATATAAAGAATTATATATTAGAAGGCTATATTCGGACATCAAAATGGTTCCGGAGAAGTTCGGGTATTTTCTGGAGTACCGAGAGCTTACCGGAACCCCCCGGGAGAAGTTATGAGACTTATGGGCCATAAGAGGGAAGCACACCAACCCACAAGGCGCTGGTGTGCCCCCCCCCTTGGGCAGGAGGCCGATTAGGACTAGGAGAAGGCCACCCGCCCTTTCCTTCTCCTTCTCCCCTCCCCTTTCCTACTCCGTGTGGGAGGTGTAATCCTACTAGGACTAGGGAGTCCTAGTAGGACTCCACACCTTGGCGCGCCCCCTAGGGCCGGCCGCCTCTCCCTCTCCTTCCTTTATATACGGGGGCAAGGGGCACCCTAGAACACACAAGTTGATCTTTTAGCCGTGTGCGGTGCCCCACTCCATAGTTACACACCTCGGTCATATCGTCGTAGTGCTTAGGCGAAGCCCTGCGCTGCTAACTTCATCATCACCGTCGCCACACCGTCGTGCTGATGAAACTCTCCCTTGGCCTCAACTGGATCAAGAGTACGAGGTACGTCATCGAGTTGAACGTGTGCTGAACGCGGAGGTGCCGTATGTTCGGTACTTGGATCGGTTGGATCATAAAGACGTTCGACTACATCAACCGCATTAACTAATGCTTCCACTTTCGGTCTACGAGGGTATGTGGACACACTCTCCCCTCTCGTTGCTATGCATCACATAGATAGATCTTGCATGATCGTAGGAATTTTTTGAAATTACTACGTTCCCGAACAAATTTAGTCTTCACTCAACAGACGTGTGACCACTCTCGTACCTTGTTATTGATCTCTTAGGGTATTTCTTCAAATCAAAGAGATGTGTCGTTATTAACATTATGCGTTTTCTGCATCTTCAGCCACACCGTCTTCCGACTCATCGCAGCTGCTCCAACAAGGGAAGCATACACCAAAAGGGGGCTATAGTCCCCACTCAACAGTTCCCTGCATCGAATGCGCGTGCCCGACATGGACATCCACAACAACTGCAGGTCCATCGACAAGTCAGCACATGATGCTCACTCCTATGGATGGCAGCCAGATAGGTTGTACCCTCATCTTACTTGTGTGTAACATTTATGGCTTTGTTATTCATCTAAGCATGGAAAATAGATTATCACATTTCACTCTATATGCATGCTGATCTCTTACGGGTCTTGTTCAGGAGTTAACGTTGTTCCATAGTTTAGCTAAGAGACTTGTTCTTTAGGTAATGTTGTTCCATAGTTATCATCCATCATCCAATGCTATCCCACAGGATGGTGATTATAGTATTATACCACTTCTAGTATTACCTATATTGTTCTTTAATACTTTTGTGTGCCATCTAGTTAATCTCGAGTACAAGCGATACATATTCTGTAACTTTCATCTGTGTTCTCCCTTTAGTTTTTGAGACCTATTGCTGCTAGTTAACCCCAGTCCTACTATTTATGTCATCTCCTACATGCACTCATTACATAAATCTAACTACTAGTTGTCTTCCATGCATGTCAGATATAATTGCACACACTAATTTATCCACAAGAACCTCACGGAGGAATATAACGGCCAACAAACTTGACGTCAATGATACCCAATATGATGGAACATGTAAAGGCAGTTCTTCACAAGACTTGCAGAAAGATGATGATTCTTATTCACCCCACAAGGTCCTTGCTCTTACTTGGCCCTTGATATGGGTACAACATGCATATAATGTCCTGGAGTGCATCTACTCTGTTGCAATGCCTTGTGCTTAGCCTGCTGATCATGCATGTAAATATGGCATGCCTTCCTGTTTTTCAGTACCTATTCCATTCATGATAACATGTTTTCAAATTCAAGTATTGTCTTTCTACTCTATCGCAATGCCATCTGCTTAGTTTGGACATCATGCTTCTGAATATCTTATGCACTGTTATTCATCAGTATGTACTTCATCTATCTACCATACCATGTTCTTTTTTTTACATTGAAGTGTTGTTCTAGTGGTCTCTTGCAATGCCATCTTACTTTCCCAATCATACATGCATATGTTGCCTTAGTGTTTTTCTGTATGTATTCTGCTAGCATACAATTTTACATTCAAGTAGTGTTTTTTACACTGTTGTCCTGTCGTATCCCTAGCTCTTCAATCATACTCCCTCCATCCAGATTACATGTCGCAGAAATGGATAAAACTGGATGTATCTAGAACTAAAATACGCCTAGACCCATCCATTTATTTCTGGATGGAGGGAATACATGTCAATATGCCATGCCTTTCTATTCTTCGGTACCTATTCCATCTCTATTATAGCATATTTTATAGTTGAAGCACCATTCTTCTATATAAGGCATGCAAGGGGAAGACGGCTATGTTAGAATCTGAAGGGTTACAAACCAGGTCTTTGCAAAAGATCCAAATGCCAGGAGATAATAAACCAACTCCAGTTTTCATAGATACTGCTCCAGCACAGAGAAACCCAACTCCCACTGATAATAAGCAGATTCCAGTGGCCAAAGAACTAGTCCGCTCCAGTCCAACAAAAGAATGTCAACTCCATTCTAACAAGCATGTGCGTATCCTTGCATCATGAAATTTTATAGCATCCTGATCATATTTTCTACATGTTTCCTACCCATCTCTCTTTTAGAAAATAAGGTTAAACGATAGAAGATTTCCTCCATTGGGATCGTATTCGAGGAAAATATCTTGCGAGAATTCTTCGTGCTCCAATGCTGATGTAAATACCTGTTGTATATCACTATATTTTTACATCAGCATGTATTTTGTTAATCAGCGTGAATCCAACCTTTATCTAATCTAAAATTAGTTGTAGCAAAATGTTAAAGGCGGCAATGTTGATTTTTGTAAGGAAAACTGCCTGGTAGTTTTGCATAATGAGCTGCATGAGTGTACTATCTCATATCATGCACATTACTGAATTGTAGTGTTGCTCTGGTTGCCAATTCATTCATTGTCTCATTGTTGCTTTCGTATTACCTTACCTGGCTGATGATAGTTGTGCCATATTGTGTTAATTTGGTGTAGGATAGTTGCCCAAGCGTTCGTTGTGTCAATGTTGCTTTCCTATTATCGGACTTGGCCAATGATAGCAATGCTATTGTGTTAATTTGGTGCATGCTGCTAAAGATAAGAAGACAAACTCTGAAAACAACAAGGCAACCCCATTGTTTCTTTCCAATAAATCTTGGCCAGGTAATATGGCAATAACTCACGATTAATCTGTTTGGTTCCCCTCCTAATTTATGTTATGATGCAGTGGTCGAGACACTCTCCACTATCAATAATACAAGCCTGCCAAAATCGCCATCTGAATCTGTTCAGTTTCCTCTGTCTCGAATGCAATAGAAAAAATGTATGTTTGTGAACCAATTAATGGCTGAAGCAATGATGGAAATGGTGGAGGAATCAGAGGTGCACATTGTGCACAACAACAACTGATCAATGTTTCCAGAGACAGTGTGGCAAAGTAGCAAAAACTTGGCCACATGCTTATGGGAGTCATCCGTGCCGAGGTTGCAGATTGTGACGTCATAGATCATTAGGTTCTGTTTATTTATTTGCACTTGCATCAACCTCTGATTGCCCAGTGGATGTAATTTCCTGTAATATATGCTGGATGTGCAATGTTTTTCCTTGTATGCCGTACCTTTGCTTGATCGTTTTTGGTCTTGTGCATAATTGCTCGTCGTAATGGGCTCAAATTATCTAATTTGGCCTAAAGACATGTACGAACTTTTGTGGGCCCATTAAGTTAATGGGCCGTTACCAGGCCAAAAGTTAATGGTCGGCCCTCTTACCTCCCGGGTTGTTAACACACCGACATCGAAGCGGGTAATAGGTGGGCCCATTTGATTTCACGGGCCGTTAACAAGCCGTTACTAAGGTCGGGCTACATATGGCCCAACTATACTGTGGGCCTTTAGCAGGGCGAAAGAGACAGCGGGATCATACTGGACCATGAAGAGAATGGGCTGCTAAGAGGCCGAAAAAGGTCGTACTGTAAATGGCCCAACTGTGTTGTGGGCCTTTAGCAGGCCGAAAGAGAAACTGGGCTGGTATTGGACCATGAAGAGCATGGGCTGTTAAAAGGCCAAAACTCAGGTCCGACTACAAATGGCCCAACTCATTTATGGGCCATCAACAGGCTGAAAGACACACCGGGCCGGGAATTGGCCCAACACTTAAATGGGTCCCTAAAAGGCCAAAACTCAGGTCCGACTACAAATGGCCCAACTCATTTATGGGCCGTCAACAGGCTGAAAGACACACCGGGCCGGAAATTAGCCCAACACTTAAATGGGTCGCTAAAAGGCCGAAAGATGTACATCCTAAAAATTGGCCCATCCCTTGAATAGGCCGTTAACAGGTTGAAATCACATCGGGCCGATATTGAGCCCAAATATATAGCGGGATGTTAACGGGCTCGAACTGATGATGGGCTGCAATGGTGTTAAATCTTTAACGGGCCGTTGACGGGCCGAATTGGCACATCTTGTATGGGTCGTGGGCTTAAATGGACCTGACACAAGTAGGCCTTATATGGGCCGGCCTGCTAATTTTTACCGGGCCAGCCTTTTTCACCGAAATGGGCCACTGTTGGTCCGTGCCACGTGTCAACCTATCATATGCGCCTCCTGTCCAATAAGTGGATGACATCTGTCCCAACGGTGAGCCAACACGTGTTTCCTCCAGCCAATGAGAATTTTACACGTGGAAAATCCTCATTGCTCAGGGCTGTTAACGGGTTATCGGATCCAAAACTAGACTTGATAGCTTAACGGCGACCTGTTATGGTGGATGCCACGTGTCGGTCACCCTTGACGAAAGCACTTTCATGACGCGCCATTTATCGTCATGGAAGTGGACACTTCCGTGATGATATTTTTGGTAATGTCAGGGAACACTTCTATGACAGCACAAGTATGACTATCTTGATTCTGTCATAAAATCGTCATGGATGTACATGCATGACAAAAAAGTGACCTACTATGACAAACACGTATCATCATGGAAGTGTATTTTTTTGTAGTGGTGGGAGGTGACTGATGTGTGTGTTGTGCCGGTGGCCGGCGGTCCGTGGCTGTGCCTATGTGGGGTGAATCATGACCCCTTCCGCTGTTGAGTATTGGGCTACTGGTTGCGCGCCTCTGAATATTGGAGTAGCAACGTGTGTGCGACATGAACCAGTTTCAATGGGGTGCTGCTTTGACTACTCTATGTCGTTGGTGTTGTGGGCTGGCCTAGTATTTTTTCTCTCCAACACTAAGCGGGCCACGACCCAATCGGCATTACTGTAGCTCCGCTAGTGCCTCAAACGCCCACCGGACGTGCCTGGACGTGTCCACATGCAGTGGCAGGGCACTCCTAAAATAGTCTCGTCCGCATCCGTGTATCTCATATCCGAACCCCTATATCCATACGAAACCATGCAATGTCGATCAAACTACGTAGATCAGTAAATGAACGCATACAAGCACAATACTTTCACCGGATGATCGGATGTTCAAACGACCACCAAAGTCCACATAAACAACGGACAACTGGAAATTAAATTGAAGAAAAGCAGTTCTTCACCACTTTTGGGCCGGCCCCTTCCCCTTCGGGTCACCAGTGCAGCTGTAGCCGTCGGCGGCTAGTGGAGGATCATCTGAGTTGTCAGACAAGGAGTCATTGTCGTCAGAGGAGACGATGATGAAAGAACATGCGGTGCCCCCATGTTTGGTTTTGGTAATTGATGACAATCTTTGTGGACTAATGGTTGCCTTGAGTTATATTTGTAGGATTTGTCCATAGGTTTTTCTTCAAGTCCATTTGTTGGTTTTAAGGAGTTTATGTGTTGGCCAAGGTGCTTTTGAAGGAATTATCCAAAGATTGGTCATGTGAGAGCCGAGTCTATTGCAAGCATGTCTTGAAGAAGAAGATTGTATAAACATTCATGTTTACATTCAAGACATCATCCTAATGAAGAGAGTTGGAAAGATTCAAGGTTGATCAAGACTATGTACAAATAGTGATTCAAGTTGATCAACACACAAAGCGTAGAAGATGTACCGAGTGGGATCAAGTGGTCTCGTGGTATGGTATGCATTGTCCATTACGTTTTGTGTACTAACCCATGATCAACACACAAATCGTACTAGAGGAAGTCAAGATCGTCACCATCTAGCTCAAGTGGACTATGTGCAAGGCAAAGGTTTACCCTTGATAGGTTTTCTATTTTACGGGTCTCATGATGGTAGTTGGGAGACCAGGTTATAGGATCGATTGTCGTACTATTAAGGGGGGCTCTCAAGTTAGTAGCTTGATTGTATCATCCATAAAGAGCTCAAACCATTGCATCCTTGCATCATCTTTCTTGGTTCTTGTTTGGTGTTTCTCTTTGTGAGTTTTAGAGCTTATGGTCATTTTCATGACAAGCTCAAGTTCATCGAAAACGGAGTTCATGTGCATCTTCTATGATGTTTCCATGTTGGAGTTTTTGCCATTTCTTCATTCATAGAGGTTTCACATCTCTATATCATTGGCATTTTTCTACTGTTTGGATAATACTTGTCGTCTTCTATCCAACAAGCTTGAGTTTGCTCTGTTTGGAGCACGTATGGAGAAGTTATGTCAGTTTTAGTCTCAGGGCAGTTTTTCTCTGCTCAGGCGGTAGTACGTACCGCTCGGTACCACGGTAGTACCGCTTAGGCGTTACTTCCGCTATGGACTACCGTTTCCACTACCGCTTGGGAAATCCATTTTGTGCAACTTTCTGTTGCCTATTTCCTCCTAGCGGCAGTAGGACGGTAGTAGCCCGGTAGTACCGCTTAAGCGGTACTTCCGTTGTCTACTACCGCTCCTAGTAACACTTATGATTTTTCTTCTGTGCTTGTCTCAGTTGCGCTCTTTGCCTTTGCGGTAGTACTGTTGTGCGATGGACGGTAGTATCGCTTCGGCGGCACTACCACTCCTGCGCTTCATGTGCCCACTGTGCTTCCCCTGGAACTGCCGCTTAAGCGGTAGTACGGCTTCAGTGCCGGCTGGGTAGATAACGGTTGGATTTTTTTCCACCTATAAAAGGGGGTCTTCTTCCCCAATAGACCTTATCCTTCTAGCTTGTGTTCTTCCCTCATTGGGGGGGAGAGAGGAGATCTAGCTCCACATTTCCACCAATCACTTTCTCCTCTATGTGAGGGGAACCCCTTGGATCTAGATATTGGAGTTCTTGGTGTTCTCCTTCTTGTTCTTCCTCTCATTTCCCTTCATAGCTTTCGTTGCTTTGGTGGGATTTGAGACTGAGGGACTTGGGTACTCCGTGTGCCCGTGCCATTGCATTCGGTGCATAGGTTTGAGTTCTCCACAGTGATACGTGGAAGTGAAGTTGAGAGCTTATTACTCTTGGGTGCTTTGTACCCTAGAGCGTGTTCCTCTTGGGTGCTTGGACGCCCTAGACGGTTGGTGATGCTTAGGAGCTCAATCATTGTGGTGTGAAGCCCCGGGCAAGCATTGGAGTCTCCAATTAGGTTGTGGAGATCGCCCCGAGCAATTTGACGGGTACCGGTGACCGCCCCCAAGGGTTGCCATTTTTATGGGTTCGGTGACTGCCCTCAAGGGTCCCTTAGTGGAATCACGACATCTTGCATTGTGCAAGGGCGTGAGGAGATTGCGGTGGCCCTAGTGGCTTCTTGGAGAGCATTGTGCCTCCACACCTGTCGGAGTAAATGACCACGGGTAGCCTAGCCGGCTCCCTTTGGCCCTTTGAAAAAACAACAGGCCGATCGAGCCTTGGAGCACCCAAGACGCGGGGCCGCCTTCCTCCGGCCGGCTACCTCACAAGCCGACTACCGGAAGGCGGCCCGGCCCTAAACTCTCTTGGAGGACACCACGATAGGGCCGACTCCAAGAAGCCGGCCATGAAGGGACCGACTCCAAGAAGCCGGCCCAAGAAGGCCGATTCCAAGAGACCGGCCCCTGGCGAGCGGCCAGGGCCGAGCCCTCAAAGTCTGCACCCCCATAATGATGATGGAACAGGGCGTGGCAACAGTAAAGCCTGCCACCCCCGAATCCCGAAGCACGCATGGCTACAGTACGCCGTACGGGGCAGCCATCACCCGTCCGGCGTGGCACTGTTGCCATGCTAATCATGACGCCCTCCATGACGGGCTGCCAGTACGGCCCGCAGGCGGCGGGCCCCTTCGGTCAGAGAGACGCCCGAAGGCGGCCCAGCCTCCCCTAGCCGGCCTGGGGCACGGCCGGCTTCCTATGGCCGGCTTGCCCCCCTCCTCGGGGCGCGCACACCATTAAGAAGACAAGACGAGGTAAGGCTACAGTGAGAGCCCGCAAGGCGGCGGCATTGTAGCCATGCTTACCTCGACAAAGCCCTCGTCATCAGAGGCGAGGCAACAGTAACCAGCCCCCGACAAGACCCCCAAGCGGTGGGGCCGGCCTGTCGTCCAATGAGCCGGTAGTCAGCGGGCCCCAGCGGCCGGCGGAGAAGCCGGAGACCATAGACACTGACGGCTAGGGCCCGCGCCCAGCCGGATTACCATTGTACCCCCGAGGGGTAGGCCTATATAAACCCCCCGGGGCACCCATGCAAAGGGTTGATCTCACATAGTTTTAGACACTACCATAGGGAGAGAAGAGAGCGAGCCTTGCCCTCCTTCCTCCTCACACCGAACAGCTCAAGGAGCCTCTTGTAGCTTACTATCGATCTAGTGATCATGCGGAGACCCCGCAGAGTAGGAGTAGGGGTATTATCTCCACAGAGAGCCCCCAACCTGGGTAAGATCCGCCGGCGTGCATGTCTTCGCCTCATCCTGTTTCCAGGCACCGACGATGTCTTACTGGCTCCCACAATGATAAGCCATCCGTTGGCATATGTCGCACCTACCACCCGACATTTGGCGCCCACCGTGGGGCCAGGTGCACCGTCGTCTGGAGACCTGCTCTGGACGGGAACCCTTTTCCTCCCCAGTGAGTGTAGCTAGCCCGGCACGCCCGATGGCGCTTGCCTCGACGCGCTGCAAAGCATCAACGACGCCTGCGTGGCGAGCTGCCTCGCCGATCTTCTTATCGAGGCTCGCATCTCCGACGAGCCCGCATCCGACGCGGGCACAGGCTGCCCCGAGAGCCGCCTCGTCAGCCTCCTCGACCAACTCCACGTCTCCAGCGAGCCTACCTTGGACTCGGAGTCGGTTGGCTCCACCGACCCGATGCTTGTCGACTCCAACACGGCGTCGCTCGACGCCTTCCCCACCAATGTGATCATCTTCGACGACCCTCTTCCTCGAGCCGATAGTCGTGGCAGCACCTCACCGAGGTGCTAGTCATCAGCCATGGCGTCACCTCTGACGAAAACGCCCATGATGCCCTGCAAGCAACGCTACATGATCTGTCTGCCCCCATCCCGGTCGACGCTGACGTCGAGACGCTGGAGGCACGCCGCCTCGCCCTCCTCGCGGAGGGCCAGAGGATAGCCTCCATGAGACGCCTCACTGAAGCTCACCAGCGTGAAGTTGACCGCGCCGCCTTCGATATGCCGCCTCCTGAAGGGCCAAGCCGAGTCGGCATCGTCAAGAAGCGCGGCGCGGCCATCGCCAGCATGCTGGGAGCGGACCGCCCAGTCTACGACACGCCTCTCGAGAACCTACATGCCGCTCAGTCGATCGTAGACGAGTTGAATGGATTGGGGGACGATGAGCTCCCCTACATGACTAGACGCATCCAGTAGTTGATCGACGCGGCCGCAGAGCAGCACAAGGCCGGCGTCCGCGCTGGAAGCCCCCCTCGCCGAGAGCACGACGCTATGTCACAAACACCGACTGCGGGCGGCGCCCGCACAAGGCAAGAGAAGGAGCCGGCTGCTAGCCGCAGCCGGACTTGAATCACCATCGAGCGTGACGCAGAAGGCCTCCCTCGAGGTGTGGAACGACGAGGTGACCCGCCTCCTCCTTTGCCTCGTGGGGAGAGATATCCCACCCCGCCGCCTATCACGCATCCGACTCTCAGCGGCCGACTTGGCCACCGAGAAGGAGTCGGCGAGAATGATGCCCGCCACCAGATCGACCGCCTTGCGCGATCCCTGGCTTTAGAAGAAGAAGACGATGTGGGCCTGCCCTGCTTCGGCCCCCACATCTGCGACGAGCCCTTCATCAAAGGGTTCTTGCTCCCAAGAGACACGCCCAAGTACAATGGCTCCATGAAGCCGGAAGATTGGTTGATCGACTACTCCACTGCGGTCCGCATAGCAAGCGGCAACAGGTGTGTTGCCATGAAATATGTCCCCCTCATGCTCCAAGGAACGGCACGCACCTGGCTCAACAACCTCAAGCCTTACAGCGTCAACAGCTGGCTAGACTTCACGGAAGTCTTCATCCGCAACTTCACCAGCACATACACGCGGCCTCCCAAGCCACACCAGCTTTCCTTGTGTGTTCAAAAGCCCAACGAATTGACACGCGACTACATCATGCGTTGGGCCGAGCTCCACAACTCCTGCGTGGGGGTGCACGAGGTTCAGGCTATAGAGTACTTCACCGCCGGGTGTAGAGAAGGCACCCTCCTCAAGCACCGACTCCTCTACGACGAGCCGACTACCCTCGACGAGCTGCTAATCATAGCAGACTAGTACGCCACGACCGACTCCTTAATGAAGACCGAGCCCCGGGTAGATGCCTCTGGAAAGGTGCTAGCTCCGGCTCCCAAGACAGCGGCTGGAGAATCCAGTCGACGCCCGTACTAGAACGACCACAAGCGCAAGGCCCCTATGCTGTCTTCCACCAACCGGCAGGTGGCCACGGTCGAAGACGAACAACCCGAAGGGCGCCCGGCGCCCAAGAAGCAGAAGGGCGGCAGGCCGGCTTGGCAGCCAGCTTTCTCCTACGAGCAAACCCTTGATGCCCCCTGCAAGTTCCACAGCGGCGCGAAGCTGTCCAACCATACAACTCGGAAATGCCATTGGCTCACACGAATCTCCAAGGGCGAGGGGCTATTGCCGCCTCCGCCTGCAGGCCAGCCGCCTCCAGCCCCTCAGCAGCCGGCCGCTCGGCCAGCGGTCGGAGCTATCAAGATGAGTTCCCCGATGAACATGCTACCTATGTCATCTTTACAAGCTAGACTGAAGACCAGCGCAGCCAGCGCTTACAGCAGCAAGAAGTCAATGCGGCCGCCTCCAACAACCCCGAGTTTATGCACTGGTCGGAGAAGCCTATCAGCTAGAGCCAGGCCGATCACCCAGAGGTGATGCCGTCTCCTGGCTCCTATGCATTGGTTTTGGATGCCACCCTCTTAACAGAAAGGCGAGCCGCCCATTTCTCCCGCGTGCTGATAAACGGCGGGAGCAGCATCAACATATTGTACCGTGATACCATGGATAAGCTCAACATCAAGCCGAAGCAGCTCATGCCAAGTCGGACTGTGTTCCATGGCATCGTACCCGGCCTATCCTGCTCACCAATCGGCAAGATCAAGATGGATGTCCTCTTTGGGGGCAAGGATCATTTTCGCCGAGAAGCAATATGGTTTGAGGTAGTGGATCTGGAGAGCCCGTACCACGCATTGCTTGGCCGACCTGCTTTGGCCAAGTTTATGGTTGTACCCCACTACGCCTACCTCAAGATGAAGATGTAGAGTTCCAAGGGCATCATCACCATAGCCGGAGACTACAAGAAATCTTGTGAGTGTGCGGCAGCTAGCAGCAGGCTGGCCGAGTCCCTTGTGATTGCTGAAGAGAAGAAGATGCTGGATCGAGTCGTGGCCATGGCTGGCAAGCAGCCGGCCCTGTCCCCCGACCCCAAGGAATGTGATGCTCAAGGTTCTTTCTAGCCGGCCAAAGAGACAAAGAAGATACCTCTGGACCCGGAGCACCCGAAGAGGTACGCTGTTGTGGGCACCGGCCTCGACAGCAAATAGGAAGGCGAGCTCGTCGATTTCCTCCGTGAGAATCGGGACATCTTCGCATGGTCTCCCAAAGACATGCCGGGTGTCCCGAGGATTTCGCCGAGCACAAGCTACACGTCCGATCTGACGCCAAGCCGGTCAAGCAGCCCTTGCGCCGCCTATCAGAAGAGAAGAGAAGAGTAGTCGGAGAAGAAATAGCCCGGCTTCTGGCAGCCGGCTTCATTATGGAGGTGTTCTTTCTAGAGTGGCTTGCCAACCCGGTCCTGGTGTTAAAGAAGAACAAGCAGTGGCGCATGTGCATTGACTATACCAGCCTCAACAAAGCCTGCCCTAAAGATCCTTTTGCTCTGCCAAGGATTGATCAAGTGATAGACTCCATAGCCGGATGCGAGCTGTTGAGTTTCTTGGATGCTTACTCGGTCTACCACCAGATAAAATTGGACCCATCTGACCGCCTGAAGACCGCCTTCATCACCCCATTCGGAGCTTTCTGCTACCTGACTATGACATTCAGCTTGAGAAATGTCGGTGCCACTTTTCGGTGTTGCATGCAGAAATGCCTCCTCAAGCAACTCGGCAGAAATGCCCACGTCTATGTAGACGATGTTGTGGTGAAGACGGAGAAACGCGGCACCTTGCTGGAAGACCTCAAGGAGACCTTTGAAAATTTGCGCCGGTTTCAGATCAAGATCAACCCTGAGAAATGCGTGTTCGGGGTACCAGCCGGCCAACTTCTAGGCTTCCTGGTCTCCGAACGCGGCATCGAATGCAACCCAGTGAAGATCAAGGCCATAGAGAGAATGAAGATTCCTACCAAGTTGCAAGACGTCCAAAAGTTCACCGGATGCTTGGCATCTTTGAATCGCTTCATCAGCCGGCTCAGAGAGAAGGCTATCCCCCTCTACAGACTCATGAAGAAGTCCACTCACTTCGAGTGGCACGACCAGGCGGACCAAGCTTTCCACGAGCTAAAGAAGATGTTGTCCACGCTGCCTGTCTTGGTGGCATCGACTGAGAAAGAGCCCATGTTCCTCTACATTGCCGCCACTAGCCGGGTGGTCAGCATAGTTATCATGGTTCAGCGTCCAGAAGAAGGCCGAGCTCGGCTAGTCCAGAGGCCGGTATATTATTTGAGCGAAGTACTGTCCACCTCGAAGCAGAACTACCCGCACTATCAGAAGATGTGCTATGGTGTGTACTTCGCCTCCAAGAAACTCAAGCCCTACTTTCAAGAGCATCCCATCACGGTCGTATGCACTGCCCCCGCTCGTCGAGATCATAGGCAGCCCGGATGCATCCGACCGAGTGGCAAAATGGGCCATTGCACTGGCTCCTTACACGATCTACTACCAGCCCCGCACCGCCATCAAGTCCCAAACATTGTCCGACTTCCTCGTCGACTGGGCCGAGACCCAGTACCTGCCGCCGGCCCCCGACTCCACTGATTGGCGGATGCACTTCGATGGATCCAAGATGCGCACCGGCTTGGGATCTGGCATCATCCTCACCTCTCCCAAAGGCGACAAACTCAGATACACATTGCAAATCCATTTTGCCGCCTCCAACAATGTAGCCGAGTACGAGGCACTCATACACGGGCTCCGGCTGGCCAAGGAACTCGGCATCCACCGGATCCTGTGCTATGGCGACTCGGACTTGGTGGTCTAGCAATCATCCGGCGACTGGGACGCCAAGGACGCAAACATGGCAAGCTACCGTTTCCTCGTTCGGCAAATCAGCGGATACTTTGAGGGGTGCGAGTTCCTCCACGTGCCACGGGCCGACAACGAGCAAGCAGATGCCCTAGCACGAATAGGCTCCACCCGGCAAGCTATACCAACCGGCGTCACCCTCCATCAACTCCTCAAGCCGTCTGTCAAGCCATCTCCGAAATCTAGTTCCATCTTCGTGCCACCTAACCCCGACGCAGTCGGATCCGACTTCGGGAACCAAGCAGGCGGCTCGGGGACTTCAACAATCGGCTCGGGGACTGCCATAGTCGAACTCGGCCCGGGGACTACTGCAGCCGGCCCGGGGACTGCACCGACACCGCAGGCGGCGGCTGACTCCAACTCTTCACAACCCAGCCCCCCCGCCCTGGTTGTAGTAGCCGTTTTGGCGATAGAAGTCACAGCTCCATCATGGGCCCAGCCCATCCTCCACTTCCTAATAAACAGAGAACTGCCGACTAACGAGATCTCGGTAAGACAAGTCCAACGCCGAGCCGGAGCATACACAATAATGAACCGAGAGCTTGTTAGGCGCAGTGTTACTGGAGTCTTCCAGCGCTGCATCGAGCCAGAGAAAGGCATAGCAATCCTCGAAGACATCCACCGGGGCGAATGCGGCCACCATGCGGCCTCAAGGTCACTCGTTGCCAAAGCTTTCCGCCATGGATTCTTCTGGCCGACTGCTTTGGAGGACGCCAAGGAGTTAGTCAAACACTGCAAAGGGTGCCAAATCTTCGGCTCCAAACAGCACCTGCCGGCTTCTGCACTCAAGACCATCCCCCTCACATGGCCTTTTGCCGTCTGGGGACTGGACATGGTGGGCCCATTCTAGACGGCGCGTGGCGGCATGACACATCTGCTTGTCGCCGTGGACAAATTTACCAAGTGGATTGAAGCAAAGCCGATCAAGAAACTGAATGAGTCAGCTGCCGTGACATTCATCGCAGATATTACAACCCGGTATGGAGTACCAGACAGCATCATCACCGACAATGGCATGAATTTTGCCAAGGGAGCACTGGCATGTTTCTGCGCGACACAGGGCATCCGACTGGACTTAGCATCCGTTGCCCACCCGCAGTCAAACGGCCAAGTCGAGTGAGCAAACGACCTCATCCTCTCCGGCATCAAGCCCCGATTGGTCGTGCCACTGGAGCGTTCGGCTGGCTATTGGCTCGACGATCTGCCGGCCGTCCTCTGAAGTCTGCGCACTACCCCAAACAAGTCAACCGGCTTCACCCGTTTCTTCCTTGTATATGGTGCCGAGGTTGTCATCCCAACTGACATCGAGTTCGACTCACCTCGGGTCACCATGTACACGGAGGCGGAGGCCAATGAAGCATGAGAAGACAGCGTCGACTTGCTGGAAGAGGGCCGGCTGTTAGCCCTCAGCCGGCCCACCATCTACCAGCAGGGTCTACACCGTTACCATAGCCGGAAGGTCAAGCCAAGATCCTTCCAAGAGGGTTATCTTGTGCTCCGGCTGATCCAGCGAACAACCGGCCAACACAAGCTTTCAGCCCCTTGGGAAGGCCCCTTCGTCACCAGCCGAGCTCTAGGCAACGACTCCTACTACCTGATCGACGCGTAGAAGCCGAAGGCACGCAAGAGAGATGATTCCGGCAAGAAGTCGGAGCGACCATGGAACGCCAATCTTCTCCAAAGATTTTACAGTTAAAATGCAGTATGTACCACGCTACCTTTTGTACTAAGTACGAGACAACGGGCCCCTCGAGGAGTACTCGGGGACTACCCTCTTTTATCTATGAATGATGGGTATCATACCCATGGCTATGCTACTACATTCATTTTTTCGTCCAACATCGGGTTCGTTCAGTCGGCCCAAGGACTTGCCGCCTTGAGTTATATTCAAGTTCTACCTGCAGTCAGACAAGTAGTGTGCTGGCACCCAAGCCCTCTCTTGTTGAAAGTCGCAGCTCGAAGAATCAGCTATCCGGCTGGCAAGAGCCAAAGGCAGGAAAGGATGCCCACACAAAAAACGGCTAAGGATTAACGAACTTATATAACCCAAGCCGGCTTCCCCCCTGCCAACCGGCTGTTAGAGTAGCCGGCTGGCCGGATTCCCTCCTTACTCTGCTACAATCTAAGAAAGCTTGAGTACTCGTCCTCCCAGACGGCCAATCCCTTACCCGGTCATAGACTGCAGAACAGTTGTCCGGCTGGGAAGGCGGCGACCAAGGGAGGGCGGCAAAGGAAAACAACCAAAGGATAAAAAGCGAGTAGGAATGGAAGTCAAGCACATGCATAATTATATTTACACAAAAGGCCTTCGAAAGGTCGGCATTCGACATAGTTTGAATACACCCCCAGTGGGTGGAACTGCGCAAATTTAACAAAAAGTTGTTCAAGGAGTAACGAGCAGGAAAGTAAAGACGGCGAGTCAGGCCAAGGGGGCAACTGAGGAGTCGGGCAGGTTGGTGGAGACGGCAGTGTTCGCTGGGGGAGTGGCCAGCTGGCGAGTCTCGGCTTGATCATCACCTGCGGCAGGCGGTGCGTTCGCATGCGCCTCGTTGCTGGAGGCACGGTCAGGCTGAGGCTGGCTGGCTGCTTCACCATCCGGCACAATGTCTTCGCCATCTTCCTCCTCCTCCTCTTCGCCCTCGTCGCTGGAGTCAATCTCCTCCGCCGAGTCTTCACCGTCTGCCGGGATCAGCCCGAACCATTCCTCCGGTTGAGCGACGCCGTCTTTGTTTACCTCAGGAGCAAAGGCGCTGGTGTCGATGAAGTCGGCGATCGCCGAGGTGCGCTGGATGATAGCCGGCCGCACCACCTCCAGCTCCTCGTCAGCCTCCTGCCGCCAGGTGCGCAGCTGGTCCAAGTTCAGCCCAGGATACCAAGCCCGGACGAACTCTAGCGCTCGTCGAGCGCCGGACCGAGCTGCTGAAGCCTTCCAGGCCTCGAGGCGGCCGACTGCTACCTCCAGCCAGTCGGCAGTCCGGCTGGGGGTGCGGGGAATCACCTCGCCGAGCCAGAGGGCGGCCAGCACCTGCGCTCCCGCACGCTGAAGATGGCGGAGCATGCGGTAGGCCGGCTGGAGGCGGGCTTGGATCGCCAGAAGCTGCTCCTCAAGAGATCCGTTGGTGTTCGGTGCGATCTCAACCCCAGCCTACCGCCGGGCCTCACAGTGAGCTTCGATGGCTTGGTTGGCAGTGACGGAGTAGCCGGGGAAGTATTCTTCAGAAAGAAGAAAGAAATAGAGCAAATCAGAAGATAAACCAAATTACAAGAACAAGCAAAGGAACGAAAAAGAAGGCGGCCTATCGTCAATCAAATCTTCAATCCGGCCGTAGCCCTCGCTCAGTGCCTGCCTCGCCTCAGCCCAGCTCGCCGCCTCAGTCTCATACTCGGCTTTGAGGGCAGCCTCGCTGTCCTGCGCCGTCTTCAGGGCCGCCTTGTGGTTCTCCTCCTGGTCGGCCAGTTTCTTGGCCAGGCGATCACGTTCCTGAGCCAAGGCATTGAGCTCGCCCTCCCTGGTGCGAAGGGCGGTCTGGGCCACACCTAGATGCTGCCTCAAGTCGGCATTGGATCCTGCCGATATGGAGAAGAAGAAATTAAGGAAGAAGTCGTCAGGAAAGATCCGACCCGACTGCTCAGCAGTCGGCCCGAATCTCAGGGACTACACCCACTGGGTGCGCTGGCGCCCCCCCGCATGAGATAAAAAACAAAAGCACTCACTCCGGCTCTCCGTCAGATCGGCGGTCTTCTGATTCATCTCCCGGGCCTGGGAGTTGAAGGTAGCAGCATGGAGGTTGTGATAATCCTGCGAGTAGGACGAAGATGCGAACAAGAGCAAATCATTAAATCAAAGTCTTCTGAGAAGATCCAAGCCGCCTGCTCAGCAGCCGACTTGGAACTCGGGGACTACACCCAGTGGGTGCGCTGGCGCGCCCCCACAGAAGAAATCAAGAGTGAAGACTCACCCGAATGGCCGACCACGTTGCAAGAAACTCTTGGGTGTACTGCTTCAGCGCGGTGGCCTGAGACTGAAGCCGGCTCCGGACATCCTGTGCTGCCACATTCAGCACGGCCGTCCCACCACCCGTCGTCCACCCTGGCGAGCTGAAGCTGGCCGTCTCCAGATCATGGGACAACGAGCTGGAGCCCGCGACCCTCTACAGGTCCGGCTCCAAAGTCGCCCTCCCTGTGCGCCGACGAGTCGGCGACGGGACCACAAGGTCCGCCCTCGCAGTCGGCTCGCCTCCAGCAGGCTGCTCAGGCGGCGCCTCGGGCTGGCCGCCTTGGCCTGTTTCGGCCGACGGTGGCGGTGCCGCCTCTCCCTCCGGGACGACTATATCGCCCCTCTCCCTCTCCATCGCCGGCTGATCGCGGCTGGCTTCCTCTGGCGGGGGCACCGGGATCTCAGGGGCCACGGTGCGGAGGGGGATGACGAGTTGTGGAGGCTGGCTATGCAGGGCCTCCACCGCCCTCTCTGCGGCCGCGGTCTCCGCCCGAGCCTCGGCCGCCACGTCGGCCGGCGCCTCAGCCGACTCCGCCGTTGTCTCCTGAGCAGCCTTGGCGGCGGCTGCCCTCTGCTCCCGCTCCTCCCACGCCTCCCGCGCGTTCCGCTCCATCACCGCTTGGAGCTCGACACGGGGGTCTACGCGGCGGGAACTTGCAGATCCTCCCACCCTTCCGACTATGGAGGCGGTTGTAGTCCGCTCAAGAGAGAGCAAAGCCCTGGTTGATAAGACAAGAAAAGGCTTAGAAGAATGCCGACTGAAGAGAAGAAAGAAAGGCGTGCGAAAATTAACACTTACGCCAAAACTGCCTACGGCTGCTTCACCACCTTGCGGAAGCGGGCCGCCTTCGCGGCCGCCTTGTCCCGCTTGGTCACCGCCGCAGAACCCTTGGGCTTCTTCGGCCGCCCGCCGAAGAGAGTCGGCGCCACCCGGCGTTTCTACGCGCTGCCCCATGCAACCGGCCCGCCAGAAGGGCCCGCGCCCTGATGGTTGGATGCCGGCTGGCGGCGCGGAATAGGTTCAGCCTCATCATCATCAGGCCAGTCATCGAAACCGGCGGTGAACCCGGAGCCGCCTGCCTCGCCACCTCCCCCTACGGCGCCGTTGTCTAAGGCGGCCGCTCCCAAGTCAGGGTCGTCAAGGTCGTCTGCCACGCGGTCGGGAGCAAACTCGCGTTCCGCCCCCGTGGTCCCGGCTGAAGGATGAAGGAGGGGGTTCTGATTAAAAACAAGCCAACTGGTCAGAAGCTGGCCAGAGAGAACTCGGCAACAAGAGGAAGAAAAGAAGGAAAGCCTACCACAGGTGGGGGGTTGGCGCAAGAATACGGCTCCTTGCCGTACCGCCACTCCTCGGTGAGCTTGCAGTTGGCGATGTAGTTCACCATATAAGATACCTCATCGTGCGGCATCTCCTTGGTGCTCAGCTGGCTTGGGTCGAAGTGGCCGCTCATCTGGCAGATCAGATGAGGGCGGCCTTGGAGAGGGAGCACCCGATGCTCCACGAAGGCGGCTATCAGGTCGGACCCAGTCAGGCGCTCCGACTGGATCAGCACCCGAAGCCAGGCGACGATGCCAGCCCCAGGCGGCATCAGCGACCTGGCCGGGTAGGACCACGAGGGCTGTCTCCCAGCCGCGGGCCGGCTACTTAAGCTGGCAGATTGACGTAGTCGCCTTGCGACGCGACGTTCTTCACATAAAAGTAGGATTTCTGCCAAAGCTTCACCAACTGGATCAGCGCGATGGGCGGAAACGGGTTGTCGGCTGTCGATCTCCGTATGGCGATGAAGGAGCCACATGGAGCCGGCACGCCCGCGACGACCGTAGCGAGCTTGGACTGGAAGAACTTCCCCCAAAGTTCGATGGTGGCGAGGACGCCGAGGAAGCCTTCGCACAGAGTGACGAAGGCCGACAGCAGCACCATCGTGTTTGGAGTGAGGTGGTGCGGATGGAGGTGATAAAACTCGAGAAACGAGCGGAAGAAGCCGCTCGTGGGAAGGCCGACGCCGCGCGGGCAGTGCGAGTAGAAGATTACTCGCTCGCCCTCCTCCGGCGCCGGTGAAATCTCCCTCTCCAGCGCGAGACGGACCCGCACGAGATCCTCGCCCGGCAACCGCCACATCTTGCGGAGGAAGTCGATGTGGTATTCACGGACGTTGGAGCCGTCCCAGGAGCTCGACGTCGGAGCCATGAGGACGGAAAGCGCGGCGATGGAGCGCGCGTGATTCGGCGGCAGCAAGACTGCGGCACGCCAAGAAGAATGGCGGAGCGGTGGCGTCGTGGAGAGCTGCTGCAGCGACGGAGAGGAGGAAGAAGAAGGGAATGGCGGAGCGAGGGCGAGCGTGCGAGCGACTGCCGCTCCCCCTCCCCGCCCCTACTTATAGCCTCGTGCGGCGAAGCCGAGGAAGCGAGGCGTGGGGGGCGTGGGATTAACTGCGCCCACTCCCCCACGTCCTGCGATCATTGCGTCTTTATGGCAAGTGGAAACCGCCGTCGGAAGACGTGCGGTCAATTTGGGCCGCAAAAGATCCGCGCCTGGGCCGAGGCGTGGAAGTGGCGGGCCCTGGTCTGCAGCGGTGTCCCGTCACGCGTGTGGGCTGGCAGGCCCTTCCAGCCGAAGGGAGCCACGTGGCGCGCAGGCGGCGGGCGGCCAGCCTGCAGCCTGGCTAGCGCGCCAGCTGGTTCCTGCCTTCATATTTTGAAGAAACTTCGCCGAGAAGGCATGCCTAAAGTGAAGCCAGCTCCTAACTGCCGGCTCTTCGGGATAGGAAGCTGGATGAGCTTCTCGTTCCCCTTTTAGCCATGAAGACCAACCAGCTTCGGGGACTATTGTCGGAGTAAACGACCACGGGTAGCCTAGCCGGCTCCCTTTGGCCCTTTGAAAAACAACAGGCCGATCGAGCCTTGGAGCACCCAAGACGCGGGGCCGCCTTCCTCCGGCCGGCTACCTCACAAGCCGACTACCGGAAGGCGGCCCGGCCCTAAACTCTCTTGGAGGACACCATGATAGGGCCGACTCCAAGAAGCCGGCCACGAAGGGACCGACTCCAAGAAGCCGACCCAAGAAGGCCGATTCCAAGAGACCGGCCCTTGGCGAGCGGCCAGGGCCGAGCCCTCAAAGTCTGCACCCCCATAACGATAATGGGACAGGGCGTGGCAACAGTAAAGCCTGCCACCCCCGAATCCCGGAGCACGCATGGCTACAGTACGCCGTACGGGGCAGCCATCACCCGTCCGGCGTGGCACTGTTGCCATGCTAATCATGATGCCCTCCATGACGGGCTGCCAGTACGGCCCGCAGGCGGCGGGCCCCTTCGGTCATAGAGACGCCCGAAGGCGGCCCGACCTCCCCCAGCCGACCTGGGGCACGGCCGGCTTCCTATGGCCGGCTTGCCCCCCTCCTCGGGGCGCACGCACCATTAAGTAGACAAGATGAGGTAAGGCTACAGTGAGAGTCCGCAAGGCGGTGGCACTGTAGCCATGCTTACCTCGACAAAGCCCTTGTCATCAGAGGCGAGGCAACAGTAACTAGCCCCCGACAAGATCCTCAAGCGGTGGGGCCGGCCTGTCATCCAATGAGCTGGCAGCCGGCGGGACCCACCAGTCGGTGGGCCCGAGCGGCCGGCGGAGAAGCCGGCGACCATAGACACCGACGGCTAGGGCCCGTGCCCAGCCGGATTACAATTTTACCCCTAGGGGCAGGCCTATATAAACCCCCTGGGGCACCCATGCAAAGGGTTGATCTCACATAGTTTTAGATACTACCATAAGGAGAGAAGATAGCGAGCCTTGCCCTCCTTCCTCCTCACATCGAACAGCTCAAGGAGCCTCTTGTAGCTTACTATCGATCTAGTGATCATGCGGAGACACCGCAGAGCAGGAGTAGGGGTATTATCTCCACGGAGAGCCCCCAACCTGGGTAAGATCCGCCGACGTGCATGTCTTCGCCTCATCCCGTTTCCAGGCACCGGTGATGTCTTACTGGCTCCCACAATGATAAGCCATCCGTTAGCATATGTCGCACCTACCACCCGACAACACCACTCCAAACGGATATTAGCATCCACAAGGGTGTGAACTTCGGGATACATCACTGTCTCTGCGTGCCTCGGTTATCTCTTATCCGAGCCCTTTATTTATGAACTTTACTTTGTGATAGCCTTACTGTTTCATGTCATATATCTTGCTATCACCTAGTTGTTTGTCACAGTAGCTTAATTACAGGGGTGTCACAGGGCGGCGCGCACCCCTGACTCCGGCATGCGTGTCCGGGTCGGCGGAGAGGGCACAAGCACCAACCGCTGCCTCGCGTGGGGGGGGAGCAGCAGGTGGCGGGGCCAGAGGACAGCATGGGGGAAGCACGAACTGCGCAAACCGTGTGGAGGCAAGCACGGGTCGGGAGGAGCCATCACCGGCATCCTCACTGCACCAGCGGGGGAGAAGCGAGGCCGATCCGGAACTGCCAGCCGTGTCCACATTGGACCTCTCGAGGGCAATGCGGAGGGCTAGGTCATCGTCGAAGTCGGAGGAGGTGTGGCTGTTGGCGCTCGACATGCTCGCCACAATCACCGAAGTTGTCAGAGTGGATCGAATTGGAGAAATCGGAGAAGAAGAAGAGATGGATCGAGAGTGAGAGTGAGTTAGGGTTTCCGGATTGGGGATATTTGCGGGGATGCGGCAGACGTGCCCATATCCGCCCCATATTTGGGCTGGGTATGAGGGGCTCTGGACAACCCGGGCGTTTGAGAGCCGTTTGAGGCGCCCGGTTGGGTTAGAAAAACGTGACTGGTCAATAACCGTGCGGGCTGTCTGAGCGTTTGAGACCGGTTTGAGACGCCGGGCTGTAGATGCTCTAAGAAAACAATACCCCGATCCAAATTAGTTGACGTTTGTTCAGTGCAAAGTTGACAAGCGTTAATTAATTAGGATTGGAGGGAGTAGTATTTATAATTAATTTGTTGAAAAAAGGATTGAATTTGTTTTAAAATACAATTGTTAAATTATGTATAAGTTTTTCTTGTCAAGCAACCAGCATGAGCTCCGACTTTTCAGAAGAAGAGAAATCCACCAATTTACCGAAAAAAGTTTTCGCCACGCTTTATATATAAAGCAAACCACTGGAGCCACAAGGTACTACAAATGTTCACACCGCAAACGCACACAAAATAGCACATACGATAGCATGACAGGGTTCAGCTGAGGGCACAGCTCAACAAGCCCTAAAATTGACCAATTCATAAAGAAAACTGGATGAAAACCGGTACATTTCCACACACACCAACATCGGTTCTACGACACAAATGAGCCAACGACTTCATAGCCCAAAAAACGTGAGATAACACCATACCACACGACCTGGAGCCGCCGCTCTGCCTTAGAAACCACACAAACGCACGAACACGGCCCTTAGGCTGTGTATCGAACAAGTTTGTCGACTCTTCCCCCAAGTAACCTAAGATGAAACCATATAGGGTGAACTTCGGAGCCGCCGCTCCGTCTTCCATACCGACCCCAAGTCATGCACCTGCCTAGCCGACAACTATGCAGAAGGACCTCATGTGCTAGTGTTATCCGATAGAAGATGATACCTCCAAGGCGACTCCCGCGAGGAGGAAGTGACCAGAACGACGCCGACGCCCGCTCTGACCAGGGCCGGAGCTTTTTTTTTTATCAGCTTCATGATGCAATTTTGAACAAAAAATCAGGAGAAATTCAAAAAAGGCTCAAACGCATATCCGCACAGCAAGATGATGCCGAAGATGTGAATTAGACCGTGGTAAAAATTATCGATCATACAACGGTCCATTTAATATTGTTATCATCCTTGTAACAAATTACTCCGGAATTAGATTGTATTATTATTTTTTGATTTCAAATGACGATCAATTCTTCAGAAAATTCCCACACAAAAAAACAATTCTGCAGAAATTTCAGTACAAGGCTGAAATTCCTCCAGACTCCAGTACCGCTCATGTTGTCCACAGACCACAGCAGCACCGCTCGTGAGGCACACGGATGGCGATCCGCGTGACGGCCGCAAACTCGAATCCCCACCCTCCATCCGGAAGCGATCCAATGGCGCCCGTGCCGCCCGCCCGGCGAAATCCAAACCGCAAAATCATCGCGCGCAAAGCACCAAAACCCATCCCAGATCCTATTTATACCCCCCTCCATCCCTCCACGAATCCACCACCGCGAGAAATCTCAATCTCCATCTCCAAACCGTAGCAGCAGCAGCACCCCTCCTTGCCGACGACCCCCCAGCCCCGATGGCCCGCACGAAGCAGACGGCGCGCAAGTCCACCGGCGGCAAGGCACCGAGGAAGCAGCTGGCGACCAAGGCGGCGCGCAAGTCCGCCCCGGCCACCGGCGGCGTGAAGAAGCCCCACCGCTTCCGCCCGGGCACCGTCGCCCTCCGCGAGATCCGCAAGTACCAGAAGAGCACGGAGCTGCTCATCCGCAAGCTCCCCTTCCAGCGCCTCGTCCGGGAGATCGCTCAGGACTTCAAGACCGACCTCCGCTTCCAGTCCTCCGCCGTCTCCGCCCTGCAGGAGGCCGCCGAGGCGTACCTCGTCGGGCTCTTCGAGGACACCAACCTCTGCGCCATCCACGCCAAGCGCGTCACCATCATGCCCAAGGACATCCAGCTCGCGCGCCGCATCCGCGGAGAGCGCGCCTAGGCTCTGCACGCGCCCCGTCCGCCGCGCTTGGTTGCTAGCTGTTTTATGACTCTGTAGTTGTTTGCCCTCCTTGTATGTCCTGTGGATGCCATCGAATGTTCAAATCTCTGGTTTGATAAATGGAATCACGCATCGCATCTTTTATTCAAATTCTGTCTCGCCGTTCTACATTTTTTTTTTTGCTATTGGATTTTGATTGCTGCGATCTGGTAGTGCATCTGCGGGCTACAGTTTCATGTTGTCTTGGAAATTAAGGCTGTGATCTGGGAGCACATATAGGTTAAGTGAAAATGCAGATCTGATGGTCTCTTTTGAGCAATTAGTAATCCTGTATAGTACTCTATTTGCCCCGGATTCAGTTGTAATAAGTAAAAATGACAATCTGGTAGTTCCTTTTCAGCTAACAGTCAATTCTGAAACAGCTCATTTGTAATGAGAGGCTTGCTCATATGGAATGGCATATTTCGGCACATTCTTGAGAAGTAAACAACACCGTTCAGGATTACAAACCACTGTCACGACGTCATGACTGACCACCCAATCGTCACATTCTTGAGAAGTAAACAACATCTACCCTATCACATGTTTCTCAGAGATCAGTGATAGAACATTTTTTAATTCAGGAACAATTTTTGAAAGTCACGAACATTTTTTGAATCGACCAACATTTTTTCAAATTCATGATTTTTTTTAATGGATGAGCAAATTTTAAATTTGCGACCATATTTTTAATTGATGAACAACTTTTGAATTAAGGCACATTTTTTGAATCGGCTTACATTTTATAATTTGGGATTTTTTTTTTGAAATTCACGAACAATTTTTTGAATTGATTTTTTAATTCATGAACAATAGATGGAAATTATTTAAATTTTGGTAAAAAAATAAAATTCACAAAAACTTTGAATTCAAAATATTTTTAAGTTTTTGTTCAACATTTATTGAATCATGAACAACCGAAGAACATCATTCAGATTTTGGTAACAAAATTTAAAATTCACAAACATTTTGAATTCAAAATAATTTAAAAAAAATTCACGAACAGTTTTGGAATACATGAAAATTTTATGTAATCCTAATCATTTTATGAATTTATGAACAATCTACTTGCACTATTTAAATTTTGTATTTTTCTAAACTCATAAACATTTTGAATTGAAAATATTTTTATAAAAATTGTGAACATTTTCTGAATTCATGAAAATTTTATGTAATCCTGAACACTTTTCGTATTCATGACAATTGATGAATAATATTAAATTTTTGGGAAATTCTTTTAAAATTTACAAACATTTAAAATAATTGCGTACATTTTATGAAATCTAGAACATATTCAAATTCATGGAAATTTGGATATTTTAAAAAGCTATGTTTTTAAATTAAGATTTTTTAAATCCAAACATTAAAAAATAGTTGAGATCCGTGGAGAATTCTCGAAATAAAGAAAAATGAAAAAAAGGAGCGCCCAACCCGCACATGGGCCGGCCCAAATTGGCGCATGGGGCAGCTGGGGGTGCGTGTTGCCTCACTTTCTGGTGCGCGGGTCGGGAAATAGGAGGATTCACATCCCCCCTCCCCTTGTCTAAAAATATACATCCCCCTCCCCACCCTGTTTCGAAAGGAATCAACCTCCCTTTTCTGAACCAGTGCTTATCACCAACCAGTACTTAGTGAAGAGAAGAAATGATGTCATTGAAATCGTGCATGGTCCAGGAAAAAAGTGATTATGTAGATGCTGGGTCGATAGGTTCTTGTACAAACATATTTCCGTGGTTCGTTCACAACACGTCATTTTACTCACTAGCCACAGTGTGGAGCCAACTGCAACGATCCAATCTATATGACTATACCTCTCTCAACCATTATTTTGTACTGTATGTAAGTAGCCATAAAGAGAGGCTTCATGTTTTTTATACGAGATCTCGATGGTCCTTATTTTACTACAACTGCAGCAGTCATTGGTGCTTATTAATTGTAGTATTATGGTGCGAATAAAAGGCTCTACAGTGCGAACACACTATGTCATGCGGAAAAATATTGCCATTCAATTTTTCTGGATAGATAAACAAGAACTGGGAGTTTTGAACAAATGAAAAAATAATTAGGATTGCCCGCAAACAAAAAGAAAAAGTAATTAGGATGTTTATAGTATATCTAAAAACGTTGATGCCGTACAATTTATTTTATTTGACGGTCATTTATACACATGTCCAAGATCGTCGAGGACAACCTCATTTGTACACTGAGTAATACAAAAGAAAAACCCTTTATTTCGACCAACTGATTTTCTGACTGGCGCAAACCTCTTTGCGAGACGTCCGATTGTTCGAGATCGTGCGACTCTTGTCTCTCGCGTGTACCCAATCAACCAGTGCACCGCAACTAGGCCCAGGTCACCCTGTTGGAAATATGCCCTAGAGGCAATAATAAAAGTGTTATTATTATAGTTCTTTGTTCATGATAATAGTCTTTTATTCATGCTATAACTGTATTATCCGGAAATTGTAATACACGTGTGAATACATAGACCATAATATGTCCCTAGTGAGCCTCTAGTTGACTAGCTCGTTGTGATCAACAGATAGTCATGGTTTCCTGGCTATGGACATTGGATGTCATTGATAACGGGATCACATCATTAGGAGAATGATGTGATGGACAAGACCCAGTCCTAAGCCTAGCACAAAGATCGTGTAGTTCGTATGCTAAAGCTTTTCTAATGTCAAGTATTTTTTCCTTAGACCATGAGATTGTGCAACTCCCGGATACCGTAGGAATGCTTTGGGTGTATCAAACGTCACAACGTAACTGGGTGGCTATAAAGGTGCATTACAGGTATCTCCGAAAGTGTCTGTTGGGTTGGCATGAATCGAGACTGGGATTTGTCACTCCGTGTAAACGGAGAGGTATCTCTGGGCCCACTCGGTAGGACATCATCATAATGTGCACAATGTGACCAAGGGGTTGATCACGGGATGATGTGTTACGGAACGAGTAAAGAGACTTGCCGGTAACGAGATTGAACAAGGTATCGGTACACCGACGATCGAATCTCGGGCAAGTAAAATACCGCTAGACAAAGGGAATTGTATACGGGATCGATTGAGTCCTTGACATCGTGGTTCATCCGATGAGATCATCGTGGAACATGTGGGAGCCAACATGGGTATCCAGATCCCGTTGTTGGTTATTGACCGGAGAACGTCTCGGTTATGTCTGCATGTCTCACGAGGAGTTCCGGAATGGTCCGGAGGTAAAGATTTATATATGGGAAGTCCTGTTTTGGTCACCGGAAAAGTTTCGGGCGATATCGATAATGTACCGGGACCACCGGGAGGGTCCCGGGGGTCCACCAAGTGGGGCCACCTGCCCCAGAAGGCTGCGTGGGCCAAGTGTGGGAGGGGACCAGCCCCTAGGTGGGCTGGTGCGCCCCCCACAAGGGGCCCAAGGCGCAAGGGAGAGTGGGAGGGGGCAAACCCTAGTCCAGATGGGCCTTAAGGCCCACCTAGTGGGCGCCTCCCCTCTCTCCCCCTCTTGGCCGCCTCCCCAAGCCCCATCTAGGGCTGGCCGCACCCCTTGGGGGGGGGGGAAACCCTAGATGGGGGCGCAGCCCTCTCCCTCCCCTATATATACTTGAGGTTTGGGGCTGCTATAGACATGAGAACTTCTCCCTCTATTGGTGCAGCCCTGCCTCTCCTCCTCCTCCTCTCCCGTGGTGCTTGGCGAAGCCCTGCTGGATTGCCACGCTCCTCCACCACCACCACGCCGTTGTGCTGCTGCTGGATGGAGTCTTCCTCAACCTCTCCCTCTCTCCTTGCTGGATCAAGGCGTGGGAGACGTCACCGGGCTGTACGTGTGTTGAACGCGGAGGTGCTGTCCATTCGGCACTAGGATCTCCGGTGATTTGGATCACGATGAGTACGACTCCTTCAACCCCGTTCTCTGGAACGCTTCCGCTTAGCGATCTACAAGGGTATGTAGATGCACTCTCCTTCCCCTCGTTGCTGGTTTCTCCATAGATAGATCTTGGTGACACGTAGGAAAATTTTGAATTTCTGCTACGTTCCCCAACACACCCGCGTCTCGCACACCTATTCCATGACCTGTAGAGGGAAAGAGGTTGCAACATTTATTCCCTGACCAAAATTGAGCAGCACCCAAATCTAACTGAACCACTTGATGCGACGATCCTCGGGACGTCGATCTTCCGGAACGGAGAAGCCGACACGAGAATGGGATGTGCAAATCGGGCGGGGGACGCGTGTAAAGGGGCTTGACGAGTGGTGCTCTTGGGAGCGGAGGGGCTCATCGGAGCTGCCACGTTGGGGCGGGGGAGCTCGACTCGAGCGTAGGGCTCGTTGCACAGTAGAAAGTCGCACATGCGGGTTGATTTGCTTAGTTTCAGGAAGAGTTTCAGAGTAACTAATCCGCTGAGCGCAACAATCTCACATCCATAGTGATGGGCTTCAATTTTTTTGGCTAGAGCAGTGTTTCGGTGATGCACATACTGGGATCTATACTCATTGGGCTTCCATTGCTTAGATGTGATGGAGTTTGGTTCTTTGCAATCGGGAAGTGGTGCTTCATCGCAACCCATACCTTTTTTTAGTGGTTTTGTTTTTTGGAGTGACCAAATTCAGAAAAGGCTTTTCATCAGTGTCTAATGGATTACTTGCTTGCAGCATCAGGGGTTGTGGGTGTTGTCTCGGTGTGGGTGTTGTGTGTTATTTGTTTTATCAGTGGTGTGTCAGTGCTTAGATAAGTTTTTTTATGTTCTCAAGTTGTGTTTCATCTAGTAGTGACCAATGCAGAGAGATTGTTTGTGTTTATCCAAAAGTTTTACTGTTGTTGCATAGTTTTAACGAGGCAGTATAACATTTGTACATTTTGTTGTGGTTTTTTGTTCTTTTTTTGCAGAGCCTCAAGAGTGGACGATGAAGATCCTGCTGGCGGGTCCTTCACAACATGATCCTGCTTTTCAACCACTCATTCGTGCCAGGTTGCTGAGAAACATCTGAACAACGACAAGAGGGGAATCTTAGATGATTACAATTTTGAATCTTTAATGAATATCCCCCCTTCTCTGTACCATGAGCTGCTTGACTGCATAGTCATGAAGATTGACCCTAAGCAGAGTTTGTTTAGGTATGAGAAACACCCCCATACATTGTAGCTTTGGATTTTTCTTTTCCCGTTGCAACGTTTTTCTCCCTAGATGACACATGTCTTCTGTTTATCCAGTCATAAAAGAAGACTATATTGTTTATGAGAAACACGATGTTCGGAAACGTAGCATGGAATTTCAAAAAATTCCCTACGCGCATGCAAGATCTATCTAGGAGATGCATAGCAATTAGAGGGGGAGAGTGTGTCCACGTACCCTCGTAGACCAAAAGCGGAAGCGTTAACTTAACGCAGTTGATGTAGTCGAACGTCTTCTCCAATCAACCGGTCAAGTACCAAACCTACGACACCTTCGAGTTCTGCACACTTTCAGCTTGATGACTTCCCTCGAATTCTTGATCCAGTAGAGGCATGAAGGAGTCGATGAGTTCCGTCATCACGACGGCGCGGTGACGGTGTTGCTGAAGTGATCCGCGTAGGGCTTCGCCTAAGCACTACGAAAATATGACTGGAGGAGTAAACGGTGGAGGGGGGCACCGCACACGGCTAAGAGACAACTGTTGTGATTTGGGGTGCCCCCCTGCCCCCGTATATAAAGGAGGAGGGGGAGGCCGCCGGCCCTAGAGGGCGCGCCAAGTGGGGGGAGTCCAACTAGGATTCCCAATCCTAGTCGCCCCTTCCTTTCCAATGGAGGGGAAAGAGGGAAAGAGAGGGAGAGGGAGAAGGACAAGGGGCCCGTGCCTCCTCCTCTCCACTATGGACCAATAAGGCCCAATACTTCCCCGGGGGGTTCCGGTAACCCCTTGGTACTACGACCGGACCTCTCCGGAACCATTCTGGTGTCTGAATATAACCTTCCATATCAATATTTACCTCTAGACCATTTCGATACTCCTCGTCATGTCCGTGATCTCATTCGGGACTCCGATTAACCTTCGGTCACCAAAACACATAACTCATATAATACATATCGTCATCGAACGTTAAGCGTGCGGACCCTACGGGTTCGAGAACTATGTAGACATGACCGAGACACCTCTCCAATCAATAACCAATAGCGGAACCTGGATGCTCATATTGGTTAGCACATATTCTACGAAGATCTTTATCGGTCGAACGGTAATGTCAACATACGTTATTCCCTTTGTCATCGGTATGTTACTTGCCCGAGATTCGATCGTCGGTATCCTCATACCTAGTTCAATCTCGTTACCGGCAAGTCTCTTTACTCGTTTCGTAGTGCATCATCCCGTAACTAACTCATTAGTCACATTGCTTGCAAGGCTTCATATGATGTGCATTACTGAGAGGGCCCAGAGATACCTCTTCGATACTCGGAGTGACAAATCCTAATCTCGATCGATGCCAACCCAACAAACACCTTCGGAGATACCTGTAGAGCATCTTTATAATCACCCAATTATGTTGTGACGTTTGATAGCACACAAGGCATTCTTCTGGTGTCTGGGAGTTGCATAATCTCATAGTTGGAGGAATATATATTTGACACGAAGAAAGCTATAGCAAAAAACTAAACGATCATTATGCTAAGCTAACGGACGGGTCTTGTCCATCACATCATTCCACTAACAATGTGACCTCGTTTATCAAATGACAACTCATGTCTATGGCTAGGAAACTTAACCAGCTTTGATCAACGAGCTAGTCTAGTAGAGGCATACTAGGGACACAATGTTTTGTCTATGTATTCACACATGTATCAAGTTTCCGGTTAATAAAATTCTAGCATGAATAATAAACATTTATCATGAATAAGGAAATATAAAATAACAACTTTGTTATTGCCTCTAGTGCATATTTCCTTCAGTCTCCCACTTGCACTAGAGTCAATAATCTAGATTACATTGTAATGAATCTAACACCCATGGAGTCCTGGTGCTGATCATGTTTTGCTCGTGGAAGAGGCTTAGTCAACAGGTGTGCAACATTCAGATCCGTATGTATTTTGCAAATCTCTATGTCTCCCTCCTTGACCAAATCTTGGATGGAGTTGAAGCGTCTCTTGATGTGTTTGGTCTTTTTATGAAATCTGGATTCCTTAGCCAAGGAAATTGCTCCAGTATTGTCACAAAAGATTTTCATTGGACCTGATGCACTAGGTATTACACCTAGAGCAGATATGAAATCCTTCATCCAGACTCCTTCATTTGCTGCTTCTGAAGCAACTATGTACTCTGCTTCACTCGTAGATCCCGCCACGACGCTCTGCTTGGAACTGCACCAACCGAAAGCTCCACCATTCAATAAAAATATGTATAAGGATTGCAACTTAGAGTCATCTGGATTAGTGTCAAAGCTAACATCGACGTAACCACTTACGACAAACTCTTTGTCACCTCCATAAACGAGAAACATATACCTAGTCCTTTTCAGGTACTTCAGGATGTTCTTGACCGCTGTCCAGTGATCCACTCCTGGATTACTTTGGTACCTCCCTGCTAAACTTATAGCAAGGCACACATCAGGTCTGGTACACAACATAACATACATGATAGTACCTATGGCTGAAGCATAGGGAATGCCTTCCATTTTCTCTATCTTCTACAGCGATCGGGCATTGAGTCTGACTCAACTTCACACCTTGTAACACATGCAAGAGCCCTTTCTTTGACTCATCCATTTTGAACTTCTTCAAAACTTTATCAAGGTATGTTCTTTGTGAAAGTCCTATCAAGCGTCTTGATCTATCTCTATAGATCTTGATGCCCAATATATAAGCAGCTTCACCGAGGTATTTCATTGAAAAACTCTTGTTCAAGTATCCTTTTATGCTATTCAGAAATTCTACATCATTTCCAATCAACAATATGTCATCCACATACAATATTAGAAATGTTATAGAGCTCCCACTGACTTTCTTGTAAATACAGGCTTCTCCAAAAGTCTATATGAAACCGTATGCTTTGATCACCTCATCAAAGCATATATTCCAACTCCGAGATGCTTGCACCAGTCCACAAATGGATTGCTGGAGCTTGCACACTTTGTTAGCACCTTTAGGATCGACGAAACCTTCTGGTTGGATCATATACAACTCTTCTTTAAGAAATCCATTAAGGAATGCAGTTCTGACATCCATTTGCCACATTTCATAATCATAAAAATGCGGCAATTGCTAACATGATTCGGACAGACTGAAGCATTGCTACAGGTGAGAACGTCTTATCGTAGTCAACTCCTTGAACTTGTCGAAAACCTTTTGTGACAAGTCGAGCTTTATAGACAATAACATTATCGTCAGCGTCGGTCTTCTTCTTGAAGATCCATTTATTCTCTATGGGTCGCCGATCATCGGACAAATCCATCAAAGTCCACACTTTGTTCTCATACATGGATCCTATCTCAAATTTCATGGCCTCAAGCCATTTATCGGAATCTGGGCATTATAGCTTCTTCATAGTTCATAGGTTCGTCATGGTAAAGTAACATGACCTCCAGAACAGGATTACCGTACCACTCTGGTGCGGATCATGCTCTGCCAGACTTACGAGGTTCTATAGCAACTTGATCTGTAGTTTCATGATCTTTATCATTAGCTTCCTCTCTAGTTGGTGTAGAAATCATGGGAACAGATTTCTCGGATGAGCTACTTTCCAAATTGAGAGCAGGTACAATTACTGAAGGAAATATGCCCTAGAGGCAATAATAAAGTTATTATTTATATTTCCTTATATCATGATAAATGTTTATTATTCATGCTAGAATTGTATTCACCAAAACTTAGTACATGTGTGAATATATAGACAAATAGAATGTCACTAGTATGCCTCTACTTGACTAGCTCGTTAAACCAAAGACGGTTAAGTTTCCTAGCCATAGACACAAGTTGTCATTTGATTAACGGGATCACATCATTAGAGAATGATGTGATTGACTTGACCCATTCCGTTAGCTTAGCACTTGATTGTTTAGTATGTTGCTATTGCTTTCTTCATGACTTATACATGTTCCTATGACTATGAGATTATGCAACTCCTGAATACCAGAGGAACACTTTGTGTGCTACCAAACGTCACAACATAACTGGGTGATTATAAAGGTGCTCTACAGGTGTCTCCAATGGTACTTGTTGAGTTGGCATAGATCGAGATTAGGATTTGTCACTCCGATTGTCGGAGAGGTATCTCTGGGCCCTCTCGGTAATGCACATCACTATAAGCCTTGCAAGCAATGTGACTAATGAGTTAGTTGCGGGATGATGCATTACAGAATGAGTAAAGAGACTTGCCGGTAACGAGATTGAGCTAGGTATTGAGATACCGATGATCGAATCTCGGGCAAGTAGCATACCGATGGCAAAGGGAAAAATGTGTGTTGTTATGCGGCTTGAACGATAAAGATCTTCGTAGAATATGTAGGAGCCAATATGAGCATCCAGGTTCCGCTGTTGGTTATTGACCGGAGACGTGTCTCAGTCATGTCTACATAGTTCTCGAACCCATAGGGTCCGCACGCTTAACATTCGGTGACGATCGGTATTATGAGTTTATGTGTTTTGATGTACCGAAGGTGGTTCAGAGTCCCGGATATGATCACGGACATGACGAGGAGTCTCGAAATGGTCGAGACATAAAGATCGATATATTGGATGAATATGTTTGGACTTCGGAAGTGTTCCGGGCAAGTTCAGGCATATACCGGAGTACTGGGGGGTTACCGAAACCCCCCCGGGAGTTCAATGGGCCTCATGAGCCTTAGTGGAGAAGAGGAGGGGCGACCAAGGTAGGGCCGCACGCCCCCTCCCCCTCTAGTCTGAATTGGAGAAGGAGGGGAGGGGGGGAGGGGGCGCCCCCTCTCTCCTCCTTCCCCCTTCTCCTACTCCTACTAGGAAAGGAGGAGTCCTACTCCTGGTGGGAGTAGGACTCCCCCCTTGGTGCGCCCTCCTCCTGGCCAGCCGCCTCCCCCCTAGATCCTTTATATACGGGGGCGGGGGGGGGGGGCACCCCAAAGCACACAAGTTGATCATTGAGCTTTAGTCGTGTGTGGTGCCCCCTCCACCATAATCAACCTCAGTCATATCGTAGCGGTGCTTAGGCTAAGCCCCGCGTCAGTAGCTTCATCAACACCGTCATCACGCCGTCGTGCTGACGGAACTCTCCCTTGAAGCTCTACTGGATCGTGAGTTCGTGGGACGTCACCGAGCTGAACGCGTGCAGATCGCGGAGGTGCCGTACGTTCGGTACTAGGATCGGTCGACCGTGAAGATGTACGACTACATCAACCGTGTTGTCATAACGCTTCCGCTTACGGTCTACGAGGGTACATGAACGACACTTTCCCCTCTTGTTGCTACGCATCACCATGATCTTGCGTGTGCGTAGGATTTTTTTTGAAATACTACGTTCCCCAACAGTGGCATCCGAGCCAGGTTTATGCGTAGATGTTATATGCACGAGTAGAACACAAGTGAGTTGTGGGCGATACAAGTCATACTGCTTACCAACATGTCATACTTTGATTCGGCGGTATTGCTGGACGAAGCGGCCCGGACCGACATTACGCGTACACTTACGCGAGACTGGTTCTACCGACATGCTTCGCACATAGGTGGTTGGCGGGTGTCAGTTTCTCCAACTTTAGTTGAATCGAGTGTGGCTACGCCCGGTCCTTGTTGAAGGTTAAAACAACACTAACTTGACGAAATATCATTGTGGTTTTGATGCGTAGGTAAGAACGGTTCTTGCTCAACCCGTAGCAGCCACGTAAAACTTGCAACAACAAAGTAGAGGACGTCTAACTTGTTTTTGCAGGGCATGTTGTGATGTGATATGGTCAAGACATGATGCTAAACTTTTATTGTATGAGATGATCATGTTTTGTAACAAAGTTATCGGCAACTGGCAGGAGCCATATAGTTGTCGCTTTATTGTATGAAATGCAATCGCCATGTAATTGCTTTACTTTATCACTAAGCGGTAGCGATAGTCGTAGAAGCAACAGTTGGCGAGACGACAATGATGCTACGATGGAGATCAAGGTGTCGCGCCGGTGACATTTGGTGATCATGACGGTGCTTTGGAGATGGAGATCAAAGGCACAAGATGATGATGGCCATATCATATCACTTATATTGATTGCATGTGATGTTTATCCTTTATGCATCTTATTTTGCTTAGATCGACGTTAGCATTATAAGATGATCTCTCACTAAATTTCAAGGTATAAGTGTTCTCCCTGAGTATGCACCGTTGCGAAAGTTCATCGTGCCGAGACACCACGTGATGATCGGGTGTGATAAACTCTACGTTCACATACAACGGGTGCAAGCTAGTTTTGCACACGCAGAATACTCGGGTTAAACTTGACGAACCTAGCATATGCAGATATGGCCTCGGAACACTGAGACCGAAAGGTCGAGCATGAATCATATAGTAGATATGATCAACATAGTGATGTTCACCATTGAAAACTACTCCATCTCATGTGATGACCGGACATGGTTTAGTTGATATGGATCACGTGATCACTTAGATGATTAGAGGGATGTCCATCTAAGTGGGAGTTCTTAAGTAATTTGATTAATTGAACTTTAATTTATCATGAACTTAGTACCTGATAGTATTTTGCATGTCTATGTTGTTGTAGATAGATGGCCCGTGTTGTTGTTCCATTGAATTTTAAAGCATTCCTAGAGAAAGCTAAGTTGAAAGATGGTGGTAGCAATTACACGGACTGGGTCCGTAACTTGAGGATTATCCTCATTGCTACACAGAAGAATTACGTCCTGGAAGCACCGCTAGGTGCAAGACCCGCTGCAGGAGCAACGCCGGACATTGTGAACGTTTGGCAGAGTAAAGCTGATGACTACTCGATAGTTCAGTGTGCCATGCTTTACGGCTTAGAACCGGGACTTCAACGATGTTTTGAACGTCATGGAGCATATGAGATGTTCCAGGAGTTGAAGTTAATATTTCAAGCAAATGCCCAGATTGAGAGATATGAAGTCTCCAATAAGTTCTACAGCTGCAAGATGGAGGAGAATAGTTCTGTCAGTGAGCATGTACTCAAAATGTCTGGGTATAACAATCACTTGATTCAACTAGGAGTTAATCTTCCTGATGATAGTGTCATTGACAGAATTCTTCAATCACTGCCACCAAGCTATAAGAGCTTCGTGATGAACTATAATATGCAAGGGATGAACAAGACAATTCCCGAGCTCTTCGCGATGCTAAAGGCTGCGGAGGTAGAAATCAAAAAGGAGCATCAAGTGTTGATGGTTAACAAGACCACCAGTTTCAAGAAAAATGGTAAAGGGAAGAAGGGGAACTTCAAGAAGAACGTCAAGCAAGTTGCTGCTCAAGTAAAGACACCCAAGTCTGGACCTAAGCCTGAGACTGAGTGCTTCTACTGCAAAGGGACTGGTCACTGGAAGTGGAACTGTCCCAAGTATTTGGCGGATAAGAAGTATGGCAAGGTGAATAAAGGTATATGTGATATACATGTTATTGATGTGTACCTTACTAATGCTCGCAGTAGTGCCTGGGTATTTGATACTGGTTCTGTTGCTAAAATTTGCAACTCGAAACAGGGACTACGGATTAAGCGAAGATTAGCTAAGGACGAGGTGACGATACGCGTGGGAAATGGTTCCAAAGTCGACGTGATCGCGGTCGGCACGCTACCTCTACATCTACCTTCGGGATTAGTTTTAGACCTGAATAATTTTTATTTGGTGCCAACGTTAAGCATGAACATTATATCTGGATCTTGTTTGATGCGAGACGGTTATTCATTTAAATTTGAGAATAATGGTTGTTCTATTTATATGAGTAATATCTTTTATGGTCATGCACCCTTGAAGAGTGGTCTATTTTTATTGAATCTCGATAGTAGTGATACACATATTCGTAATATTGAAGCCAAAAGATGCAGAGTTGATAATGATAGTGCAACTTATTTGTGGCACTGCCGTTTGGGTCATATTGGTGTAAAGCGCCTGAAGAAACTCCATTCTGATGGACTTTTGGAATCACTTGATTATGAATCAGTTGTTACTTGCGAACCATGCCTCATGGGCAAGATGACTAAAACTCCGTTCTCTAGAACAACGGAGCGAGCAACAGATTTATTGGAAATCATACATACTGATGTATATGGTCCGATGAATATTGAGGCTCGCGGCGGGTATCGTTATTTTCTCACCTTCATAGATCATTTAAGCAGATATGGGTATATCTACTTAATGAAACATAAGTTTGAAACATTTGAAAAGTTGAAAGAATTTTAGAGTGAAGTGGAAAATCATCGTAACAAGAAAATAAAGTTTCTACAATCCTATCGTGGAGGATAATATTTGAGTTACGAGTTTGGTCTTCATTTGAAACAATGCGGAATAGTTTCGCAACTCACGCCACCCGGAACACCACAGCGTAATGGTGTGTCCGAACGTCGTAATCACACTTTATTAGATATGGTGCGATCTATGATGTCTCTTACTGATTTACCGATGTCATTTTTGGGTTATGCTTTAGAGACGACTGCATTCACGTTAAATAGGGCACCATCTAAATCCGTTGAGACGACACCTTATGAACTATGGTTTGGCAAGAAACCAAAGTTGTCGTTTCTTAAAATTTGGGGCTGCGATGCTTATGTGAAAAAGCTTCAACCTGATAAGCTCGAACCCAAATCGGAGAAATGTGTCTTCATAGGATACCCAAAGGAGACTGTTGGGTACACCTTCTATCACAGATCCGAAGGCAAGACATTCGTTGCTAAAAATGGATCCTTTCTAGAGAAGGAGTTTCTCTCGAAAGAAGTGAGTGGGAGGAAAGTAGAACTTGATGAGGTAACTGTACCTGCTCTCTTATTGGAAAGTAGTTCATCACAGAAATCTGTTCCTGTGACTCCTACACCAATTAGTGAGGAAGCTAATAATGATGATCATGAAACTTCAGATCCAGTTACTACTGAACCTCGTAGGTCAACCAGAATAAGACCCGCACCAGAGTGGTACGGCAATCCTATTCTGGAGGTCATGTTACTTGACCATGACGAACCTACGAACTATGAGGAAGCGATGATGAGCCCAGATTCCGTGAAATGGCTTGAGGCCATGAAATCTGAGATAGGATCCATGTATGAGAACAAAGTGTGGACTTTGGTTGACTTGCCTGATGATCGGCAAGCCATCGAGAATAAATGGATCTTCAAGAAGAAGACTGACGCTGACGGTAATATTACTATCTACAAAGCTCGACTTGTTGCGAAAGGTTTTTGACAAGTTCAAGGAGTTGACTACAATGAGACCTTCTCACCCGTAGCTGTAAGGATCGAGAAGAGGGGTCTAGAGGGGGGGGGGGGATAGACACTCAACATAGAAAGTTGGCAGTTTTTAATCTCTTTAAGTTAAAGTCGAGTTTTGGCACAAGTTTAACCATTCACAATACAAATCAAGCAAGCATGCAAAGATTATATGAGCAGCGGAAAGGAAAGCATGCAACTTGCAAGAAAGTAAAGGGATGGGATTGGAGTGTGCAAACACAATTGGAGACACGGATGTTTTTAGCGTGGTTCCGATAGGTGGTGCTATCGTACATCCACGTTGATGGAGACTTCAACCCATGAAGGGTAACGGTTGCGCGAGTCCACGGAGGGCTCCACCCATGAAGGGTCCACGAAGAAGCAACCTTGTCTATCCCTCCATGGCCGTCACCCATGAAGGACTTTCCTCACTCGGGTAGATCTTCACGAAGTAGGCGATCTCCTTGCCCTTACAAACTCCTTGGTTGAACTCCACAATCTTGACGGAGGCTCCCAAGTGACACCTAACCAATCTAGGAGACACCACTCTCCAAAAGGTAATAGATGGTGCGTTGATGATGAACTCCTTGCTCTTGTGCTTCAAATGATAGTCTCCCCAACACTCAACTCTCTCTCACAGGATTTGGATTTGGTGGAAAGAAGAATTTAGTGGAAAGCAACTTGGGGAAGGCTAGAGATCAAGATTTATGTGGTAGGAATGGATTATCTTGACCTCAACACAAGTGTAGGTGGTTCTCTCTCGGAAATGTATGTTGGAAGTGTAGGCATGTTCTGATGGCGCTCTCCACGAATGAAGAGTGGGTGGAGGGGTATATATAGCCTCCACACAAAATCTAACTGTTACACACAACTTAGCAAATTCGGTAGGACCGAATCATGAAACTCGGTCAGACCAATTTGGTTCATAATGTGACCGTTAGGCATTTCAGTGGGACCGACATGTCAACTCGGTGGGACCGATATCGTTAGGGTTAGGGCATAACGTAATCTCGGTGAGACCAATTACACAAACTCGGTGAGACCGATTTTGGTAATAGACGAACAACGAGTTGGTCAGTCAAACTCGATGGGACCGATTCGCTCATCTCGGTGTGGCACCCCGGCTCAGAGAAAACCGGAACGCCCCATATTCCAGCCCAGAGATCGAGATAAAGTCTTCTGGAATACGACATTGCTTAGCATAGAACAAACCAGCTCTTTATGACAATCTATTTGGGCACAAGGGTTACATCGGCACAACGACACTATGTCTGCCATTGTTGCTCTATGCAAGCAGCAGAACAACACGATGCAGCGGAAGAACTCTAGCAGCGGAACAATGACAATGGTGGTGAACTCCACTCTGCAGGGACTCTGGCTGGAACGCTTATCCTAGCTCGCAAACAAGGACTCCACGGCAAACAAGCAATCAAATCCGGAATGACCTGCAAACTGGCATGACATGCCAGGTCAGTACATTGAATATACTTGCAAGCTCACAATAACCCGAAGCATTCAAGAAAAACAACAGCATGGCAATTACAGGTTAAGCATAAATTAACATGATATCAGCATAGCAACATGGAACCAACATGAACATGGTACAACTAGAACAACATGAACCTGGCATGAACATATGAATCTGACGATACTAGCATGCGGCATGATGACACTATATGCATCACTTATTCTACTCGGGCTACCTCGTAACCAACACATGCATCACTTACCAACCTCGGACATCACATGATCATCTTAGGATCAAATCAACCTTGGTATAAACAATACTGTAGTAATCATTAAATGACCACAAGGAGCTTGATTTTTACCCACGACTCTCGCACAACATCACGAATATCCAACAACTCGGTATCCTCGCTACCACGGTGATCTTTCCGGCGATCACAACCACGACCAACACTTGGCCTCAAACCACGATCCTTACGGCGATCACAACCACGACCAACACTTGGCCTCAAACCGTGATCCTTATGGCGATCACAACCACGACCAACACTTGGCCTCAAACCGTGATCCTTACGGCGATCACAACCAACTTATCTCATCATCGAACCGGGATTGTCATTAATCAAGTTATTATTAATACTGTTGACTCATAGTGTGACTGACACGAATTGGGCCCTTATCCGCGAGCGCGGCTATCGATAGATTTAATATACACTCTGCAGAGGTTAGTACATTGTACCCACACTATGGAACCCATGGCCTCGCACTCCCATTCGGGTGGACCAACGACATTCCGACAAAACCGTCCTACTGCCATGACACTCTCCCGGCCACTCTGACTCATGCCCCACTGGGCTAGTCCTGGGTGGCCCCATGTCTACCAAAGACACAACGACCACCATCGTGGTCAAAATATAAACGATCCCACACGGGGACCCGCCGGCTATAACAACTACGGGCACACAAGGCTTATGTCCGCCTACCTGATCAGGGTAGCGCGCGCCCATAACCTTCCCTAGTGGGAGGCACTAGCGAGAGGCACAACAATAGACCCAGTTAGGGCCGTCCCATACTGGCAAGCGTGGTTGCACTGGTCAGCTCGATTCAGCGGCACCATGACTCAGCCAACAATTGTTCAAGTTCAATTTAATCCGGTTAAACTTGAATGCAAATATGTCGAGCCATGATAAAATAACATGAAGCAAATTACAATGCATGAACATGATATCAACATAATCATGAGGGTATCATAGAACTATCCACCATATCAACAATGAATCATATCCACTGAGCATGACATACTGACTAGCATGAACATCACCAGTACATACTTCTCTGAAACAAAGCATGACCACTAGCATCAACAATAAATATCATGCAAGAACATATCAACAATGCCATCATGCAGGCATTTAACCAACTGGATGCAATGGAACATGCATAACAATGGTACTCAGGACAGACGGTAGTCATGCACCCAATGACCATCACCAACATCAACATGTACTACTAGCAAGCATAAACATATGACAGGAAATACTAGCAGGTAGAACATAATAACAGAGTATAAGACAACATAGCACAAATGTGAACATGCAACTCTAAACATCACCGGAACAATGATAACCATCTTTTCAACAAGCAAACATTTAATAAAGATTCAAATTGAAAACCATGGCTACTGCATGACTATCATGCAAGTGGGTATTGTGGCTTTCCTGGGGTGGAAGAAATCACCGGGAGAAAGTGCGAGAAACTCGCAGAACGAATCGCCGGAAATCATACTCTCTCAGAGGGGGCTGAATAAGGGCAAGGGCAAAATGGTCATTTTCACAGTGTCAAAACAAGTTGAAAATGATTCCATCAGAACGGGCTCGACGTGCTCAGAGTTAGATACGGCTTTTGTCGTTTGAGTGCAACCCACCTCCGAAGCCTTTGAGAGAGAGAATCCTTGCGAGGACAAAGCCCAAACCACCCAGAGCCCAAAGAGTGTTTGGCATCACTTAAGTCTTTCTGTTCGCGTGATCTGAAGACTTATTTCACTTGAGGACTGTGAATCCTCCAGCCGGTTAGGCATCATGTTCTGAGCATCCAAGAGTCGTTGTGGATTGCCGGTGAACGAAGTCTGTGAAGGTTCAGGAGTCTACCTTGAAGACTTACCAGAGTGATTGGGCGGGGACTAAGAGTCCTTAGATCAAGGGGAATAAGGTGAAGACGTAGTCTTCTGAGTTAAATCTCAGCCTCCCTAACTAGACGTACAATTGTCACAGCAACTGGAACTGGTCGAACAAACCACTGTCCTTCTGAAGTCACTGGTTCTATCTCTCACTTCTCTTTACTTACCATTTGTCTTCGTGAAGTCATTGCCTGCTTGCAATTATCTGTTTGACTTCACTGTGTGACTACTTATCCTGATTGGCTTTGCATTATCTTCTTTTCTGATCCTTACTACCTAGCTGCTAATAGTCTTCGTGCTTTCTCTTCATTGAATACTTGACTATGGCTTGTCTAGTGTAGTCTACCTTCCGCTGCATTCAAATAGTTTTGTTTCTACTGTTGGTCTTCGAAACTCCCATGTTTTGAAGGCTTTCATAAAAATCACCTATTCACCCCCCTCTAGTCGATAACTAGCCCTTTCAATTGGTATCAGAGCAAGGTACTCCCTTGTTCTGTGTGATTCGGTTTAACCACCTAGAGTTTTAGCTATGTCGACTGCAGGGATAATCAAGGTCTCCGCTGCGTGCCCCATCTTTGATGGCACTGAATATCCCTACTGGAAGAATAGGATGCGCATGCATCTTGAAGCCATTGATGTCGATCTGTGGTATGTCATCAAGAATGGTGTTCCCAAGACTGGTGAAGGTGTCACCCCCGCTGATGTGAAAAAGTTCATTCAACTGGACTCTACCGCCAAGAACATCATCTGTGGTCATCTGACCAAAGGGCAGTATGGCCGTGTGAGCGCTCTGGAAATGTCAAAGCTAGTCTGGGACTGGCTTTCCAAGGTCAATGAAGGCGTCTCAACTCAGCAGGATCAACAAATCAGTACTCTTCACAACCTCTTCAACCGCTTCAAAAGACACGACAACGAGAACGTCCAGCTCACGTTTGATCGCCTCACTGATATCACAAATGAGCTTCGTGCACTCGGTGCAACTGACATTACGAAGCATGAAATAGTGAAGACACTACTGAGATCTCTTGACAGCTCAGTTGACACCTTAGCCCTGATGATACAAGAACGCCCTGATTTCAAGACACTCGATCCGTCTAACATACTTGAGAGGCTAAACACACATGAGTACCAGCTATCTGAGAAACAAGATATCTATGGCCCCAACTATGGCCAAACTCGCGCTTTGAAGGCAAAGGCTGCTGCTTCCTCATCTGGAGAAGAATCTGACTGCAGTTCCGGTGATCCTGAAGATATTGGAAAGGAGCTTGCTATGCTTGTGAAGAAGTTCCAGAAATTCACTAGGAAGAAAAGCTTCAGAAAGTCTTCACGATCCAGCTCAAGGGATGATGAAGCTCCCACCCATGACAGCAAGAAAAGAACCTGTCACAAGTGCAAGAAAGCTGGCAACTACATCTCTGAATGTTCACAGTGGGACAATGAGAAGAAGAAGAAGAGCAAAGAATATGATTCTGATGACAAGAAGAAGAAGAAATCCTCAAAGTCTTCTTCCAAATATTCCTCCAAGTCTTCATCACACAAGAAGAGCTCATTAGGCAAGGCACGTGCTTTTGTTGGCAAGGAAATGGATTCAGAGGAGGAGTCTGCTTCTGAGGAGGCAGTGGTGGAGTCTGAGGAGGAGTCTGACTCTGGTGTCGCAAGTCTGGCTCTAGCTACAGCCTACGTTGCCAAGTCCATCTTCAACATTGAAGACAATGGCTCCGTCACCAACGCTGATGACGAGAACGACTCAACTCCCACCTACTGCTTCATGGCACGTGGTGCCAAGGTAAACTCTCGTGATGCTTACTTTCAAACATCAAGTGAAGATGATTCTGATGGTGAATCCAAACCCAGCTACAAAAAACTTGCTAAAATTGCAACTAAACAACAGAATGCCACAGAACATATTCAAAAATTGTTAGACAAAAGCAATGACCCGTTGGACGCGAAAATGACCAAGACTTAGTCCTTAATTGAAGACATAAAAAATCTTCATGTTAAGTACCAGGATCTTGAAGGTCGATATGAAACGCTCTCAACTTCTCATGAAAAGCTCTCCTACGATTATCTTCAAAGGAAGCATGAGCTTGAGAATTTGAGATCGGATCATGAAGATCTTCAGAAAGAAAATGAGTCACTCCATGCTCAACAGATCAGTTCCGCTCAGGAAGGATTTGAACCACCATGTCTAAAATGCATTGAGCGTGATAACGTTGTCTCTATTGCTGAATGTTCCACTGTAACTACTGTTGAGATATCTTCAACTGCTGATGTGGTAACTAACCCCTCCATTGAGGATACCACCAGTATTGCTGATGAGAATGCCAGGTTGAAAACACTGCTTGAGACAGGGATGTACAAAAGCCTCAAAGGGCATCAGACATTATGTGATGTCCTCAAAAAGCAGATTCTGAACCGAAACCCTAGAAAAGAGGGTGTAGGGTTCGAGAGAAAATGAATGTTGATGGGTCATACTGGAAACCTGAGCAGTACCCCAAAACCACCTGGGTTGCTGCAAAGGAACCTCCAGTAGATCCATCCACCTTATCTGGCTTCACTTGTGCTAACCCAATTATCATTGATGAATCCTTTGATGCAAACTATAAATTGTTTAAGAATCAGAATGGCGAAGTGTTTGCCAGGTATATTGGTACTAATTGCAGGAATGGGTCACCTATGAAGAAGATATGGGTACCCAAGAGTTGCCTTGAGAATCTTCCGATGAATGCCATCATGACACCACCTGTGAAGAAGACAAACCCCCTACCAAAGGCTTCATATGTTCCAAAAGCTTCATACAGACCAAGGACTCATCTGAGTCACCCTAACGTCAATGTTTTGCAGGAAAATCATACTCAGACCCATGAATATGAGCGTGTTTCATTAAACCGCTATGTTCATAGAACCAAGAACTTTTCCGCTTATTCACATGAGTATTATTCACCCCCTGCAAGGCTATTTACTAGGGCTCCAAAGCCTAAGTTCTCAGATGCTGCACTTAGACTCATTGCTTCTGAGCCACCCCTGAAGATGTGGGTGGTTAAGAAAACTTAACTCTCTTTTGCAGGGAAAGGTCTCCAGCCGGAAATCAAAGGCGTCCAGAGCTAATGCTGGAGACCTTAAAAATCTTGTTGGGCGCAAGATAAAATGCCCAAATGGTCTTACTATGTATTTCACTCCAGATTTTCTTGATACTCATCCTATCTATCCTAACCAAGACCTGAATTTCCATGTTCCACTTGTTCGTCAAATGTTTCTGCTTCACAACTTGCTTGGTGAAGCCTATCCCCCAAACTGCACTGTAGGCTACGACACCTCGTGCTTCAGAATGGATTATGGACAGTGGATGCACTAATCACATGACCGGCAATCGAAGTCTTCTGATGGACTCAACGCTACGTCCATTAGACAAGAGCCACATCACATTTGCTGACACTGGTAAAAGCAAGGTATTGGGTCTAGGTAGAGTTGCAATATCAAGGGATCAGCACATGGATAAAGTGATGCTTGTTGAATCCCTTGGTTTCAACTTAATGTCTGTCTTAATGCTTTGTGACTTAAATATGATTGTGTTATTTGGAAAATATCGCTGCCTTGTAGTGATGGAATCTAACAAGTCTCTAGTCTTTGAAGGATATCGAAAAGATGATCTGTATATGGTAGATTTCTCAGCAGGACCACAGATGGCCGTATGTATTCTAGCAAAAGCTTCAGAATGCTGGCTTTGGCGTCAAAGGCTAGGGCATGCTGGCATGAGGAACTTGCACACTCTCGCGAAGAAGAAGCATGTTGTGGGCATCGAAGGCGTCAAGTTCAAGAAGGATCATCTGTGTGGCGCCTGCGAAGCCGGAAAGATGACAAGAGCCAAGCATCCCTTGAAGACAATCATGACCATGTCTCAACCTTCGAGCTGCTGCACATGGACTTATTTGGCCCTACTCACTACTCTACTCTCAATGCTACTCTTGCCTCTATGGTTTCGTCATTGTTGATGATTACTCTCGATATACTTGGGTGCATATAATCCTCTACAAGACTGAAGTGCAGGATGTCTTCAGATGCTTTGCCAACCGTGCCATGACGAACTATGGTGTCAAGATCAAGCATATCAGAAGCGACAATGGCACTGAGCTCAAGAACACCGGCCTCGACCTGTACTTGGATACCATGGGTATCACTCATGAGTTCTCTGCTCCTTACACACCTCAGCAGAATGGCATCACGGAGCGCAAGAACAGAACTCTTATTGAGATGGCACGAATGATGCTTGATGAGTACAAGACTCCACGGAAGTTCTGGCCTGAAGCCATTGACACTGCATGCCACGTCATCAACTGTGTTTATCTTCACAAGCTTCTGAAGAAAACCTCCTATGAGCCCCTAACTGGTAAGAAGCCAAACATAAGTTACCTCAGAGTATTTGGTGCTAAGTGTTGGATCAAGGATCCACATCACACTTCCAAATTTGCACCGAAAGCACATGAAGGTTTCATTCTTGGTTACGAAAAGGATTCACACTCCTACAGAGTCTTCAACCTATTTCACTATAAAGTGGTTGAAACTGTGGATGTGCGGTTCGATGAGACTAACAGCTCGCAAAGAGAGCACCTGCCAAATGTGCTAGATGAATTATCCCCTAGCGAGTCAATCAAGCAAATGGGAACTGGAGAAATCATACCCTCTGAGAATCAGACTGAAGAAGAACTGATCATTTCTGCTTCCACTCAACCTGAAGACAATGCTCATCCTGAAGATAATCCTCCAAATGATGACATTGATCAGAATGAACAAAACCTTCGTCGTGCTCATCCTCGTGTTGCAAATGAAGTACAGATTGAGAAGATGATTGATAGCCTCAATGCACCTGGTCCGCTCACTCGTTCAAGAGCCACACAAAGAGCAACACAACAAATCAATTTATGTGGACATTTTGCATTCGTCTCAATCTTAGAACCCAAGAAAGTCACCGAAGCCTTCATGGAACCTGAATGGATTCAAGCTATGCAAGAAGAGCTTCAACAGTTCGAGCTGAATAATGCGTGGGAACTGGTCAAGCATCCCAATCCTCGGAAGCATAATATCATTGGCACCAAATGGATACATCGCAACAAGCAAGATGAACATGGTCAAGTGGTCAGAAACAAAGCTCGTCTCGTTGCACAAGGCTACACTCAAGTGGAAGGGATTGACTTTGATGAAACTTTTGCTTCTGTGGCAAGGCTTGAAGCCATTCGCATACTGCTTGCCTATGCAAATCATAACAACATCCTCCTGTATCACATGGATGTGAAGAGTGCTTTTCTCAATGGAAAGATAGAAGAAGTATATGTTGCACAACCTCCTGGCTTTGAAGATACAAAACATCCTGATATGGTTTACAAGCTCAACAAGGCACTGTATGGCCTCAAACAAGCCCCTCGAGCTTGGTATGATACGCTCAAAGACTTCCTGAAGAACAAAGGCTTCAAACCTGGTTCACTAGATCCCACTCTCTTCACGAAGACATATGATGGTGAACTGTTTGTGTGCCAAATCTATGTGGATGACATTATCTTCGGCTGCACCAATAAGAAATACAGTGATGAGTTTGGTCACATGATGCAAGAACAGTATCAGATGTCCATGATGGGTGAACTGAAGTTCTTTCTGGGTCTCCAAATTTGACAACAACGCAATGGTATCTTCATATCTCAAGAAAAATATCTCAAAGATTGCCTGAAGAAGTTTGGAATGCAAGACTGCAAAGGTTACACGACGCCAATGCCAACCAAAAGTCATCTGGGTCCCGAGGATAATGGTAAAGAGTTCGACCAAAAGGTATACCGCTCCATGATTGGTTCTTTGCTTTACTTATGTGCATCTAGGCCAGATATAATGCTTAGTGTTTGCATGTGTGCCCGATTCCAAGCGGCACCAAAGGAATCGCATCACTTAGCTGTGAAGCGAATTCTTCGATATTTGGCTTACACCCCAACACTAGGAATATGGTATCCAAAGGGCTCAGAGTTTGATCTAGTTGGATTCTCAGATGCTGATTATGCTGGTGACAAGGTAGATCGCAAGTCCACATTAGGCACATGTCACTTTCTGGGACGATCTCTTGTCTGTTGGTCTTCAAAGAAGCAGAACTGTGTATCTCTCTCCACTGCTGAATCCGAATACATTGCTGCTGGATCTTGCTGTGCTCAGCTTCTCTGGATGAAGCAAACTCTCAAGGACTATGGTATACACCTGAAGAATGTGCCTCTCTACTGTGACAATGAGAGTGCCATCAAGATCACCAACAACCCAGTTCAGCACTCAAAGACAAAGCACATTGAGATTCGTCATCACTTCCTCAGAGATCATGTTATGAAGGAAGGTATTGATATCATTCACGTCAACACTGAAGAGCAATTGGCAGATATTTTCACAAAGCCCTTGGATGAGAAAAGGTTTTGCAAGTTGCGGTGTGAGCTAAATATCTTGGAATCCTCAAATGTCCTGTGAATGGGACACACATCCTAACACTTATGCATTTTGATGACTTAGATGTACAACACACAAAGTAACGTATATCTTCAATCAATGAAGACATACACTCTAAGTGTGAATACATTAATGCGGAATTTGACTTCGGAGCGCCACGATAATTGTGCGCCGTGTCTGGGTCTAATACTTCCTATACGGTGGGTAACGCCACCACCAAACTTTTGTTTGAAGTGTTTCTCTTGGCGTTATGTTTGCAGAGTCTTCATAACTGATTTGTCTTCATTTCTGACTTGTATTCAAGTTTATCTTCATATGGTTGATTTGGCCTTAAACTAGTTGTATACTACTTGTGTTCTGTCTTCCACAACATTCACTTATAGCTATGACTTCTTGTTGAATCTTTTGATCTAAGTGAATGTGATCGGACCCTAACCTATCTATGCTTCTACCTCAACTCTATCTGTCCAAATCATATGCATTCTATTGAAAACTGTCAATTGTCTTCATTGAACCTTGTCAACTGAAGTCAATCTGACAAACATTTATGTCTGTTTTTAAATGCTCTATATTTATTACCGGAAATCCGAAGAATTCAGAACGACCGCCCCGACAATCCAGGCGTGCGTGGGAACATTGAACAACTACCAAGGAGTTGCATGCACGCCACGTGTCATTCAAATGCGAATCGCCAGGGGCACCTGCGTAATTATGCTGTGTTGTCCCTTTCCTTATAAATACACATCCCATCACGGTTAAAAACTCTTCTTCCACCTCGCCACCTCTTGAAAACCCTAGCGCCACCGCTAGCTCTCGATGACGCCGGCGACGAAGCGCTTAGCTGCCGCGACTTCTCCGACGCCGTCCTCACGCCGGTCGCGGACCTCATATTCTCCGCCGCCACCGTAGCTGTCTCTCGTCGCCAAGTTAGGGCACGAGAGATTGAACTGCTCGGCCTCAACTTCCATTCCGTCTAGCAGTTCAATTAAAACTCACTTTTTACCATCTTTTTGATCTGATAGATTCATCCTTCCTTACCAAAAGTAGTTTCTACATCTCCAAAGTTGAATCTGTCTCTCTCTGCATCCCATACTATGCCTAGTCTGTTCACTTATGCTTCACTACAAGTTAGATTCCTCACTTGTACTTATTCTTGGATTCGTACAAATCTGGAATCAACTCTCATCAAATAAGTGAATGTCTTCGCGATATGAGGTCAATGTCTTCAAACTGATTTATCTTCAAAATCCTCTGAGAATGCATATGACCTCTTCCCCTTCCCTCGCATCTCTAATGCTGCCACAGGTACATGTCCATGGGAGAATCCCTTGGTTCTCATAGTCTCCATTCATTTGCAGAGTTCTTACAGAATCATATAAATTCTCCTGAAGCAAGTTCTTGTCTGACTAGCCTCAAGAAGCCTTTGCAAGTTCTGAAGCCTTTCAGGTTAAGCTTCATGGCTACTGAGAAACCAGCAAGAAAGGGTGGCAGAAAGCATCATGGGAACACTTCCAAGGATTTGCCTCCCGATTTGCATGAGCTGTACAAAACAGATCCAGAGGAAACCTATACTGGTCGCAAGAATCGCATCCAATGGATTCGAAGATACTGGGCTGAGGAATGGTTCAAGTACCGTTTCGTCACTAAAAAATATGCAGAAAAGAATGCCATCAAGCGACCCTCGGGAGATATACTGTACAAGAATCTTCAACCCAGGTCCCAGACTGAAGCCATTGAGCAAGGCTTCTATCCGTGCATGGTTCGCGGACCACAGCCAGAGGATGCTGACCCCTCTTCTCTGCTGTGGTGTCGCGAAGACAATCTATTCAAGCGCAACTACCAGTTCGTCAAAGATTCTGCTGTGAAGAACGAGAAGACATTCGGACTTGACTTCAACCCTGGTCCGTCCTCTCCACGGGAAGATGGCACCCATGAAGCCAATGAAAACATGATCGGTCCCTTCTACAAATTTGAAGGCCTCCTCGCACACGTCGCCGTTCAAGGTGCAAATGTGGATCATACTGATGATGATGCTGACACTGATGATGCGCCAGCTCCTCCACCTAAGCCGCAGAAGCAGAAGAAAGCTAAGGCTTCCAAACCCACTGCTACACCAAAAGCTTCTCGAGTGAAGCCATTGGCAACTACCCCTCCTGCTCCAAGTAACACCTCTGAAGATCAATCTCGTGTCTCCAAACGGACCGAGAAGCCTCAGAAAAGAACTGCTTAGAGGACAAGTCAAGCACTGACCCCAGCTGCCGTTCTAAGGAACGAATCTGAAGCTATTGATCTATCGTCTAATGACGAGTTTGGTGAGGATGCTCTTGAACAACTGATAAAGAGCAAGCAAGAGGCGGAGATCTTCAATGATCTGCCCCTCTTCGACGTAACCATACTGGACAACTTCATTGATGAGTGGTTTGACAACCCAGATCTCAGTTTTGATGATCTTCAGCTTCTGATTGGCATCAGCGTCGCATTCCAAGGCGCCATTGCTCCTGAGCTGGCTCTGGCTAGAAGATCGTCGAACTCAAAAACAAAATTGATTTTGAGAAAGAGCAATTCAAGAAGCATGTGGCCAAGCTCAGTGTGGCTGATGTTTAGAAATTCAAGCTGATGCTGAATGATCTCAAGGAAGCATTTCACAAGAAGTGTGAAGAAGCCAAAGGCTCAAGAGAACGCATGAAGAATCTTGCTGCCAAGTGTGTTCAAGCATACAATGAAGCTGAAAAGCGCAAGGCTCTTGGGCGTCCAAGCATAGACCCCAAGATGGCTGCCAAGAAGAAGTCTGTTGTGGCCCCAAGTGAAGCTACACGATAGGAAGAACCTCGCATTGTCTTCCCTGCCAGCATGACAGGCTCGAAGCCTAAGGTCCCCACATGAGCTTCAGAACAGAAGAAAACCAAGGCAGCTGAAGCTGAAGCCGGAAAGATAAAAACCAAGAACAACACTGATGATGCACCACCCCTCAAGAAGAGGAAGACAAAGAAGAGAGATCGGGCTGCTCCCAAAGAGCCCCTCGTTGTTGAACCCATTGCTTTTGCTCCCCCTCCATCTGATAATCAAGAGCGTCAGTTGATTGTACATGAGCTTGCTTCCACAGAGGCTCCTGAAGCACAAGAAGTTCCAGTCATTGATCCCATAGCGACTGAAGACATTGGTCCCCAAGACAATGTAGAATATGATGTAGTCCTTCCTCAGATTCAACGCCCCACAGTATCATCGCCTGTTCACACGAACAGCAAACCCATCAGTATTAGTCGTCCTTTGACACCAATCACGCAGGATGCCTCATGGGCTGATCGCTTACATGGAAACCACACCATCACCGAAAGCGTCGCCCGTGTTTCAACGGCTTCGCAGAGGCCATAGGCCATCGGTCTCCATGACAACCATCACAGAAGAGGATTCACACCAGTCCAGCTCAGTGGCACGTCAAGTGTTCCCTAAAGACAATCCTTCTGTGACGGTTCCTGTGTCTGAAGCTAATGCTTCTGAAGAGATTCCGGCTGCATCAGCCGATGAAAGACAAGAAGAACGTGTTGCCACACCCCTCACAAATCAAGCAAAAAATGTTCTCAAGGAGAATGTATCCATGCCCGACCCTCCAGCTACACAAGTGGAGGTTGAGAATACTGAGGCGGCCACCAACAACGCAACTAAAGCCAATGACATTTTCATGACTGAAGCCAATGTGGCGCCTCAAGTCAACACTGTGAATGAAGCCAATGCTGCACCTGCATCCAATGTGCAGCCTGATGCCTCTGCCAATGCATCTGCTCCTGTACTGCCACCAGGGTCACACACTATTGAGCATGCATTCTATCAAGGTGAACTTGTTCTTGTCAGATGGCCAATTCTGATTCCTCCGGCTGCTCCCGGTCCCCAGTTTGATTATCATGTGGAGCACAGGCCTCATGTTCAGAAGTGTAAGTGCATCTAGTGCCACCCCTAGTTGGTTTTGGAGTATTGACGACAAAGTTGGTTGTGGGACTAATGCGTTTTTGAGAATTGCAGGATAACGCAGGTAGTGTCCCTCATTGATTCGGTTTACCTACCGGAGATGACCCCTAAAAATGTATGAAGACATTGACGACAATGGTGGTATGTGAAGATATTCACATTGAAGACTATGACATGAGAAGACAATGAGTGAAGACTGTGAAGCGCGAATACTGTGTTATTTCGTTGTTTCCTTTTCTTCTTTGTTGAGTCATAGGAACCACCGTACTATTAAGTGGGGTCCAAGTGAACAAAGTCAGATTGACTGAAGTGATGCTTAACCCAAATCCTATGTCTTCGAGCGAAGACAATGAGAGCAAATCTTATCCAGATCTGGATGAGTCAGCTTTGTTTGTAGTCCAAGTAAAGTTGCCGTGTGTGTTTGAAATCTGACCGTTGGAACACGTGTCAGTTCCTTAGTGACCCAGGGTCATTTTGGACATATCAGGTCGGGTTGCCTTGTGGCTATAAATAGCCCACCCCCTACACCATAAATTGGTGGCTGCTCAGAGTTAGTTTACGGCTTTTGTCGTTTGAGAGCAACCCACCTTGAAGCCTTTGAGAGAGAGAAATCCTTGCGAGGACAAAGCCCAAACACCCAGAGCCAAAGAGTGTTAGGCATCACTGAAGTCTTTCTGTCTGTGTGACCTGAAGACTTATTACACTTGAGGACTGTGTATCCTCCAGCCGGTTAGTCGTCGCGTTCTGAGCATCCAAGAGTCATTGTGGATCGCCGGTGAACGAAGTCTGTGAAGGTTCGGAAGTCTACCTTGAAGACTTACCAGAGTGATTGGGCGAGGACTGTGTGTCCTTAGCTCAAGGGGAATAAGGTGAAGACACGGTCTTCTGAGTTGAATCTCAGCCTCCCTAACCAGATGTACAATTGTCACAGCAACTAGAACTGGTCCAACAAATCCTGTGTCTTCAACAAGTGACTGGTTCTATCCTCTAACTCCCTTTACCTTAAGTTTGTCTTTGTGAAGTCATTGCCTATTTGTCAGATCTGTTTGACTTCATTGCTTGACTGTTATTGTTGATTGGCTTCATACTATCTTCCATCCTGATCCTTACTATCAAGCTGCTATTAGTCTTTGTACTTTCACATTATTGCATACTTGACTATGGCTTGCTTGTTGTAGTTTATCTTCCGCTGCATATCAATTAGGTCATTTCTATTGTTTGTCTTTGAAACTTCCACGTTTTGAAGACTTTGATAAAAATCGCCTATTCACCCCCCTTTAGTCGATAACTAGCACTTTCAATTGGTATCAGAGCAAGGTACTCCCTTGTTTTGTGTGATTCGGTTTAACCACCTGGAGTTTAGCTATGTCAACTGCAGGGATAATCAAAGTCTCCGCTGCTTGTCCCGTGTTTGATGGAACTGAATATCCCTACTGGAAGAATAAGATGTGCATGCATCTTGAAGCCATTGATGTCGACCTCTAGTATGTCGTCAAGAACGGCATTCCCAAAACTGGTGAAGGTGTCACCCCTACTGATGTCAATAAGTTCATTCAATTGGACTCCACTGCAAAGAACATCATCTGTGGTCATCTGACCAAAGGACAGTATGGCCGTGTGAGTGCTCTGGAAACGTCAAAGCTAGTCTGGGACTGGCTATCCAAGGTCAACGAAGGCGTCTCTATACAGAGAGACCAAAGGATCAGTGTTCTTCGCAACCTCTTCAACCGCTTCAAGAGAAACGACAATGAAAATGTCCAGCTCACGTTTGATCGCCTCACCGACATCACAAATGAGCTTCAGGCTCTTGGCGCCACTGAGATTACCAAGCATGAAATCATTAAGACACTACTGAGATCACTTGACAGCTCGTTTGACACCCTTGCCCTCGTGATACAAGAACGCCCTAATTTCAAGACACTCGATCCATCTGATACACTTGAGAGGCTCAACACACATGAGTTCCAGCTTTCTGAGAAAAGAGATATCTATGGTCCCAATTATGGCCGAACTCGCGCTTTGAAGGAAAAAGTTGTTTCCTCATCTGAAGAAGAATCTGACCGCGGTTCTGATGATCCTGAAGACATTGGAAAGGAACTTGCCATGCTTGTGAAGAAGTTCCAGAAGTTCACCAAGAAGAAGGGCTTCAGAAAGTCCTCATGATCTAGCTCACTAAATGATGAAGCTTCCACTCATGACAACAAGAAGAGAACATGTCACAAGTGCAAGAAACCTGGACACTATATCTCTGAGTGTCCACAGTGGGACAATGAGAAGAAGAAGAAGAAGAGCAAGGAATATGATTCTGATGACAAGAAGAAGAAGAAATCTTCAAAGTCTTCTTCTAAGTCCTCATCAAGATCTTCATCACATAAGAAGAGCTCATTTGGCAAGGCTCGTGCTTTTGTTGGCAAGGAAATGGATTCAGAGGAGGAGTCTGCTTCTGAGGAGGCGGAGGTGGAGTCTGAAGAAGAGTCCGACCCTGGCGTTGCAAGTCTGGCTCCAGCCACAGCCTATGTTGCCAAGTCCATCTTCAACATGAAGACAATGACTTCCACACCAACGCTGAAGCTGATGACATGGACGATCCTGCTCTCACCTACTGCTTCATGGCACGTGGTGCCAAGGTAAAATCACGTGATGCTTACCTTCAAACATCAAGTGAAGATGACTCTGATTGTGAATCCAAACCCAACTACAAAACACTTGCTAAAATTGCTACTGAACAACAAAGGGCTATAGAACATACTCAAAAACTGTTAGACAAAAGCGATGACCTGTTGGACGCGGAAATGACACGTTCACAGTCCTTAGTTGAAGACATAAAAAATCTTCATGCTAAGTACCAAGAACTTGAAAGTCTTCATGAGACGCTCTCAACCACTTATGAAAAGCTCTCCTATGATTATCTTCAAAGGAAGCAAGAGCTTGAGAAATTGAAAGCGGCTCATGAAGATCTTCAAAAAGAGAATGAGTCATTTCGCGCTCAACAGATCAGTTCTGCTCAGGATGGATTTGAACCACCATGTCTGAAATGCATTGAGCGTGATAACGCTACATCTGTTGCTGAATGTTCCACTGCTGCTACTATTGCTTTGTCTTCAACTACTGATGTGGTAGCTAACCCCTCTATTGAGGATACCACTACTATTGCTGATGAAAATTCTAGGTTGAAGACATTGCTTGAAACAGGGATGTATAAAAGTCTGAAAGGACATCAGACACTTTGCGATGTCCTCAAAAAGCAGATTCTGAACCGAAACCCTAGGAAAGAGGGTGTTGGGTTCGAGAGGAAAATGAATGCTGATGGTTCCTACTGGAAGCCTGAGCAGTATCCCAAAACCACATGGGTTGCTGCAAAGGAACCTTCAGTGGATCCATCCACTTTATCTGGCTTTAGCCGTGCTAATCCTATTATCATTAATGAATCCTTTGATGCAAACTATAAACTGTTCAAAAATCAGAATGGTGAAGTGTTTGCCAGGTATATTGGTACTAACTACAGGAATGGACCACCTATGAAGAAGATCTGGGTTCCCAAAAGCTATCTTGAGAATCTTCCAGTGAATGTCATCATGACACCACCAGGGAAGAAGACAAATCCCAGACCTATGGCGTCATATGGTTCAACGGCTTCATACAGATACATGACTCACCTGAGTCACCCCAACGCCAATGTTTTGTAGGGAAATCGTACTCAAACTTATGAATATGAACGTGTGTCTTCAAACCACTATGTTCATAGGACTAAGAACTTTTCTGCTTATTCATATGAGTATCATTCATCTCCTGCAAGGCTATTTGCTAGGGCTTCAAAGCCGAAATTCTCAGATGCTGCACTTAGACTCATTGCTTCTAAGCCACCCCTGAAGATGTGGGTGGTGAAGAAGAATTAACTCTCTTTTGCAGAATATGGTCTCCAGCCAGCAATCAAAGGCGTCCAATACTATTGCTGGGGACCTAAAACACATTAAGGGATGCATGATAAAATGACTCTCTATGTATTTCACATATGAATCGCTTACCTGTCATACTGTGTGTTCTAACCTTGATCTATACTATGATAATCCTTGTGTGCATCAAATGCTTATGCTTCACAACATACCTTGTGAAGCCTATCCTCCTAACTGCACTGTAGGGAATGACACCTTGTGCTTCAGGATGGATTATGGACAGCGGATGCACTAATCATATGACTGGTGATCGAAGTCTTCTCATGGACTCAACCTTACGTCCACCCGACAAGAGTCACATCACATTTGCTGACACTGGTAAAAGCAAGGTATTGGGTCTAGGTAGAGTTGCAATCTCAAAGGATCAACACATGGATAAAGTGATGCTTGTTGAATCCCTTGGGTTCAACTTAATGTCTGTCTCAATGCTTTGTGACTTGAACATGATTGTGCTATTCGGAAAATATTGTTGCCTTGTACTAATGGAATCTGACAAGTCTCTAGTCTTTGAAGGGTATCGGAAAGATGATCTAAGCTGTCACACCCTAGCTAGTTCATGCATTAGAGTGTTGCATCATGTCTATTTTTCTCCACAGAAACTTGAAATGGGGATGACAGAACCCCCAGCCCCCTCTGAATCCAACTAGGGTTTACTAAAAATATTTTCAATGAACCTGAAATGCCCTTCCAAAATGTCCATCATTTTTGTCTTGGTTCAGAACCTCTGCCAAAAGTGATGCACAATTTTCTAGGTCATCCTAAGGTCGTTGAATTAAGTCATAAGTATTTGAATTTGGGCATTTAAAATTTATAAAATATTTCAAATGCTCAAATATTCCCAAACTAAAATGTTCCATGCTGGAATTATTCCAACTAAGGACCAGGTGCAGTTTGGTGATTTTTGGAATTTCTTAGGTATTTTTAAAAATGCAACAAACCTGCAGAATATATAAAAAAACAGGAAGAAGGGAAAGTCTTACCTGGCGCCACCTAGCAGGCCCACCTGCCGGCCCAGCCCAGCCACCGCTCCAGCGAGCTGCTTGGCTTGACCAGGCAGGCAGGCAGCTGCTCGACGGCGAGCACAACATGCATGCCACGCAGCTGCCCGCCGCCTCGCCGCTCCCCTCGTCCAGCTGATGATGGGGATCAACCCCTCTCTCTCTCCCCGATCTCGCAGACACCAGCTCCTCCCCCCAGCTCCTCTCCCTCGCTCTCCCGCGCCATGGCCGCCGCCACCGCCGCCACACCCTCGCCGTAGTCGTGCTCTCCGTCAACCCCGCGCTGCGCCACTGTGTCCAGGAGCTTCGCCGCCCTCCGCTCCTTCGAACAAGCCGAGCCCCGAGCGCTCGCTTGCCCTGAAGCCACCGCCCCGACCTCGTCCAACCTCGCCACCGCCGGAGATCCCTTTCACCGTCGCCGCCGCACCAGCCCATCTCCGACCGCGTCGTCTGCTTCCTCAAGACCACTGTGAGCCTGGCTACCTTCTCCCCCTTCCCTTTCTCGCTCTCGTGCACCACCGCGAGCACACGTGGCTCAACCGCACGCGCCGCCGCGGAGCTCGTCGCCGACGTGTCTCCGGCTAACCACCGGCCACCCCACCATGTCTAACGCACTCACCGCGTCCCCAGGGGTCCAACGCACCTAACCACGTGCCTCGCCGTGCCCCGTAGCCTCGGATTCGTCTTCACCCGACTCCGGCGACCGCCAAAGTCGTCGCCAGCGACGTCTCCAGCCACCCGAGCTCAACCACCGCCACCAAGAGCTGCGGCTCGGTCCCAGCTACCTGTAGATGCTCTCCGCCGCCCATTTGGTCGCCGGAGTGCACAAAACCACTCTCGCCGCCGCGTTTAGCCTCGCCGGCGGCTAGACGCCGGCGTGTTTGACCTTGACTTTGACTAGGGTGGGTCCAGGTTGACTCCCCTGAGTCCATGACAAGTGGGCCCCACCCCTCTGGTAACCAGTTTAGATTAACTAAATTTAGTTAGTTAATTAACTACTGACATGCGGGACCCACTGGTCAGTTTGACCTGGACCGGCCTGTTGACCTGCTAAGGTCAACATGACATCATGCTGACGCAGTAATCCTTTTCTAGAATTAAAATAAATCCAGAATGATTTATAAATTCCAGAAAATCCCCCAAACTTCAAAAATTCATAATAAATCAACCGTAACTCCAAATGCAAAGTTTTATATATGAAAAATGATCAGAAAAATCCAATCTATCCATCTGTACTGGTTTCATGCATGTTTAAGCAAGCTAACCTGATGTTTAGAGCAGAACTAGATAAAGCACTTATAAGGGCCATGTATGAGTTTGAAACTTGAATCTTTGATTCAAAATGGTTCAAACCCATCTGGTTTTAGTTGCATTAGCCCAACACACTCATATTGCCATGTTTCATGCATGCATCATATTGTTGCATATTGTTTGGTGATGTTGTGTATCGGTGCTCTCTGCGGCAGGTCCTGCCCCTGAGGAGTATCGTGATTACCCCAACGAAGAACAATATCAGTGCATCGACCCATCAGGCAAGCAACCAACCATTTGATCATATCGATACAATCCCATGTTCTCGCTCCTGCTCTCTTTTACTGCATTAAGATAACACGTTTCAAACTGCTGTGTGCTACGGTAGTTGAACCCATTTCCTCTGCATGACCTGTCATTGCCGCAGTAACTAGATGAAACCCACTAGCATGTGTAGGAGTTGTTTGAGCCATATGTATGTGTTGTTCCTACCTTGCTATGCCTGCTATGCTTAGAGTCATGTCAGGTCTGGTTCATCCGGGTGATGGGCTAGAGTGAAATGATCATGCCGGTAATGAGAGTGATGTGGTGAACACGATTTGGTAAAGGTATCGATGAAAGGCCATGTAGGAGTACATGGTGGGTTGTTTCATTGAAGCCGTCCTTAAGCACTGAGATCTGTATGTGTGATTTAAGAATCAGCTACTACCATGCATTGGGCCCGAAACCAATGGACCCTCTCGGCTTCTTATTCACCCTAGTCCTCTGTCCAGGAGTTGCAAGTAGTTTATGGTGTTTGTAGTTTACTGGAGGCTGTGGACAGCGCTGACCCATGGGGTGGGCTGTGATGCGGTAGGTACGTGGCCGGGTGTACCGGATACCCGTTAGGTATCTCGAAAACCCTGTACACATTGTTCGGGGCCGTATGTGGAAACCTCGGCCGGACTCCCTATGGATGGAACCTGGATAGGCGATAAACCTGGACTAGAGACTTAGGTGTCTAGGTAGGTCGTGGCCGACACCCACGTTGGGCTTCCGCTTGAAGGTTGCCGAGTACATGTCGTGTAAATGGCGGTAAGTGGTGAGAGCGTGTATGAAGAAGTACACCCCTGCAGGGTTAACATTATCTATTCGAATAGCCGCGTCCGCGGTAAAGGACTACTTGGTTGCCTATACAGTTCATAGACAAGTAAATGGATACTACTAAAAATCTCAAGATAAGCGTGAGTGCCGAGGATGGCTCTTCCGTAGGATGACGGAGGTGGATCCTCGGTGGTGTATTGAAGTGGTGAGTAGTGGACTCGTGTGCGCAAAACCATTTCAAGTTGGTGTATCGTAGGATAGCTTAGCCAAGAGTCAAAGCTGGCTTGCTGCAAATACCCCGCCAACCCCCCCTTGATAATGTGCATGTATGTAGGATCTGATGTAAGTCTTGCTGAGTACCTTTGTACTCATGTTGCTTTAATTTACATTTTTCAGAAGATGCTGCAACCCCTTCTGATGGGTTCTTCGTAGATGTTGACATCGATGAGTAGACCGAGGCCCAGGTGGTGACCCTGAGCTTGTGAAGGACCACGTAGTATAGCCAGGCTTCCCAAGCCTCTTTTATTTTACCAGTTGTCTGTACTCAGACAAGTTACTTCCACTGTTGGCTTGTATGTCTGTATGACTTGAATGTGGGTCGTGTGACCCGTACTTGTGTGTATGATATGTATGGCTCTCTGAGCCTTAAATAAAGTACTTGTGTCGTAGAGTCATGTTGTGATGCCTTGTTGTATTTGCACATAGCGAGCATATTGTGTGTATGATTGAAATGCTTGGTATGTGTGGGATCTGACTATCTAGTTGTTTATTCTTAGTAGCCTCTCTTACCGGGAAATGTCTCCTAGTGTTTCCACTGAGCCTTGGTAGCTTGCTACTGCTCCGGAACACTTAGGCTGGCCGGCATGTGTCCTTCTTCGTTCCTGTGTCTGTCCCTTCGGGGAAATGTCACGCGATGGATACCGGAGTCCTGTTAGCCCGCTACAGCCCGGTTTACCGGAGTCCTGCTAGCCCAGTGCTACAACTCGGATTCACTTGCTGATGACCGACACGTTCGATGCTGGGTCATGGATGCCTGTCCATGTAGGTCTGTGCCACTTTGGGTTTACGACTAGCCATGTCAGCCCAGGCTCTTTACCATATGGATGCTAGCGACACTATCATATACGTGTGCCAAAAGGCGCAAACGGTCCCGGGCAAAGGTAAGACGACACCCGTGGGAATACCGTGCGTGAGGTTGCAAAGTGATATGAGGTGTTACATGCTAGATCAATGTGGCATCGAGTTGGTGTCCTGACATATACATGGTAGATTTTTCAGCAGGTCCACAGCTTGCCGTATGTCTTCTTGCAAAAGCTTCAGAATGCTGGCTCTGGCATCGGAGGCTGGGGCATGCTGGCATGAGGAACTTACACACACTCGTCAAGAAAAAGCATGTCATAGGCATCGAGGGTGTCAAGTTCAAGAAAGATCATTTGTGTGGTGCCTGTGAAGCTGGAATGATGACTAGGGCAAAGCACCCCTCGAAGACAATCATGACGACATCTCAACCCTTCGAGCTGTTACACATGGACTTATTTGGCCCTACTCACTACTCTACCCTCACAACAACAGCTTGTCTCTATGGCTTCGTCATTGTTGATGACTACTCAAGATATACATGGGTGCACATAATTCTCTACAAGACTGAAGTACAAGATGTCTTTAGACGCTTCGCCAATCGAGCCATGAACAATTATGGCGTCAAGATCAAGCATATCAGAAGTGATAACGGCACTAAATTCAAGAACACCAGGCTTGATCTCTATCTGGATACAATGGGAATCACTCATGAGTTTTCTGCCCCATACACACCTCAGCAAAATGGCATTTTAGAGTGCAAGAACAGAACCCTCATTGAGATGGCTCGAACAATGCTCGATGAGTACAAGATACCAAGAAAGTTCTGGCCTGAAGCTATTGATACAGCATGTCACATCATCAACCGTGTTTACATCCACAAGCTTCTGAGCAAAACATCCTATGAGCTCCTTACTGGCAAGAAGCCAAATGTTAGCTACTTCAGAGTCTTTGGTGCTAGGTGCTGGATCAAGGATCCCCATCACAAGTCAAAATTTGCACCTAAAGCTCACGAATGCTTCATGCTCGGTTATGGAAAGGACTCGCACTCTTACAGAGTCTTCAACCTCTATCACTACAAAATAGGTGAAACTGTGGACGTGCGATTTGATGAAACCAATGGTTCACAAAGAGAGCTCCTGCCAAGTACACTTGATGAAGCTCCGTCCAGCGAATCAATCAAGCTGATGGGAACAGGTGAAATCATGCCCTCTGAAGCACGGCATGAAGAGGAACTTATCATTTCTGCACCAAACCAGACTGAAGACAATGCTCAGACCGAAGACAATGATCAGCAAGAGCAAGGTCTTCGTCCAGTTCATCCTCGTGTTGCTAATGAAGTACAAATTGAGAAGATAATTGATAGCATCAATGTGCCTGGTCCACTTACTCACTCAAGAGCAACACAGTTAGCAAATTTCTGTGGGCATTTTTCATTTGTGTCAATATCAGAACCCAAGAAAGTTGCTGAAGCCTTTATGGAACCTGAATGGATTCAAGCCATGCAAGAAGAACTTCAACAGTTCAAGCTGAATAATGTTTGGGAACTTGTCAAGCGCCCTAACCCTCACAAGCATAACATTATTGGCACAAAATGGATATATCGAAACAAGCAAGATGAGCATGGTCAAGTCATCAGAAACAAAGCACGTCTTGTGGCTTAAGGATATACTCAAGTTGAAGGAATTAACTTCGATGAAACATTTGCTCCTGTAGCTAGGCTTGAAGCTATTCACATACTGCTAGCCTATGCTAACCATCACAACATCCTACTATATCAAATGGATGTGAAGAGTGCATTCCTCAACGGCAAGATAGAAGAAGAAGTGTATGTTGCTCAACCACCTGGCTTTGAAGATCCAAAACATCCTGATATGGTGTACAAACTAAACAAAGCACTGTATGGCCTCAAACAAGCTCGTCGCGCTTGGTATGATACGATCAAAGACTTCCTGAAGAGCAAAGGCTTCAAACCTGGATCCCTCGATCCCACACTCTTCACGAAGACATATGATTGTGAACTGTTTGTGTGCCAAATATATGTGGATGACATTATCTTCGGCTGCACCAACCAGAAGTATAGTGATGAGTTTGGATACATGATGCAAGAGCAATATCAGATGTCCATGATGGGTGAGCTGAAGTTCTTCCTTGGTCTTCAAATTCGTCAGCAAAGGAATGACATCTTCATATGTCAAGAAAAATATCTCAAAGACTGTCTGAAGAAGTTTGGAATGCAAGATTGCAAAGGTTACACGACGCCAGTGCCGGCCAAACACCATCTTGGTCCCGACGACAATGGTAAAGAGTTCGATCAAAAGGTATAGCTCTCCATGATTGGTTCCTTACTTTACCTATGTGCATCTAGGCCAGATATTATGCTTAGTGTTTGCATGTGTGCTCGATTCCAAGCAGCACCAAAGGAATTGCATCACTTAGCTGTGAAGCGAATTCTTAGATATTTGGCTTACACCCCAACACTCAGATTATGGTATCCAAAGGGCTCAAGATTTGACTTGGCTGGATTCTCGGATGCTGATTATGCTGGAGACAAGGTTGATCGCAAGTCTACATCAGGCACATGTCACTTTCTGGGTCGATCACTTGTCTGTTGGTCTTCAAAGAAGCAAAATTGTGTATCACTCTCGACTGCTGAATCTGAATACATTGCTGCTGGATCTTGCTGCGCTCAGCTTCTGTGGATGAAGAAAACTCTCAAGGACTATGGCATCAATATGAAACAAGTACCTCTTTTCTGCGACAACGAAAGCGCTATCAAGATTGCCAACAATCCAGTCCAGCACTCGAAGACAAAGCACATTGAAATTCGTCATCACTTTCTCAGAGATCATGTCATGAAGAAAGATATTGACATCATTCACGTCAACACTGAAGAGCAACTGGCAGATATCTTCACAAAGCCCTTGGATGAGAAAAGGTTTTGCAAGTTACAGTGTGAGCTAAATATCTTAGAATCCTCAAATGTCCTGTGATCAGGCACACATCCTAACATTTATGCATGTTGATGACTTAGATGTGCAACACATGAAGTAAAGTATATCTTCAATCAATGAAGACTTACATCCTGAGTGTGAATACATTAACGTGGAATTTGACTTCGGAGCGCCACGATAATTGTGCGCCGTGTCTGGGTCTAATACTTCCTATACGGTGAGTAACGCCACCACCAAATTTCTTGGTTTGAAGTGTTTCGCTCATGGCGTTATTGTTGAATATCTTCGCATTTGATTTGTCTTCAACTTTCAACTTATCTTCATGATTTACTTCACTATGTCGATTTGATGGCTTTCTCATATATATATATATATATATATATATATATATATATATATATATATATATATATATATATATATATATATATATATATATATACTAGTATTCTGTCCTCTACAACATTCACTTATAGCTATGTCTTCCTTGTTGAATCTTTTGAACTAAGTGAATGTGATCGGACCCTAATCTCTCTATGCTTACTATCTCAAAATCTATCTTTCCAAATCATATGCATTCTATTGACACTGTCGAATGTCTTCTCTGCATCCTTGTTAGCAGAAGACACAGAGACAAACATTAAGTCTGTTTTAAATGATTCATCCTTATTGTTGAAATCCGGAGAAGCCGGAACAACCATCCGACAAACTTGGTGGGCGTGGGAACGTGTGACAACTCTGAGTATGTTGCATGTTTGCCACGTGTCCTTCAGATGTGAACAGGCAGGGGCACCTGCGTAATTGCGCTATGCCGCACACCTTCTTATAAATACGTGTCCCCTGCGGTCAAGAAAACCTTCTTCCACCTCTCCACCTCGTCAAAACCCTAGCGCCACCGCTAGCTCGCGACGACACCGGCGACGAAGCGCTTAGCTGCCGTGACTTCTTCGACGCCGTCCTCACGCTGGCCGCGGACATCGTCCTCTCCGCCGCCGCCGTAGGTGTCCTCCATTGCCAAGTTAGGGCACGATGGATTGAACTGCTCGTCTCCTATTCATCCCATCTAGCAGTTCTTCGTGTGGTAAATATAACTCTATTTTTACCATCTTTTTGATCCTCAATGATTCATCCTATTTACCAAAATTGGTTTCTGCCTATACGATGTTAGATCTATTCGGTCCGCATCTCATACTGCCTAGTATATTCACTTCAGCTTCATATCTAGTTAGATTCCTCACTTGTACTTATTCACGGATTCGTACAAATCTGGAACCAACTCTCAACATATAAGTGAATGTCTTCGCAACATGAGGTCAATGTCTTCAAACTGATTTATCTTCAAAATCTTTTGAGAATGCATATGACCTCTTCCCCTCCCCTCGCATCTCTAATGCTGTCACAGGTACATGTCCATGGGAGAATCCCTTGGTTCTCATAGTCTGCATTCGTTTGCAGAATTCCTACAGCAACACATTAACTCTCCTGAAGCTAGTTCCTGTTTGACCAGCAAGCGAAAGCCTTTGAAGCCTTTGAACATATTGAAGCCATTCAGTTTGAAGTTCATGGCTGTAGAGAAATCAGTAAGGAAGGGTGGCTGTCGGTGTCAAAACCGGCGGATCTCGGGTAGGGGGTCCCAAGCAGTGCGTCTTAGGATCAATGTTAATAGGAGGCAAGGGACACGATGTTTTACCCAGGTTCGGGCCCTCTCGATGGAGGTAAAACCCTACGTCTTGCTTGATTAATATTGATGATATGGGTAGTACAAGAGTAGATCTACCACGAGATCGTAGAGGCTAAACCCTAGAAGCTAGCCTATGGTATGATTGTTGTTGTATATGTCTATCGACTAGCCTGGCCCCCTGTTTATATAATGCACCAGAGGCCTAGGATAACAAGAGTCCTAGCCGAATACGCCGGTGGGGGAGGAGTCCTTGTCTTGATCGCCAAGTCTTGTTGATTCTTCCTTGTATGCGGCAGCTGTCCGGACTGGCCCATGAGTATACGGCCATGGGGGTCCTCGGCCCAATCCAACTGATCGGGAGACGACGTGGTGAGTACCCCCTAGTCCAGGACACCGTCAGTAGCCCCCTGAACTGGTCTTCAAGTTGGGGACGCTCCTCGATTCTTCCGAACTGTTCTTCATCTTCGGTCGCCGGTCTTGAAAACCGGTTCAACGAATCTTCTCATCTTCTATCTTGAGGATCACCGAAATGCATTCGGCGAGTTTACGCGTTGGGCATCCGAGGAGCCCCTTTAAGTTTACGGCCTTTATCAATGCCTTGTTATTTTTATGCCATGCCTCGGGTTTGAAGTTGTTCCCGGGTGGCAACATCCTCTTGCGTCCGAGCTCCAACGCCGGACTGCATTCGAGGTATCTTTTGCAGCCGAGCACCAATGTCGGACTGCCTCCCAGCTCTAACACCGGACTATGTATCCGAGCTCCAATGCCGGACTGTATCCGAGGTGTCGTAGATCACCTTGGTTCAAAGAAGTTTGAAGGAGTTAGCCGAGCTTAATGCCGGAAATGCCCTCTATGGAGCCAGCCACTAGCGCCCGAGCTTTATGTCGAACTGCTTCCGAGGTGGTTAAGCACCTCAGTCATGGGCTGATTTTTGGTCAATGTTTTTTATTGATGTAATTTATTCTCTGACGAGATATATAGCCAGTAGCCCTCAAGGTATGTGTCGGTCTAAAACCCGAGATGCACCTGAAGGATGACATAAGACCGCTGATCCCCGTAGCCGCTGAGACTCAGGTTGATATGCAAAATTGGTCTGAGGATCAAGTCCTAGCTCGGCAGAATACTTTGGGACACAAAAAGCGGCGTGCTCAGTCCTCGAGACTCAGGTTGGGTGCGGCTGACCAACCTCAGGATCAAAATCTCCTCGGAAACTGTATTGCACTTAAGATTTTCTGCATAGAACAAGCAATGCAGTAGCCCCCGAGACACTGGTCGGGTGGCAACACCAGATCAGGGGATCAATGTGCCCCTTTAATATTTGTAAATAATAAGCCCGAAGCCCAGTAGCCCCCGAGACTTAATGCGGGCACGGGAGGCCGAATTAAGGATCGATATCCATAGTAAAATCACAAATTATGTGTAATGACTCTATGTATCCAAGTACTTTACGTCATTAATGCTCGGATCCGCATTGTACAAAACTTTGTTGACCGACCATCGGCTTCCACCTCCTCGGCTAATAGCCGAGGAGTGTTTGTCCTACTTTATAAAGCATTTATGAGGGCAAAGATTTACAACAAACAAGGTAATCTGGCCATATGGTTTTATAAACAAAGGTATGCGGAGAGACATGTTATATTACTGTTTAACAGAAGAAATGTCTTCCAGAGAAAATAGTCCCGCTATCGGTTCCTTTCTTTGGGTTGTCATGCTAAGCATGATCATGAAACCTCTGCTCCAATGTAAGAGCAAAATATCGAGGATTTAGTTTGGGAGGCCAGTTAATAGCCCCCGATAGTGTTCGGCGACACTCGAGGTCAAGCCGGAAACACTTCGGCCAATGAATGGCCCGTCATTTAATATAGTCATCGGATCGCTGACCAGTTTACACCTATTGTGACAGCCAGTTTTCGGCTTTCTCCACTGAGGTGCTTGACCATGCGAGCTGGAAGCACAATCGCAGTGGTTCTCCCTTTGCACACCTAGCCGAACAAAGCGGAACGTAGGAGGCAAGCACGGGAGCCGGGCAACCCAACTATTGACCGAAGACACAATTCGAAGCTGATGCATATAGAGCAATATCCGAGAATGTTTTTGCCGAATCTCTAAAGGTGTCCAGCGTTGCACTGCGAGACTTGTGCTGAAAACACACAAATAGTTAAAAGTGCCATAAGCTTTGAAAACCAAAAAACGTCAGTAAAAACATGACGCCGAACAAGATCAAGTGTTCGGTGCCAATCCAAAAATTGGACTTTAGAAAAAAAAGTGCTTCTGCTGTGCTTTAACTTTGCAACGACTAAGAAGAAAAACACTTAGTATGAAACGGCTCAAATAAACATAAGAGCCTCCAAGCGACTTGGGTAAAAGTTGACTATAAAATGTAAGGTGACATGTAGAATGCCTTCTAGCCGGATTGTAGATCGTTTGTCGTAGCGGACCTTTTCGCTTCAACCTCTGGACCCAATAGTCCGGAGTGTGTCCGAATACCCTCGCGGTTATAAAAATCGGGGCATGCGTGGAGACCAGGCGTAGGGGTCATTAGTGCTTTATCAGACAAGTGCCCAACTAGTTATGTTATATTACATGGTTAGTAAGAAACATCTTCCAGGGAGAATAGTTCCGTTAGGGGTTCCTTTCCCTGGGAGGCATGCCCTAAAGTGCATGTCCGGACTGCGAAAAGAGCAGAAAAACATCTAGGGGCAGGTAAATAAATAGGTAAGAAATCATCTTTTAGTTCACCGACCAAGTATTCCCTTAAGAACGCTAGCTTTCGGCTTCACCCAGTCTGAGGTACACATCCGGCTGACCCGGCAGTAACAATCGCAGAGGTGCTCCCTTTACCACCTAGCCGAACAATCGGGAATGTAGGGGTAAGCACAGGAGCCAGGCAACCCAGCTTGGCCAAAACTTAAGTCATATTGATGCATATAATTGTGAATAAAAGGTACATCCGGAAGTTTGACACATGTGTTGGGCATAACGCCCGAATTAATAAGCTTCTGTTAAAGAAGCCCCCAGGTATAATGAGCGCGGGTAGCGCGTCAAGTATGTGCAAACAAAGTTTGGACAAGGAAAATTTTTACAAGCAACTTTTTTTTTCCAAAAAAGTATAATGCTTGGTCGAACCGAACACAAGTTAGAAATTTAAAACTTTGAGCATGAAGGCAACTTAGCTGGTTAATGTGTTCGGTATTGACGACGTGGTCCGAGCTTGATGCGGGACAAGTTTCCATCCCCCAAGCCGGTCCCGAGGTGGCGGAGCAAAGAGCTCGGCACTTCGAAGTGGTGACATAGCACGGTCAATGCAGGACGGCAGAGTGATGCCGAAGTCCCTGGCATGGGGTAATGAAGTGTTGACGAAGCCCCCCGTCCAGCCGAGGTGACGTCAAAGGATATAGTCCAGCTGGATCATTTTCCTGTGCACAAAAAATAGTGCAAACCAGAGATAATAAAAAAAATCGTTGCATAATAAATAATTTATGCAAAGTGAGTAATAAAAGAAATATGGCCTGGCGCCGAAGTCGATGTCGATGCAGGTCGTCGGCGTAATGCAATAAAGGCGTGGCAAAGCCTGGATTCACAGGTCGGTTCGAGTTCCGGATGCGGCGTTCGCCGGACTATGTATGGAAACTGACCGAACCATCATGCGACCGTCGATAATGTGGCCACCATCTGATAGACCTGTGTACATATGATGGACAAACCAGAGTAATAATTCCTTGGGAAAAATTAACCCAAACAAGCAAAAAGAAATACTAGGATTAATAGCACCTGGTTTATTTGTTGTAGCAATCCGAAGGAAGGTGATTCCCAAAATTGGGACTCGATCCGCGCACCCATTGCGTGGTCGGCTAGTGACGCCGAAGTGTCCGGAGTAGGTTGATGAAGAGATGGCGAAGCCCCCGGTCCAGCCGAGATGTCGAAGTAGGTCGGTGTGATGGACACCAGCTTGAAGAAGCAATAGTGCGGCCCTGCCGATGCAGGTCGTGACGCGGTTGATGCCGGCTTGATGAAGCGACTGCGTGGCGATACAGGTATGCCCGCTCCTTGTAATCCATGGGGCGGCGATGTTGGTGATGATTTATCCTTCGCGATGCCGGACTCTTGTTCGGCTTGCCAAGATGATGATCCGAAGAAGTTGAGTTTGGCTCAACAAAGTGACGACGTGTCTAGCGCAGGTCGACAGCCGTGGAGCAATATTGCCAGACTGGTTTGATACCGGCATGATGTTGAAGATCATGCTGAAAAGATCTTAAAGTTAGTGGGATGTGTTCGGGAACCAAACACAATACCCCATACAAAACTTCCTTCAAAAAGGATGTCCGAAATCCCGTTCATAAAAAAGACAAACTCGGGTCGGATTCGTTTTCGCGCAGAAAACAGATCCAAAAAGTGATGCACTAATCGGAAGTTTCCCAGAGTTTGGACGGTCGGATCGAGCTGAATTTTTGGCAGGTGGTAGATAAGGGAATTCCGCAGCAAATCAACGGTTGGATCCTCCAAAGGACATCCGAGCTAGACGCTGGATACCACGCCCTAAACTCGTCCGGATTCTCATCCAGATTCAACAGGGCTCCGGTATATCGGAGATCGCCGGAGATTCCTCCATCGGAACTCGACGAAATTTTTGCAGGGTTGTTGTAGACTTAATTCCGTACAATTCCACCGAAGCAATCGTCAAAGCGACGCTCGAGGAGGCGGTGATGGCGGATGCAAGTTTGTTGTCCAGAAAAACAGCACGGTCGCCTGAGGGCAATGTTGACGTTGAGCCCCCGGGCTCCATAGATAACTCCTCCATGATCTTGATAGAGATCGGAGTTGGTGTTGACGAAGGCCCTCATCCGAACATGACGATCGGAGGTAGGGTGCAGTCCTTGGTCAAGCCAAGGTGACCAGTCAAACTGGTGACGAAGAAGCCGACGTCGCAGTTGACCTGCAGTCGAGCCATTGATCCTTTTGCCGATCACACAGCGGGACTCTCAATGAAAGCACCAATGTCGGTGTCAAAACCGGCGGATCTCGGGTAGGGGGTCCCAAGCAGTGCGTCTTAGGATCAATGGTAACAGGAGGCAAGGGACACGATGTTTTACCCCGGTTCGGGCCCTCTCGGTGGAGGTAAAACCCTACGTCCTGCTTGATTAATATTGATGATATGGTTAGTACAAGAGTAGATCTACCACGAGATCGTAGAGGCTAAACCCTAGAAGCTAGCCTATGGTATGATTGTTGTTGTATATGTCTATCGACTAGCCTGGCCCCCTGTTTATATAATGCACCAGAGGCCTAGGATAACAAGAGTCCTAGCCGAATACGCCGGTGGGGGAGGAGTCCTTGTCTTGATCGCCAAGTCTTGTTGATTCTTCCTTGTATGCGGCAGCTGTCCGGACTGGCCCATGAGTATACGGCCATGGGGGTCCTCGCCCCAATCCAACTGATCGGGAGACGACGTGGTGAGTACCCCCTAGTCCAGGACACCGTCAGTGGCAGACAGTGTCGAGGGGGAACATCAAAAGATTTGCCTGATGACCTCGCAGAAATCTACAAGACAGATCTTGACGAGGATTATAATCAGCGCAAGACCCGAATCCAATGGATTCGACGATATTGGGCCAAACAATGGTTCAAGTACAAGTTCGTGACCCAGGAGTACGCTGAGAAGAATGCTATCAAAAGTCCTTAGGGTGATATTCTCTATCGAGGCCTTCCCCCCAAGAACAGAGCTGAAGCTATTGCACAAGAATTCTATCCTTGTATGGTCCGTGGACCTCAGCCTGAAAATGCCGACCCAACACCATTGCTCTGGTGTCGTGACGATAATCTCTTCAAGCGCAACTTCCAGCATGCAAAGGCATCAGCAAAGGAAAACAAGAAGTCATGGGGATTAGACTTCAATCCTGGTCCCTCTGCTCCCCGTGATGACGGCTCACGTGATGCGGAACCCAATGAAATCGGCCCCTTTTCAAACCTTGATGGCCTCATCTCATACATCTTGGTACAAAGTGCCAAAGTGGATCATTCTGATAATGATGCTGATACTGATGAAGCCCCAACTCCTCCTCCAAGGCCGCAGAAGCCAAAAAAGATTAAGGCTTCACAATCAGCTGCACCTCCAAAAGCTTCACGTGTGAAGCCACTGGCCACTGCACCTCCTGAAGACAGTGTGCAGTCTGAAGATCTATCACGCATCTCCAAGAAGAGGGAGAAGAAAAAGAAAATCATCAAGAATACTGATCAGACATTGACTCTTGCTGCCATTCTACGTGAAGAGCACATTGATCTGTCCAGCGATGACGATCTTGCAGATGATGCTCTTGAGCAACTGATCAAGAGCAAGGAAGAAGCAAAGATCTTCAACAATTTGCCTCTCTTTGACGTGGCAATCATCCATAACTTCATTGATGAGTGGTTTGACACACCAAATCTCAGCTTTGATGATTTGCAACTTCCCATTGGCCTCAGTGTTTCCTTCAATGGCGCTATTGCTTCTGAGCTAGCTATTGCTTAGCCATCGTCGAACTGAAGCACAAGATTGACTATGAAAAGACTCAGTTCAAGAAGCATGTGGCCACGCTCAGCGTGCAAGATGTCAAAAACTTCAAGATCATGTTGCACGAGCTCAAAGAAGCCTTTCACAAGAAGCGTGAAGAAGCTCGAGGCTCTCGAGAGCGCATGAAGAATCTGGCTGACAAGTGTGTGCTAGCCTACAATGAGGTTGAGAAGCGCAAGGCTCTTGGTCGTCCTGGCATCGACCCCAGAATGGCTGCAAAGAAGAAGAAGCTATCAACTGTCCAGCCTGCACCTTCGAGGCAGGATGAACCTCGCATAGTCTTCCCAAGCAGCATGACTGGCTTGAAGCCAAAGGCCATGTTAACCGCTTCAGAACAGAAGAAGACGAGGGCTACAGAGGCTGAAGCCAGAAAAAGGAAAACCTTAGAAGCCTCTGATGCTGCTCCCTCCAAGAAGAAGCGCAAGGTCAAGAAGAATCGGGCTGCTCCCATAGAGCCCTTAGTTGTTGAACCTATCTCAGTGGTTTGCCGTGCATCTGAACACCAAGAACGACGAATGATTGTTCATGAGCCTGCTTCCACAGAGGCTTATGAAGCTGAAGAGATTCCAGCAGTTGATCCCATCGCTGCTGAAGACATTGGTCACCATGACAATGTTGAAGATGATGAAGTTCTTCCTCAGATTGAACACAACGTGGTATCATCGCCTATCCTCACGAACAGCGAAATCATCAGCATTGGTCGTCCTCTGACGCCAATTGCTCAGGATGCATCATGGGCTGATCGCCCGCAGCAACAAGACTCCCCCAGTACTCCCCAACAACAACAAGTCACACCATCTGTGCAAGTTGAAGAGGATGAGGCCCAGCCAACTCCATCTCCAAAGGCGTCGCCTGTATTACAAAGGCTTCGCAAAGGACCAAGGCCTCAAGTCCCTCTTCCGAGTGTTCCAGAAGGAGAAGTGCACCACCAATCTGTTGCACGTCAAGTGTTTTCAGAAGCCACTCCAACTGTGAATGTCTCCGTGTCTGAAGCCCAAGCTGCTGAATAATCCGGCTGCATCAGCCGATGACGAACATCAAGAAGAACGTGTCCCTACTCCCCCCATCACTGAAGAAGCTGTTCCTGAAGTGAACGTGTCTGTGCCAGACCCTCCAGCTCAACAAGTGGAGGTTGAAAACGTTGAGGCTGCCACCACCAACACAAATGAAGCCTATGACGTAGTCATGGCTGAAGCTAATGTGGAGCCTGCCCCAAGCAACATGCCAGAAGTCAATGCTGCAACTGCTCCTGAAGCTTCTGTTGTGCAGCCTGAAGCCACTGTTATTGCCACTGCTCCTGTTCCGCCACCACGGCCCCATACAATTGAGCAAGCATACAACCATGGCCAGCTAATCACTGTCAGATGGCCCGTTCTGGTTCCTCCGCCTCATGTCTCTGGTCCTCAGTTTGATTATCACATTGAGCATAGGCCTCAGGTCCAGAAACCAAAGCCAAGACTGCCAAGGTTTACAGGTACTGCCACTTCTACAGGGTCCTTCAATGCAAATGGCTTCAAAAGCCACAACACCTTCTTTGACAGCGCAAAGAACCCCTACTCAAGGCCAAGAATATCATCTGATCGTTTTTGGAGTCATCAGCAGCGAAGCTATTACTCCTGCGTTCTGTATGATCAAGGGTGCATTTTCCCTCATGCGCCTCGACACTGAAGCCATTGCTGGACTGCCATGCTTAGAAGAAGCACTTGACTGCTTTCGTGATGCTGGTCTGCTCAGCTTTGTGACAGACAAAGAACATTGGAATGAGGAACTTCTGCTTCAATTCTATGCTACCCTCCACATTCGCGGCTACAACAGGGATACAAAAACATGGATTCTCGAGTGGATGACAGGAAATGTTCATCGTGAAGCCAAAGCTCTTGACATCATTGAGCTTACAGGGTTATCCACTCCCAAAGAGCTGTACGAACCTGGTTGTCAAAACTACCGCAATGCACAAGAGAGCATCTTCCATAAGCCAGAACCCAACATGAGTCAGATGTTGAGCATGATGAAGCCATTGCCACATGACGCTGAATACCCAAAGGAGTTCTTCGTTGATGACCTTGAGTATCTGCCGTGCACAATTTATCACATCATAAGGCGGACTCTATGGCCTATCAAAGGGCATACATCAGCTGCAAAACTTGAAGGAGCCATGAAGACATTGGTCTTTTACATCCTCAATGGCATCAGCTTCAATGCACAAGATTTCTTCCTCCGGCAACTGGCTGCATCTGGATCTGACCTTTTTGGTCTGAAATTCTATGCTCCATGGGTCATGCGCCTCATCAAGCTACACTCTGCTATCAACTATCAGCCCTGTGCTCGCAATCATGTGATCTTTCTACCAGAGGTTGATATGTCTGTTGAAGCCATATACCCTGAGCCTGCCAAGAAGCCTCTTTGTCTTCAAAATGCTGACCACCAAAGCTTCACTCAGCCTATCGAAGGAGTCCAAGCTGTAACTCGTGTCTATCCGATGGCTGGAAACACTTGTTTGCCTCATCGTGCACCAACTGAAGCTACTGAGAGCACAATTGCTCAAAGGCCAAAGAAGCGCTCTCGGGTCCTAAATGACCGAGAACTTCTTGTGGCACTGCATCAGAAACAAGACAAGCATCACTTTTGGCTCAAGCGACAGATGCAAAGCCTCTTGGTGGACGTAAATCACATTCGAAATCTTGCCACCAAGAATGCATTTATCACTCACGAAACCTGTCGGCGATCATGGAAGAGTTTGACATTGCTCAGTGCCGAAGCAGATCTTCAAGACGATGGCTTCACTGAAAGATTCAAGTTTGACTCCACTCCTCCACAGAATGCTGTCCTATGTCGAACTCCATCCCTTGAAGACTCTGACTATTCTTCCTCCGCGGCAACTGTGAATGCCAACGTGATCGATGATGAAGACAATGCTACTTCACCACCTCCTACTTCTGCACGCATCGACACTGCACCAAGTTCGTCTCCACCGCCAACCAACAACGACAACCCTGCTGCTTCACCTACTCCTCATGAGGACGAGTAGATGCTCTATGTCTTCAAACATTTTTGGTCATTACTGCCAAAAGGGAGAGAAGCATATGAGTTTGATAGTCTTCAAGCGGGTTCATATGGGCGGCTGCTTTATATTTTGCCTAGTGGTTACAACTCTTGCTTTTGATACATTTTGTTCATTGAGTTGTAACACTTAAACTCGATGGTCGTCTGCTACTTATTTGCTCTTTCATGTGCGATGATAACTTCCGCACTTAGATCATTCCGCACTTAGATCATTCTGCAGACGTCCATTTTCCATTATGCATGTCATTCTTTTAGTTATATCATTTCATGCATGATGAATTATCTTCATAAGTTGAAGAGGATCTCCACAAGTACAACCTGCCATGTGCATTTGCATTCCAAAAGCAAATTACTTATATGCACATCTTGAGGGGGATCCCTTGCCACTTATGAAGACAATACCCTATCCTTTACAATTTCACATACTTCATTCCCGTTGAAAACTTCAACCAGTTTGTCATCAATCACCAAAAAGGGGGAGATTGTAAGTGCATCTAGTGCCACCCCTAGTTGGTTTTGGAGTATTGATGACAAAGTTGGTTGAGGGACTAATGCGTTTGTGAGATTGCAGGATAACGCAGGTAGTGTCCCTCATTGATTTGGTTCACCTACCGGAGATGACCCCTAAAAATGTATGAAGACATTGACGACAATGGTGGTATGTGAAGATATTCACATTGAAGACTATGACATGAGAAGACAATGAGTGAAGACTGTGAAGCGCGAAGACTGTGTTATTTTGTTGTTTCCTTTTCTTCTTTGTTGAGTTATAGGAACCACCGTACTGTTAAGTGGGGTCCAAGTGAACAAAGTTAGATTGACTGAAGTGATGCTCAACCCAAATCCTATGTCTTCGAGCGAAGACAATGAGAGCAAATCTTATCCAGAGATGGATGAGTCAGCTTTGCTTGTAGTCCAAGTAAAGTTGTCGTGTGTGTTTGAAATCTGACCATTGGAACACGTGTCAGTTCCTTAGTGACCCAGGGTCATTTCGGACATATCAGGTCGGGTTGCCTTGTGGCTATAAATAGCCCACCCCCCTACACCATAAATTGGTGGCTGCTCAGAGTTAGTTTACGGCTTTTGTCGTTTGAGAGCAACCCACCTTGAAGCCTTTGAGAGAGAGAAATCCCTGCGAGGACAAAGCCCAAACACCCAGAGCCAAAGAGTGTTAGGCATCACTGAAGTCTTTCTATCTGTGTGACCTGAAGACTTATTACACTTGAGGACTGTGTATCCTCCAGCCGGTTAGGCGTCGCGTTCTGAGCATCCAAGAGTCATTGTGGATCGCCGGTGAACGAAGTCTGTGAAGGTTCGGAAGTCTACCTTGAAGACTTACCAGAGTGATTGGGCGAGGACTGTGTGTCCTTAGCTCAAGGGGAATAAGGTGAAGATGCGGTCTTCTGAGTTGAATCTCAGCCTCCCTAACCAGATGTACAGTTGTCACAGCAACTGGAACTGGTCCAACAAATCCTGTGTCTTCAACAAGTGACTGGTTCTATCCTCTAACTCCCTTTACCTTAAGTTTGTCTTCGTGAAGTCATTGCCTGTTTGTCATATCTGTTTGACTTCATTGCTTGACTGTTATTGTTGCTTGGCTTCATACTATCTTCCATCCTGATCCTTACTATCAAGCTGCTATTAGTCTTTGTACTTTCACATTATTGCATACTTGACTATGGCTTGCTTGTTGTAGTTTATCTTCCGCTGCATATCAATTAGGTCATTTCTATTGTTTGTCTTCGAAACTTCCACATTTTGAAGACTTTGATAAAAATCGCCTATTCACCCCCCTTTAGTCGATAACTAGCACTTTCAAGAAGCCAAAGCCTAGGTTGCCATGGTTTCCAGGTACTGCATCTGCACCAGGATCGTTTAATGTTAATGGCTTCATTGCACACAACACCTTTTTCAACAGTGCCAAGAACCCATACTCCAAGCCCAGAATATCATCTGATAGGTTCTAGAGTTATCAGCAAGGCAACTATTACTCGTGCATTCTGTACAACCAAGGGAGCATCTTTCCTCATATGCGTCTGGATTCCGAAGCTATTGCTGGCCTGCCATGCCTAGAAGAAGCACTTGACTGCTTTCGAGATGTAGGCCTGCTGCAGTTTGTCACTGATAAGGAGCACTGGAATGAAGAGCTTCTGCTCCAATTTTATGCCACTCTCCATATTCGAGGCTACAACAGGGATCCGAAGACATGGGTCCTTGAGTGGATGACAGGAAATGTCCATCATGAAGCCAAAGCCTTTGACCTCATTGAGCTTACCGGCCTTTCCACTCCAGGTGACCTCTATGAACCTGGTTGTCAGCTTCACCGCAATGCAGTAGAGAGCATCTTTCAGAAGCCAGAGCCCAACATGAGCCAAATGCTGAGCATGATGAAGCCACTGCCGCTTGACGCTGAATATCCAAAGGAATTCTATGTTGAAGACCTGGAGTATCTGCCCCGCACCATATATCATATCATAAGGCGAACTCTATGGCCCATCAAAGGGCATTCCTCCTCTGCAAAGCTTGAAGGTGCAATGAAGACATTGGTCTTCTACATTCTGAATGGAAAAAGCTTCAATGCTCAGGACTTCTTCATTAGACAGTTTGCTGCTTCTAGCTCTGACATCTTTGGTCTAAAATTTTATGCTCCTTGGGTTATGCGTCTGATCAAGCTTCACTCTGCTATTATCGGCCCTCTGCACGCAATTATCTTATATTCTTGCCAGAGGTTGATATGTCAGTTTAAGCCATCTACCAAGAGCCTGCCAAGGAGGCAATATATCTTCACAATATCGATCGTCAGAGTTTCTCTCAAGATGTTGAAGGTGTTCAGGATGCTTCTCGTGTCTATCCATTGGCCGGCAACACTCGTCGTGCACGCATTGAAGCCATAGAAAGCACCATTGCTTCAAGGCCTCGCAAGCGCTCTCGTGTGCTCAATGACCGTGAGCTTCTTGTGGCACTACATCAGAAACAAGACAAGCATCATTTCTGGCTCAAACGACAAATGCAAAGTCTCTTGGTGGATGTAAATCGCATTTGCAATCTTGCCACCAAGAACGCCTTTGTCACTCATGAAACCTGTCGGAGGCTTGGAAGAGTTTGACACTGCTCAGTGCTGAAGCTGATCTTCAAGACGATGGCTTCACCGAAAGATTCAAGTTTGACTCCACTCCTCCCAGGAATGCTATTTTACGTCGAACCCCGTCTCTTGAAGATTCAGAATACTCTTCGTCAGCAGCCACAGTAAATGTCAGAGTCATTGATGAAGCCAATGATGCTACTTCATCACCTCCTGCATCAGCTCATATCGACACTGCACCAAGTTCTTCTGCACCACCAAACCTCAATGACGACCCTGCGCCTCATGGGAACGAGTAGCGACTATGTCTTCAAACCTTTTTGGTCCTTACTGACAAAAGGGGGAGAAGCATATGTCGATAGTCTTCAAGCGGGTCCATATGGGTGGTTGCTATACTTTTGCCTAGTGTTTACAACTCTCGTTTTGATAAATTTGGTTCTCTGAGTTGTAACACTTAAAACTCGATGGTTGTCTGCTACTTTTTACTCATATTCTGTAATGCGACGATAAATTCCGCATGTGCGATGATAAATCCCGCATGAAGTCATTTCGCAGACATCCATCTTTCATTATGCATGTCATTATTCTTGTATATCTTTTCATGCATGATGTATTGTGTTCATATGGTGAGAAGGATCTCCACAAGTACAACCTGCCATGTGCATTTGCATTCCAACGCAAAACATTTATATGCACATCTTCAGGGGAGCCTTTGGCCACTTAAGACAATGCCTCAATCCTTTACAATTTCACATACTTTTATCCCCGTTGAAAACTTCAACCAGTATGTCATCAATCACCAAAAAGGGGGAGATTGTAAGTGCATCTAGTGCCACCCCTAGTTGGTTTTGGAGTATTGACGACAAACCTGGTTGAGGGACTAATGTGTTTGTGAGAATTGCAGGATAACACATGTAGTAGTCCCTCATTGATACGGTTTACCTACCAGAGTTGACCCCTAAAAATGTGTGAAGACATTGAAGCCAATGGTGGTCTGTGAAGCTAATCACGTTGAAGACTATGACATGTGAATAAAATGTCTGAAGACTATGCAGCGTGAAGACTTAGTCGTTTCATTATTTCTTTTCTTCTTTGTTGAGTCATAGGAACCACCACCCTGTTAAGTGGGGTCCAAGTGAAAAAAGTCAGATTGACTGAAGTGATGCTCAACCAAATCCTATGTCTTCGAGTGAAGGCAATGAGAGCAAATCTTATACAGAGTCGGATAAGCCAGCTTTACTTGTAGCCCAAGTCAAGCTACCGCGTGTGTTTGAAATCTAACCGTTGCGACACGTGTCAGTTCCTTAGTGACCCAGGGTCATTTCGGACAAATCGGGTCGGGTTGCCACTGGCTATAAATAGCCCATCCCCTACACCAATTGGCACCGCACCCGCTCCAACGCTCCAAGAGATAAGAGGCGTGGGGGAGGCCTGGGGCTGCGGTGGTGGCTGGCAACACAGAAGAACAGGGGGCGGGCACCAGCGACGGAGCGGACCGCTCCGGCCACCTCAAGCCAAGGCGCGAGTGTCAGTGTCAAAACAGGCGGATCTCGGGTAGGGGGTCCCGATCTGTGCGTCTTAGGCTGATGGTAACAGGAAGCAAGGGACACAATGTTTACCCAGGTTCGGGCCCTCTCGATGGAGGTAAAACCCTACTTCCTGCTTGATTAATATTGAAGATATGAGTAGTACAAGAGTAGATCTACCACGAGATCATAGAGGCCAAACCCTAAGAGCTAGCCTATGATGGTATGATTGTAATTGTGATCGGCCTTCTAAGGACCATGCTCTCCGGTTTATATAGACACCCGGAGAGCTAGGGTTTACATGGAGTTGGTTACAAGGAAGGAAACGTAATATCCGGATCGCCAAGCTTGTCTTCCATGCAAAGGAGAGTCCCATCCGGACACGGGCCGGAGTCTTGAGTCTTGTATCTTGACGCTTCTATAGTCCGGACGATGAATATAGTCCGGCTGTATGGATACCCCCGAATCCAGGACTCCCTCAGTAGCCCCTGAACCAGGCTTCAATGATGATGAGTCTGACGCGCAGTCTTGTTTTCGGCATTGCAACGCGGGTTCCTCCTCCGAATACTCCAAGGTTATTATCGAACACGTAGGCCGTGTCCGGATCTGCAAAATGATCTTCACATACCACCGTAGAGAGAATGATACTTCAGCTGACAACTTTTAGACGACGTGACATGCCATTACGGTCAGGTCACTATCCGAGCCGTTTTCCCATGCCCAGCCTCAGCGTATATTGCGAGGCGGTTTCCTCAGCACGTCTTTGTCAAAGCGAAGATCATGTCCCCTTATCACGGGATTCTCATAAATACGGGTACGGGTAATCCAACCGCACCGCTAATCACGGCGAGTGGGACGTGAGCGGGTTCTACCATGCAAGTGGGGAGGCGCAAAAAGCTCTTACCTTCTCTTATAAAGAGACAAGGTCTCCTCCTCTTTTACCCACGCCTTCCCTTCTGCTCGAGCCCTAATGCCCAAGCGCGCTACTTCTCCATCGAAGAAAGGTTTTCCAAAGATGTCCGGATCTGGAGCAGGAGGCAAATGGATGGCCTCTACTGTCCGGGAGAAGGATATCAAGAGGCTCCGGGAAACCGGGTATTTGGCCAAGAAGATTGGCCACCGTCTCCCACCGGCGGGACATGTTGTACCTACTCCGGAGCCTCACGAGAGAGTCGTGTTCCTTCCCCATTTTGTCCGTGGGCTCGGGTTTCCCCTCCACCCATTTGTACGTGGAGTCATGTATTACTATGGGGTTGATTTTCATGATCTTTCCCCCAACTCCTTTCTCAATATCTCGACGTTCATCGTCGCATGCGAGGCCTTCCTCCGGATTCCGCCTCACTTCGGCATGTGGCTGAAGATTTTCAATGTGAAGCCCAAGGTGGTGAGTGGCGAACACGCCGAGTGCGGCGGCGCCATGGTGAGCAAGGTGCCCAAGGTAGTTTGGCCGAAAGGCACCTTCAACGACTCCGTCAAGGAGTGGCAGCAGCAGTGGTTTTATATCACCGAACCACGCGGCGAAAAGTGGGCTGCAGCTCCTGAGTTCAGATCTAGAGCTCCACTCTGGCTCATGTCCTGGCCCAAGAAGGGCCCGAACTGGTGCTCGTCCGATGAGCTGTCACTGCTCCAGATGCGCGTTCTGAGTATGGTTAACAAGGACGTCAAACTCGTTGACGTGGTCCAGGTGATGCTAGTTCGCCTGGTTCTCCCTTGCCAGCGTTGAGCCTGCACTTTGTGGGAGTTCGACCCAGCCGAGCACCAAACCCTCCGGGAGCTCTACGATTCCTCCCACGAGGATATCTGGAAGGTGCTCTTCAAGTCCGGCAAATGGCCGGATCCCACCGAGGATCGGGGGTATCAATTATCCCATTCTCCAAGCCCAGTAAGTTACAGCCACGCCCTGTCCATCCATGCTTCAGTTGGCATGTCCTGAGGGAAAATTCTAATCGTGTTTCGTCGTGACCTCAAGGATGGATAAAGAAGGTGGAGCGGTTACAATGTCCGGCCCCACTACCGGAGGAACCGGCCGGACCTCTTCTAACGAAGATGCTGGTCCCTGCGCCTTACAAGGCGCCCAAGAAGGAGGCCTCCAAGAAGGTCAAGAAGACCCGGAGTGGTCTCCGTTGTCGCGAGGCTTCAAACGCCAGATCCGAAGGCTCCATCGACGCTCCTTCTTCCAAACACGAAGAGGAGGAAGCAGAGGAGGACGAGCCCCGCTCTGCAAGCAGGAAGAAGCGTGCAACTTCCCCGTCCCTGGAGGCCGAATCGGCCAAGAGGGGGCGAGGTTCCCCTCCAGAGGCATCCACCCTGGCTGCCGATAACATCCCGGAGTGGGATCCCGAGGCCCAGCCCCTGGGAAAATCGTAAGTAACCGAAATCCGAATACACCTATGTATCCAGGGTCATCTGGGCATAGTAGTTTTAACTGTCACCACATCTCATACAGCCTGGCAAGGTCTCCTGCTGGACAGTCCTCATCGGAGGATTCGTTGAGCTCGAATGCTGTGGCGAGCGAGACGCCTCCGGGGACTCCTTTTCCGAAGTCTGGGCGCAACACTAAGGTGTTGTCCCAAAGAGACTTAGAGCCGGATAAGGTTCGGGAGGCCTCTAGAGCTCCAGGATCGGTCAAGCGGCCACCTTCCACGAAGGGAGGTTTGACTACTCCGCCGGCAACCGCTGTCTACGCAGAGCTGCCGGGTGGTCTATTGACAGTGTTAAGGAACGCGTCCATCATCGATGAACATCGGACCCTTATGGGTACGGTGGTTGGAAAGATTCAGGCTGCCGAAAGCGGGTTGAATGAGTCTTGTCTTGGCCTTATAAAGTCTTTTGAGGTATGGTTTCTAAGGAACCTTTAAAGAATCATCATGATATGAGGAGTAGCCCCTGATACACTGTCCGGCAAAAGAGAGCCGGGCAGGGGATCAAACCCTCTATTGTAATGGGAACCTTTGTTGAATGATGTATACCCATTTGTTTGAAAATAGGCGTCTTCAGAGAGGACATCCGCTCATGATGCGGAAGTTTCCGAACTGAAGCAGAGCCTGGAACGGTCCGAAGAAGAACTTGGCCGTGTGAAGAAGCAATTGGAGGAGAAGCAAGGTATGTTTGAGCATTGTCTTGCATTGGGCAAAAATGAATAAATGTGCCTATTGAAAAGTATTTGTGTTATACGCCCTAGGAGCGAGTGCCGAATACAAGGTGTTGAAGAAGGCAGCGACTGATGCCCACGAGAAGGCTGCCGCCGAACAGGCGCTGCGTGAAAAACACGAGGCCAGGGTCGTCACAGCTGAGCGGGAGCTCCAAGAAGTTGTGACAAAAAAAGAGAGCTTGGAGCAGAGTCTAGCAGGGAAAGAATCCGAACTCGCCCAAGCTCTCCAAGCCGCGGAAGATGCTCGGGAAGAAGCCCGAGTTGCTGCACGGGACATTTAGGAGGCCCGGAAAGTTGCAGCTGGTAAGGCCTGTTGTATCTATGGCCATTATTATGTTATAGCATGGAGAACTCTAAGCGGCAAGCTGAATTCTTGTTTTTACAGGGGCATTTGCGGATCTGCCTCGCAGCATATCAGATGTTGCCCAATTTTACCGGACCGAGGAGAGGGAGTCTGCAGGGAGGGACTTCTGGTCGCAGTATCTGGCGCCGAACTATCCAGTGCCTTTTATCGATCAGCTGAAGCAGCTGGTCGAACTGCACCAGGCGGCCGAACTAGCCATGAAGGACTTGGTCATCCGGCTGTGGCCTGCAGAGCCAATTCCAAGGAGTTACTTTAGACTCGTGAAGCGGATTGCGGGCGCCTGTCCTCGGCTTGATACTATCAAGCGATCAGTCTGTATAGAAGGTGCGCGAATGGCGCTTGCCCATGCAAAAGTGCATTGGGGGTAGCTTGATGCGGAGAAGCTGATAACTGAGGGGCCACCGGAGGGTAAGGAGCATCGCAAGCCCGAACTGTATTATGAAGGTGTAATGAAGGGTGCCCTCCTGGCAGCGGATAAGTGCACCAAAGACATTATATTTCCCTGAGGGCATTTTTGCCAATGTTTGTAATATGGGATAATGGCACTTTTATTATATCTTGCCTGTTTTGTTTGAACATATGTTCTTCCTTTGCGGCTGTTTATTGTATGTAAATTCTGAGAGTTGGCCAGTCGTCGGCTTCAGCCCCCACGTGAGAAGTACGGGGGTGTTCGGGGTATTTATGAACACTCTTTATCCCATGATTGGGTCCTTATAAGGAGGTGTTTCTCACCACGAACCAGGCAATCAGACTATAGGGCTTTACTACTCTCACTTAGCCATAGGAATTCGAGTATGGTCGGATTAGCCCCTAGTGTTCGGAAGGCCGGACTAGGGGCTCTATTGGCACCTGATCGGAAGACCGATCCATCGCAATCTGGATTTTATAGTGGCGTTATGCGGAATAAATCTTTAAGGATTTTACAACCTCTCGAACAGCTGACCGGCTCTCGCAGCATCATGACGGTCGGTTTTCGGCTTTCTCTACTGAGGCGCTCGTCCGGCTGAACCGGGACGCAATCGTAGTAGTTCTCCCAACGCTACCTTAGCCGACGGAACGGAACGTAAGGTAGCAAAACATGGGAGCCGGGCAAACCCAACCAATGACCCAAGACATGATTCGGAGCTGATGCATATAGTGCTATAAGTTCGGGGTGCCGAGCGACCGAAAAGGTGGTCGGACTTTGTTGCCGTATTGTGCAGCCCCTGGCATAACCAGGCATCACACGAAGCGTGGCTGCCGTATTGTCGAAAAGAGGCATCGATGACAAACGATGGCTGGTGCATGTTATTTAAGTCTACGAAGTGCAGTAGGATGATATGTCTATGCATATGAGGGTGATTTATGATTATGAGAAGGGATGGTTTTTGGCGGAACCTGTTATGGACGGACTGGAGGGGGCTGTGAATGGATCAAAAATGGATCCGAGCTGCCTTCTACCTGCATGGTCCTGTCCTTGTGTGTTTGGGCCGAGTCCACGCCGCCAATCCTGTCCTGCATAAAAGTTAGTTTGCGAAGGTAAATGTTTGGAGGCGGCCGAGCATCCTCCCGTAGTTGGTCTAGAGGTTCCTGATCAGACCCTGGTGACCCCAGCCGTTATTCCGAGAAGTAGCCCGGACTCCTCAGTTGGTGTCTGGATAGTTGGCTGTTATATCAAAATATTGATTGTTATGCACAACTTGTTACTCCGGCAGCTGTATGATTTCCGCTCTAGTGGCGGGGTTTGGCCTTGTACGTAGGCGTGAGTATATCACTGGTTTTGGCCTTACGGCCTACCACGTGGAATCTAGCCAGCGTGGTTCATCCCGTTGGCGGACGATGAGTTACCGTATGAGGGGAATGCACCGATAATGTGGCGTTTTTTGGTTATCTGAGAACAAACGTTAGAGCGGTGGGCCAATGAACTTGGCCCTTGCGCCTGACATCTTTATTTGCAAATTCATACCCGTGGGGGCTTTATGTGTTATGGAGCCCCTGGACCACTAGGTCTGGGGGTGCGGCAATTGAATTGCCGCGGTTTGTATGATAGGGGGCGATCGACCATACTGTTTGTGCCCTGGGGGGCCTCTTGACTAGACACTTCCGTTCAATGTTTCCGGCACACGACCGGTTGCTTTGCTTTGAAGATTCTGCATTCTCTATTGGTATGCTTTGCCGTCCTTTTAGGAGTACCGTGAATTGCACACGGCTGATCAAGTATGCGGCTCGGGCCGAATAGGCTTGAGCTGTTCTTTGTCCGTTGACCGGACTGGGGGTTGCTGGACCTGGCGCCAGCTTCCTTGGCTTGACGTTTATAACCGCTGCGCTGAGGCTTTAGGATGCTTCTTCGTGTATCCTTCTTATTGTCTTGTACTGTAGTGGTGTGCGGACATCGGCTTGTGTGCCTTTGGTTCTCCTTCTTAGGTTGAGGTAGCCAGTTGCGCCTCGTATGCCCTTTGCTAGGGCGGTCAAATCCGTACGTTTCAGCGGCCAGGATCTTGGTCCACCTATCCGCTAGCAAATCTCGGTCAGCTTGAAGCTGCTCTTGCTTCCTTTGCAGACTTTTCACCGTGGCTATGAGTCGTCGCTTAAAGCGAACTTGTTCCATTGGGTCTTCAGGCACGCTGAATTCGTCATTGCCGAGGCTTACCTCATCTTCGGAGGGGGGTGTATAGTTGTCCATTTCCAAATATCCCACCGTATCTGGTCCGGCCTGCTTGAAGGTAGGCTGATCGGGGCTGTATTCCTCTTCGGCACCATCCGGGCTGATTCCACATCCGGGGCCGGTATTGATGTGCGGAGCTTGGAGCAGTGCCGAGGGCGCCCATGCTTTTCTTTTCCTCCTGAGGGGTTATCCTTTACTGCCTCGTCGCCATTGGTTTCTTCTGGGGTGTCCACCATATGTATATCGTATAAAGGGGTGGCTGTCCATCGCCCTTTGAGCGGTGGCTCCTATACGTCTTCTGCATCGTTGTCCATACCGTCGATGTCTTTGAAGTCGAAGTCAAGCACGTCGGTTAAATCATCAATCGTTGCAATGAAGTGGGTGGTGGGTGGGCAGCGAATTTCTTCGTCGCCTGCTTCCCACTCAAGCCGGACATAGTTCGGCCGAGAGTCTCCTGACAAAGAGAGAGACTTTAATGAGTTCAGCATGTCACCAAAGGGCGAGTGCTGAAAGATGTCCGCAGTGGTGAACTCCATTACCGGAGCCCAACCTGGCTCGAGAGTGCGCAGACCGGGACCGACGACCGGATATGAGTCCGTGGGCCCGGGGATATAGGCCTCCACAGAGACGTGACCTGTGTTCGGCTCCACCGCCGATGAGCGTGCGGCCTGCGGGGCGGGGTCCATCCCTCCGTCCTCGGGCAACGCAACCTGTTCCGGATTTAGATCCGGAGCTATTGCAGGGATGATGTTTCGAGCATTATCCGACAGCAGGTCTAGGCCATGCTCGTCGTGACTGTCCGGCGCTCCTGGCACAGGGCCGAATCCGTCGAAGATCAAGTCTCCGCGAATATCCGTCGCATAGTTCAAGTTTCCGAACCTGATCTGGTGGCCAGGGGCGTAGCTGTCGATCTACTCCAGATGGCCAAGCGAATCGGCCCGCAGTGCGAAGCCGCCGAACACAGAGATCTGTCTGGGGAGAAAAGTCTCACCCTGGACTGTGTTGTTGACGATTGAAGATGCCATCAAGCCTCGAAGCGACGACACAGAGGAACTCTCAATGAAAGCACCAATGTCGGTGTCAAAACCGGCGGATCTTGGGTAGGGGGTCCCGATCTGTGCGTCTTAGGCTGATAGTAATAGGAAGAAAGGGACACAATGTTTACCCAGGTTCGGGCCCTCTCGATGGAGGTAAAACCCTACTTCCTGCTTGATTAATATTGAAGATATGAGTAGTACAAGAGTAGATCTACCACGAGATTGTAGAGGCCAAACCCTAAGAGCTAGCCTATGATGGTATGATTATAATTGTGATCGGCCTTCTAAGGACCATGCTCTTCGGTTTATATAGACACCGGAGAGCTAGGGTTTACATGGAGTCGGTTACAAGGAAGGAAACATAATATCCGGATCGCCAAGCTTGTCTTCCATGCAAAGGAGAGTCCCATCCGGACACGGGCCGGAGTCTTGAGTCTTGTATCTTGACGCTTCTATAGTCCGGACGATGAATATAGTCTGGCTGTCCGGATACCCCTGAATCCAGGACTCCCTCAGCGGGCACCGGCGGCTTCAGGGCGGAGCATTGCACCCATTCAGAGGCCAAGAAGGCACCGGAGAGTGGTGGAGAGGCGGTGAGGCGCGGCGACCGGGGAGGCTTACAGAGAGCTCGGGTGGTGGAGGTACTCGGTGAAGCAGGGGCTCCGACGAGGGGTCAAGGGGGTGGGGCGACGCGCGTGGACACGGGAAAACTCGTGGACAGCTCTGTAGGAGAGGAGAGGGGCTAGGTTCACCGGAAACAAGTCGAACTCCAGTGAGGTCACGGTAGTACGAGGAGGAAACAACGAGATTGGGCAACTCTGGTGATCGAGGAGGCTTGGGGAGAGGCTGATGAGGTGCGGAGGGGTTCGGGGGTCCTTATATAGGCGTGGGGGAGAGCTCTAGAGCTCATGAGCGAGCTCCCGACCAAGCTTTAATGGCAGGCAGAGGCTAGACGCGGCATGGGCATGGCGCTAGCGGTGCATTAAAGGCGAACGATGACAAGGCAGCGACATAGCGACACAGAGGCACATGGGGAAGCTCATGGACAAGGTTTGAGGTCGAGACAAGGAGGGAGCCGACGAGGACAGGGGCGGGAAGAGGCCAGAGCATGCAATGTGCATGACATCGGCGTGATTACCACGTGCACTGGAGCAAACTCCGGGTTTTGGCCAGGCCGTCCATGTCTACTGGATTGACCCTAGTGCCCTTAGTCTAAATGAAGAAATAATTGGGTCCAGGGGCAAAGAAGAGATTTGCAGATGGCCACAAAGCAAACTAGCAGCCAAGTGTTTGTGCTGTGCAGTGGGGACACCAGCTAGGTAACTCAGAAAATAGTTTTCCTGGGAGGTTTATCTATCGCAGGACTACGATCCTGGAGGTTTTAGAGCACAATGGGCCACAAAATAATAGAGTTGATGTGTAACCCCCAAAATTGGTCCAGAATCAAGATTTGGATGATGCACCCACATGGTTGATTGGATTGAGCTGAATTTGAGCAAGGCAGGGTTATTTGATCATATGAAGATGATGAGAAAGGTTTCATACCATTTGGATAAACAAAATGGTACTTCCTTCACAAGCATCTCCTCTGGACAGAAACTTGCAAAAATTCTAGAGGGATAATGGCTTGATGAAATATGCCCAAAATGGGTGGAGATATGTTTTATTGGTATAAGAATGATCTGGTAATTTATTAGGATTTTTGAAGCAATATAAAATACACTTGCTTCACAACCTGAAAATATTGCCAGAATCAAAGATTGGCTCCTGTGCTCACATAGATGATCGGATGGGGCTGCAAATGGGTGGAGAGGGTTAATATGAGCACATTAAGGAGTGTGCAAAAGTTCAACTCATTTGGGTACTCCTGGCTAGTACTTCCTTCACAAAGCCTTCTGTCTGACAGAAAATTTGAAAATTCACTGAGGAAGATTGGCTAGGCAAATAAATTTGAAATTGTGCATGAGGCAATTATTTGGACATATAAACATGCCCAAAAAGGTTGGGAGCCACTAGGAAAAATATAAATGACACTTCCTTCACCAAGTGCCATTTAGGGCAGAATAGAAAAGGGGATATTGGGGAATTATCTTTGAACTGGCCAAGGAAATGTTTTGGCATATTTTATCTATATATGACCCAAAGGAATTATGATAATTAATTGGGGATTTTGGGATGGACATAAATATAGGTTGCTTCACAACCTAGGGCAGATAGGGTTATTCCTTTAATACAAAAAGGAATATTCCCTAGAAAAGAATTTTAGGGTTTGGTCAAGGAGTGAAGTGACATGATGGCAAGGTTTTGAGAATGATGATCCACTTGGGAGGGGGAATTAGGATGATTTCCCAGGTGGCAAGGCCACAAAACCACTCCAAAAAGAAAAACAGAGCAAAAACCAAATAAATCAGAAGAAAAAGAAAAGGGCCAAAATCCAGGCCGTTACACTCGGTTGGACCGAAACGTTACAAAAGGGAAACAGAGAGTTTGCATTGCAATCTCGGTGGGACCGATCGCTTATCTCGGTTTGACCGAAACGTTACGAAGGGAAACAGAGAGATTACAGTCCCATCTCGGTGAGACCGAGATCCCTATCGGTGAGACTGAAAAGACTAGGGTTTCTGACAGTGGCTATGTCAACTGAACTTGGTGTGGCCGGATAGAATGTTTCGATGGGGCCGAGTTTGACTTTTGCTTTGGGACATATGTGGATGTGAGAAAGTAGTTGAGGGCTTTAGATCATATCACTAAGCACTTTGAGCAAGAAAGCCATTAAGCAACACCTCATCCCCTCTTAATAGTATTGGCTTTCCTATGGACTCAATGTGATCTTGGATCACTAAAAGTAAAATGTAGAGTCTTATGCTTTGAGCTTGAGCCAATCCTTTGTCCTTAGCATCTTGAAAGGGTTCCACATCCTCTAGTCCTTGCCACTCCATTGTTGAACTTATCTGAAACATACTAGGTAAGAGTATTAGTCCAACAAGAGATATGTTGACATTAAATACCAAAATCACCCAGGGAGCACTTGTGCTTTCAATCTCCCCCTTTTTGGTAATTGATGACAACATACATCAAAGATTTAGATAAAGGTATAGAGAATAACAAGTAAAGCTTTGGAAAGACATGTAACATGCATAGGCTCCCCCTACATGTATGCAATCATGTAAATATGGAATATATGAGCATGTGAATGCATAAGCATGACAGAGTAAGCAATGTGTTACATGTATGTTGGCTATATGCATCAGAGCAAATGATGTGAATATAGGAAATGTACCTCCATGCTCATGAGTCCTTTTTGCAAACAGTATGTACATCAGCAAGAGATCCTCACACACATGACTGTGATGCATATACTTACCTTGTGGTCTTGAGTTGGCTTAGGAGGGAATGAACCTGCGTAAACAAGGTTAGATAACACAGATACACCTACTAGCCAGAGCAAACAAAAGAAACCACAAGAGTACCAAGACTGGGATGACATGTAGAGAGTGAGTACTGAGTACCCCATTGGATATAGACATGTCCCCAAAGGTAAAGATGTGCAATGAATTCAAGGATTTCCTTTCCTTAGATGTATTGCTCCCCTTGAATCTAGCATGGGATAATGGGAGAAGATAGGGAACAGAAAATCAGAGCAATCGGAGAAAAGAAAAGAAACAGAGCTAATGCAAACAATCAAATATGAACATGTCTTTCCCCTCTTAAAGACATGTGACTTCTCTCCTCTTGAACACCAAGCATCTGGGGTCTTTTGAAGTGATACTTCTGTATCCTTGTAGAAGAACTCTCTCCCCCTGTTGGGGATATAACTGGTGGGTATAAACCGCCCAGGAGGGGCCGGTTTATCCACACAGAGACTATCAATATTGAAGCCCATGAAGTTATAGAAGATGGCGACTTATGAAGGAAACATAATAAAGGGAGCCCAAAAGCCCAGAGGCGGGTTAGGGCCCATAGACATAAACTGCCATAGGCGTGTAACTTGTAATGTAAGGCAGGAAAGAGTAGATACCGAGCCGGACATGTTTATGAACCGGCCTCGGGATTCTGTAGACCGATGGGCGTCAACCTGTGTATATAAAGGGACGACCGGGCAGCGGTTTAGGGACAAGAAACAACAACTCGAGAGCCAGGCAAAGCGGATTCGCTCCCTGGTCATCGAAACCCCATCAATTCCACCACAACTGGATCATAGGCTTTTACCTTCACCGCAAGGGGCCGAACCAGTATAAACTCCATGTGTCCTTTGTTTGTTTTAAACCCTTTAAGCTAATCTCGCTGCGATGGCTCCACGACTAAGTCCTCACACTAGGACATCTGATGTGATAATTCCACGACAGTTGGCGCCCATCGTGGGGCTATCGCATGATGGTTTCAAGTTCTTAGAGGGCAAGTTTGAAGGATTCAAGGGATATGCAGTGGGCTGGATGACCAAGAGTCGTCGCGGCAAGCTCTACATCGACGACGCAGGCTGGGGCCCCGACGTCGGCTCAATCGAGTTTGGGTACCGGGTCCCCTTCGGAGGAATTCATGTCTTCATTGGCAAGATCGTCAAACCGGGCCCTGAGCCGGACATATGCGCCGACCTCATTGAGACGGCTCAACGTGCAAGCCCTGCCCGGGTTCAGCCTGCCATGAAGCGTGCGTTGGTAGGATTCATCCATGGTGTGGAATCTGAACCGGTATCTAACGGTGAGACGGTTGTCTATTCAGATGGCGAGTCATCCACCGAGGAGACCGAGTCATTGTATCAACTGCAAGATGGCCGGTTTGGGGGTTGTTCCGATGGCAATAGTATTCCGGACCCCTTTGAACCGCGAAACCGGCTTGTGATCTTCATGGCCGGTATGCAGCCCGCATGACACTCCTTAGCTGTGGCGGCAATGATTTCCAGATCAGCAGCCGAGGCAGGAGGCCCCGCGCGCTCGCCGACTCAAGTCCTGTCCGGTTTATTGGACGCCTTGGCGACATTGTTGACCACAGAAGTTAACCGGATAATCGAGATCAGCATAACGCAGAGGTCAGGAAATTGCGAGATCAGATAGCTCACACCAAAGAGGAGATGGCTGCTGAGGAGACCAAGATGGCTGAGGAGCAGGCTGCTTTGGATGCTCAGACGTAGCAAATTCATGCAGAATCTTACTGGCTTATGCTGGATCAGAACGCTTCAAACGACGTGATGAGGAGGAGGCACCAGTCTCGTCTACCGCCGGTTTATGAAGCAAGGAATCTCTTTAACACGCTAGGAGCAAGAACCAGTAACCCAGCAGCGGTAAACCGGGTTGAAGCACCTAGGACAGGAGCACCGGATCAGCCATGGACGATGGACCCGCCTCGACGGAACCATGATCCGCCTCGGTACGTGCCAGCACCACCGGGTCATTTTCCTATCCCTTTGGATAACATGATCGTTGGGGCGTCGAGATTGGCAGCTATTCCAATGGAAGGCGACTCTCTGACAGCGGTTGAGACACGATGGGCCATAGATCTCCTTCAAATAGCAATGGTGTAGCAGCAGGCTTATTCGTATAGTCAGGACAGGATTCATTCTACCCCTCACCCGAGCCAAAGTTACACCAGGCATATTGAAGACCCGGCTGTGTCAAGCAGTGGACGGAACCATAATCCGCCCCGTAGGCCTAACCCGGCAGGAGCGGGAGCTGATGCCTAGGACGTAGTGGACCAGGGCAGAGCGCATCGAGAAGCCCAGTTAGCTGCACAGTATGCGGCACGTCAACCTACTCCGGTTCGTGCAACAACTTCAGTGGAACCAGGGGTTGTTTTCAGTTTATTGGGGGTACTGTGTCTCACCCCGGTTCGACGCAATGTGGGGCTGCCCAAGGATTTCAAGGGTCCTCGTAAAGTGCCCAATTACACTGACGACTTACATCCCAAGTCATGGGTCGAAAGCTATGACATGGCAATGGAGATGCTGGATGTGGATGAAGCGGCATGTGCTAAATACTTCACCATGATGCTAGAAGGAACAACTCGTGCCTGGTTAAAGGGTTTGCCAGCTAACTCCATTGGGTCATGGGCTGAGTTAAAAGCCCAGTTTATCCAGAATTTTAAGGACACGTGCAAGTAGCCTATGTCGATTGTGGACTTGGCTTCCTGTGTCCAAGAAGAGGGTGAATCGACAACCCATTGGGTGCGCCGGGTTTCAGAAATCTTGCATTCTTCAAATCGCATTAATGCCGATACAACAGTTTTGACATTGGAGGGCAATTGCCGGTTCAAGCCTCTGAAGCTGAAGCTGGGACGGCTCAAGCATCACCGCAATGACATGGGAACACTTATGGCAGCTCTAGTTAAGTATGTCGACTTTGATAGTACCAAGGATCCCGAGTCTGACGAGGAAAAGCCGGGGAAGGGAAAGAAGAGCGGCAACACCAAAGGACAGCAGCATAACCCGGTGGGTAAGCGTAAAGCGGAGAATAGTTTAGATTTTGTGGCTAAAACCAATGCACAGGATAATGGTTAGCGTTGTAAGGGTAAACCGCCCCCGCTGAGTGGAGGATCAGGTTCCAATCTTGAGCGTGTGTTAAACCAGCCTTGCCCCAAGCACGGGACGCGAGAAAAGCCGGCTATGCACCTCTGGAAGGACTGCTTTATTATGTGAGAGTTAAAAAACTTGGATCTCTTTCGATATGATCAAGGACCGTCCGGCGGTTCAGGACCCGGATCTCATGGGCCGGGCTATGGTGGAGGCGGTTCTGGCTCAGGATTTCAAGGTAATCAAAGCGGACATGGCAATCAAGGCAGTCAGGGCAACCAGGGTGCACTACAAAAAAATACACTTCCGTGATGATACGTGTTTGTCATAGTAGGTCGCATTTTCTGTCATGCATGTACATCCATGACAAATTTATGACAGAATCAAGATAGTCATACATGTGCTGTCGTAGAAGTGTTCCATGACATTACCAAAATTATCATCACGGAAGTGTCCACTTCCATGACGATAAATCGCGTGTCACAGAAGTGCTTTCGTCAAGGGTGACCGACATGTGGCATCCACCATAACGGAACGCCGTTAAGCTATCGGGTCGGGTTTTGGATCCGATAACCCGTTAACAACCCCGACTAATGGGGATTTTCCATGTGTAAAATCATCATTGGCTGGAGGAAACACGTGTCGGCTCATTGTTGGGACAGATGTCATCCACTCAATGGACGGAAGGCGCCTATGATACGTCGACACATGGCACGGCCCAACAGAGGCCCATTCCTGTGAAAAGGCCGGCCCATTTGACTTGGTCAAAAGGTGGCGGGCCGGCCCATGGAAAGCCTGTTAACGGCATGTTCGCATATAGCCCATTTACAGTCCGCTAACCCAAGGCCCGTTACACCCTATCCGAATTAGGCCCAGTAGCATCATCTGGGCCATCCAATATGATTCCAGTCCGTTTTCACTTCTGGCGCATGTATGGCCCATGACGTCTTTCGGCCCATATGAGGCCCTATGTAACTCTTGGCCTATTAACGGCCCGTGGTGAAACTGGCCCGTAATGAACATTGTATCACTTTACACCCATTAACAGCCCGTGGTGAAACTGGCCCGTAATGAACAGCGTGTCACTTTATACCCATTAACGGCCCGTTATTCCGTTGGTCCGTTTCCAGCCCATGTTATCTTTCAGCCTTCTTAGAGCCCATTTATTCTTGGGCTCATTTCCAGCATTCGTTTACTTACAGTCCGTTACTGTCATTTTCTGCTTGTGGGCCAAATTCAGCCCGTGGTTACAGTCAGCCCGTTTGTGGTCCGTTAACACGTTGGGCCATTTTCATAGCGTCATCAAATACGACCTATTAATGATGGACCGTTATGGTCGGCCCATGAATGGAAGATTCCAACTCTAGCCCGTTTGTGGCCATAATGCAGTCTGTTTGGCCCATGTTTGGCCAATCAATCATACGGTCCATATAAGGCCCATTGATGATACGGCCCGCAGAAGGCCCATTGTTTCTACGGCCCATAGGAGGCCCATTGTTTCTATGGCCCGTAGAAGGCCCATTGTTGTCTACGGCAAGTAGGAGGCCCAGTGTCACTACAATAAATATTAGCCCATGGTTATTGTGGCCTACTTTTAAAAAATAGGTTATTGCAGCCACTAGCAAACCACGGAAAAAGAACTGCAATGACTACAAGCAAACAAATAAACAAGACAACAAGGAAATAAATAAGCAAGCAACTAACGCTAGGCTATCACGGCTATTACACATATTACATCCACTGGGCATCAAAGTTCGCCACCAGTGCAAATATAGGGAACAAAGCAGCATATCATATACACTGGTTGTCAAAGTTGGCGACCAGCGCAAATAAACGCCGCAGCAAAACAAATCCAGAACTGAAACCACTTCAGAAGATCTCAAGAAACAATATCCTGGGTACCCATAATGTTGGCAAGATGCTTAGCAAGCTTATTAACTTTCTCTTGTTTGGCACTTAAATCCTCCAGCGCTTGCTGTTACACCAGAAAATATGCATCTGAATTATGCAGGGACTTCCTCAGCCCTTCAGCTTCCTGTCGCAGCACATCTGATCGATGTCTTTCAACTTGAAGTTGAGACTCAAGAAGACGAATTGATTCAGGCAGCGAGTTCGAAGAGCTTGTGCCAGCAGTAGTGGCCAGTAACTCGAACACTACATCAAGACAGGACTTTTGGGTTCCCTCATTGTCGTCAAGATAGTTTTTATTAGCTTTCTTGGAGACCAACAGGGATGTCTCACTATCTTGAACCTTATCTGCATTACTTCCTTTACCATTGGATAACGTGGTACTATTGTCCCATATTTTGTCCGCATTCTAAAAGAGAAACAAGCAGAGACATCACATGTTTACCATGTTGTATATGAAACTCATTTTGGTAAATGAGTTCAGTAGTAAAGTGGATAGGATAACAACATGAAACAAACATATATCTATGTACCATGGTCACTTTATGGTCTATATCATTCTAGTTTTTGTTCCAAATCAAGATAGAGACACAGTTCAAATAATATTTGTTCAAGACAAAGCAGAATAGACAGAATATAAGTGTGGGTAACTATAGAGCAATAACAACACTTGTAATGTGCATGACATGAGAACATAACTGTTTATTTAATTGAAACTGAAATCAACATAGAGCAGGTTACAACAGCAAACCAGTTAAAGAAACATGTTTAAAACATACCTGTTGCGCCATTGGAGTTTCAATTCCATCCTTCAAATTTGAAAATAGTTGGTATGAGTAAATAAAGTAATGCAAGAGCAAAGGAGTATGAACCATAGCTACAGAACCTGACCCAAGAACAAATCTTCTTCTCCTTTAAGCGTTGAGTTGGGATTCGGAGTGGTGGTCCTCGTGCTTTGGGCACTGCAGTTCCCTTACTAACTGCTCGTGTTTGGGTTCTCTATGGTGGAGATGGTGTTGTGTCAACTGGAACTGGGTTACTAGCTTCCGGGGTTGGGGTTAGAAGGGGTGTAGCTGGTTCTCTGTCCAACTGGGTAGGGGTACAATCTGCGAGAGTCTGGGTTATGTGTGGTGGATCTGGTCCTTGGTCAAGTACAACCGTGGTTCTATCTGCATCAACTGGTAGCACTATCTTTTCTGAAGACCGTGTTGTTACTCCCTTAGATACTGCCATCACGCTCTCCAATTCAAATGGCTGATAAACAAGAAAAGTAATTGAAAGTATAGACAGGTGCAATGGATAGTGGGGAATAAAAGAGGGCATGAAATAATTCATATTTATGTTGTCTAACCAAACAGGATAGCATGACACAATTTCACATATATGATGGCTAACTAAACAGGATAGCATGACACAATTTCACATTATGATGGCTAACTAAAAAAGATGGAAAGCCATAGTTCAAAATATGAGACTATGTAAACAGGATGACATGACATAACTATATAATGTGTTTATTAAATAGGTTGGCATGCCATAATTCACATACATTCACGTCTAGAATGTCATAATTCAAAATATGATGACTGTAAACACTAAACATGATGAGATGATATAATTATATGATGTCTTTATTAAATGGGTTGCCATGCCATAATTCAGATAGATGATGTGTATGTACTATGTAAACATGATGGCATGATATAATTCAAATATATGACTTATATAGTAAGCAAGTAAGCAGATGGCAATCCGTATATGATGTAAAAACTAAGCAATGCAAGACAACATGCATGGCATGGGTAATATAACCCTGCCAAGTTTGAGCACATACCTCAGGGGGGAAATAGGACTGGTCATCAGTCTCTGAATCCTCCTGTGAGGAGCTCTCTGTAACCAGCAAGATGTGTGCTTTAGCAGATAGCATTGTCTGCTTTGAATACCTTGTTTTCACTCCAGATACTTCCATCACCGCTTCAAATGGCTGATGCACAGGAAGAGTAGTTGAATATACAAAGGTTGTCGACAAATGGAACACGTAATACAAAAAAAATGATAGCATGATATAATTCACATACATGATGATTGGCTAAACAGCATGGCATTGCATAATTCACATATATAATGCCTTTGCAATAATATAGCATTGTATAATTCACATATATAATGTCTTGCAACAAGATGGCAATGCATAATTCACATATATGGTAATTAGACACTGAACATGTGGCATTCACACAAAGCATGTCTAAACTAATCAAATGACATAGCAATGCGAGACACCATACACACGATATGAGCAGCATAACCCTGCCAAGTTAGAGCATACACCTCGGGGGGGGGGGGAATAGGACTGGTCATCTGTCTCTGAATCCTCCTTTGAGGAGCTATCCGTAACCAGCGAGATATGCGCTTCGTCAGATAGCATAGTCTGCTCTGAAGACCTTGTCTTCACTCCAGAATTTGCCATCACCGTGTCAAATGGCTGATGCACACGAAGAGCAGTTGAATGTACTAACATTGTTGACAAATGTAATTGTAACGGAAAAAAAGGATGGCTTAATATAATTTACATATAAGATGACTGGCTAAGCAGGATGGCATTGCAAAATTCACATATATGATGCCTGGCTAAACAAGATGACGTTGCATAATTCACATAAATGATGAATAAACTAAACAGATGGCATTCGCACAAAGGATGTCTAAACTAAGCAGATGGCATATTTGATGTATAAAGTAAGCAATGCAAGACACCATATGCTTGATATAACCAACATCAGCATGCCAAGTTAGAGCGCAGACCTTAGGGGGTAAATAGGAGTTGTCTTCTCTTTCTGAATCCCCCTCAGAACAGATATCTTCCTCTCGATTACAATCCGAAATGCGTGGAGGGGGTCTGCCTTTGCGCCTACCATGGAGCGACGTTTGCATGAAGTTTTATTGCCACGCAAGGCTCGTCTCTTTTGCTCTACATGTTCAGTTCCATTGTTTACAATAACTGTCATGCATAGGAATAAAACATAGTGAGATTATGTAAGGAGTGCATGCAGAAATCCAGAGTGATGGTAGCAACCTGTGGATAGACCCAAAACCAATAATAACAGGCAGATAATGGCTTCAGTTAAAAAATACAGATAATGGCTTCTTTACTCTTTGTTTCCCACCCAACATGAAACTCATAGTAGACACCGGAGATTAACCAGATAGTAGATAGATACTATTGATAGCGGCCCCGATATGTACCACACAACCATTTAAAAACTTAAGTTTGACCATTAGTTTGGAGCTGACTCAGAGTCTAATCGGTGAACAAGACGATAAAGTAGCATGTAATTTTAAGCGATGCATAACGTAAGCAGACACGAAAGAGTGCGACCTCTCTTGCGGACCCGTGTAGTCCTCGAGGTCATCTGTTCGGTTGATGATGGTAATGCAGTTTTCATGGCTGCCAGCGGCAGGGAAGAAGATCTGAGGCGGCGAAAGACAGTCTGGATGCCGGATCCCTGCTGTGCTGGACCCTTCTGTCACTGGAGCAGCTGAGATGGGGTGGACGACGGCGCAGCAGGAGCGGGACAAACCACGCAAGGTTTTCTTTGACAACTATCTATAAGAGAAGTAATTCTGTAAGGGCTCGTTTGAGTTGGAGGATTCCAACAATGCAGAGATAGGAAATAGACATGAATAGGATAGGAATGCATGTGCAAAACAGAGAATTTAAAAACACAGGATTTCTGCCAATCTGTGCTTGATTCACAACAATTGGAAGATCACAGGATGCAAAGAAGCATGGTGAGATTAAGTCAAACCACAAGAAAATGTACAGTTATAATGCTATTATGCTACTATCTCTTAGTCTTGTGCTTCATGAATAGGAATTTGAAAAGGGGGACAAGTGAAAATTAAAATTCCTACATTTTTTCTTTCAAGGAGACACTAAAGGAACAAATCCATGTGCTCAGTGGACAATATATATAACATGTAGAGTAAAAAAGAGATGCAACAAGTGTACAACCTCTTTGGCGAAGCCATGTCGATCTCAGCGTGATTGGGTTGGCCGGTGAGGATGCTCCAGCTGACTTTGCTGTCGGAGGAGAGGAAGAAGATCTTAGGCGTCTGGAGATGGAGCCCAAGGTACTGCTCCGCTGTGATGGAGGGTTTCGTCGTTAGAGCAGCTCCGGTGAGTTGTACGACGTCGAGGCTGAAGCAGGACAAGAGAGACAACGAACAATGTTAACCTGAGTGGAATTATAATAGCATCTCCAATACATGATGTAAAATACATAACCACAAAGTGCTAGATGTAAAATACATCAGCCGCTCATCTCTGAACTTAACTGTCGAAACTGAACTTAACTGTCAAAACTGAACTTAACTGTCGAAACTGAACTTAACTGTCGAAACTGAATTTTGCTATCGAAACTGAACGCACTAGCAAGGTGAGGCTACACATCGGTCAACTAACTTTTTCATCTCTGGTTAGTCGATTTTGCAGCCGTTGGATACGAAATCAAGGGCCTGCGGTTCATCTTCAACCTCCACCCCCCTGAGCCGCCAGCCACCACCGACCAAACAACAGCCCCCCGCCGCTCGTGGCTGGCGGTGCACCGCCCCGCCCGCCCCGAAAACACTCCCCACCGCCAGTCTGCCGCCACCCCGGCCATCCCTCTAGGCCCCCCCGTGCCGAGCTTTTTCTCCGGCGATCCCCACGCCATCGCCCCGCCAACGCCCCACCACCGCCTGCGACCACCGTCCCCATCCTAAACCCTAAGATAGATAGTGCGGTACCTCTCCGGCAAGCCCCCCTCCCTGCTGCGGCTGGTTCTTCCTTCACCCCGGCGAGCCCACCCCTTGAAAATCGACTGACCCAAAAGTCGATTCAGTCGACTGAAGTGTAGCCAAATCGGAGCAGCATCGCAAGCAAGAGCAAGAGCGAGAGCAGCAGCGCGAGCAAGAGCAATAGCAAGAGTAGAACATGTAGGGGACCGAGAGCAAGAGCAGAGCAGCAGCGCGAGCGAGAGCTAAAGCAGCAGCAGCTCCTACTAATGTGGACGTCACCGCCGAGGGAGCGACGCCGTGGAGGAAGTGGCCGGCGATGCCGCCATGGATGGAGCCGCGCCGTGTCGGCTCGGGACCGAGCGCCGGCAGCACCGTGAGATCGAATCAAGAAGAAAATGCGGCGATTAGTGTACAACCTCTTTGGTGGCGCCGATTAGGCCGCAAGTTCATCGAGGAAATGGTGATGATGATGCTCTTCTGGTGGTGCAGGTGAAGACGGTGGTGTGGGAATGGAGGTGGCGCAAAAGACGAGGGGAACGTTGGGGCAGCTCCTTGGAGGTGGAGGACGGGGTGGCTGAACCAGCAGGACGATGAGATCGACGACGGATCCTCATCCGGTACAGTGGATGAGGGACGTCGAGGTGTTGTTGTGGACGACGTCGTCGGGGAAGAGGCTCCGGCTGGGTGGCGGACGGAGCAGGGTGTGGGGTTTCGTTGCGAGTTTTCACGACCTCGGTGTACGAATGGGTGGGCGGATGGGATGGCAGTAGGGAACCATGGCTTGGAGACGCGCTTGTCCGAAATGTGGGGTAAGTTACGAAAGTACCCCCCACCAATTTGAGGCGGTTCTTTCGGTTCAGGGGTGCCACGGGCATTTCATGTGTCGGGATTTCACAGGAGGTGTGAGTTTTCACGCGCGTTGTAATTTCGGAATAGCAAGGCGCGGGTTGAGATGGAGGGAGTTGTCGGAGCACAACGAGACAAAGATATATTTTAAATATTTCGGGCTAACAAGGCACGGGTTGAAATTTCCGGACAAGCCTAACATGTACTGTACCAAATCAATGCGCACTACAAATGTCATTCAAAACTTTGAATTCATGTTATGTTCAATTAAAATATTTCGCTACGTGTATAATGCATGCAACCTACTACTCAAATGAACGTTTTAGTGCATCCCAAACGTATATACTACCGCTTCAATATGAACTAAATTTGAATAAGATCTACAGTAATGATTGTTGTGAAGTCAAAGCATTTGAATTCATTTCTCTATTTTAAGAAGATCTACAATCAACATTATTGTCAAGTTAAACCATTGTTTGTGTATTATCTTCACATCACACCACATGATTAGTCTCGAGTTACATATGAACTATGTGTACTATATGAACTCGAACTAGATTTTTTGAATCCACTTTATTTTGATTTCAAATCACATTACATTTATAGCTCTAGCTAGATCTTCATAATCTAAACCATGTCTCATATGTATAATGTGTTTATCACATTATGTATGTTGCCCTGCCCCCTACGCCTACAAGTATTTAGATGTGAGTTGCAAACACCACACGTTACCACAAATTCAAATAAAATGTGAGAATGTTCGATATATAGTATTGTTTAGATTGCTCGATATTTAGTTGTAAGCTGCAAATGCCACACATTATCACAAATTCAAATAAAATGTGAGATTGTTTGATGTATAGTATGGTTTAGATTGTTCGGCATTTAGCTGTGAGTTGCAAACACCATGCATTATCACATTATGGTATAACATGTGCACAACACGTGTATCACCGCTATATTCATGCATGCAATGTTTAAAACACTATGATCTCCTATTCAAATATATGAATCCGCTTTCATATCAAATTATGATCTTTGTTAGTCTCTTACACCCACACAATCCTCTAACCTTTGTAGCTACCACTAACTTTCTCTCGTGCATGCACATGCCCTCCTCCCCTCCCCCTCCCTCGGCATTCTATCCACCGGGCACATTCATTTTTTTCTTTAGGTCATTCTCCCAGAGTCTCCACAACTCCTTTCCGACACACACCGACCGATAAAACTCTCCAGCGATGCCTGCCTACAACATACACACACACCTTCAATCTCCTCCTTTATGTGTCCTTGCCTCGTGTCTCTCATACGGTCAGACACATGTGTAAACTCTCGCCCCTCTTTTCATCGATCTCACAACCGCACACTCCTCCCCCTACCTAGCTAGTAGTTGGGCCTCTCACACCACCTCCTAGCTCCATTCTTTGTGTCTATCCGTCTCGCTGGGCCTTATTTGCCTCTAACAAATGGACGTACACCGACCGATCTCTCGCTATACATATAGCTAGCTAGGTCCTTATAACTTGTTTTACCCACACGTCGATCGATATACCTCATTAGTTGTGTCTTTCCCTTCCTTCGACAAACAACAATTGATATACCGATCTAGTTAGGTTTGCTTACCAAACACATGGTTCCCCTTCATCATCCATGGATGCGTCCCGACAGATCTAACACGCACAGGCACACACAGAAACACATCCCCACTCTTATCGATAACATTGCAGTTCCACCCTCAGTTTGTCTAGTAGGCCTCTCCCAACATCTCCGAGAAGCAACTCCATCACCCATCCAGCACTCTACCCCTCTCCCTCCCTCTCCCTCCCTCCCTCTCTCCTCTCTCTCTCTATCCCATCATATTTCCCGTCCTTTAGTTATGTATGGATGTCGACCGATCTCCCTCAAGACATAGCTGGATCTCTCCTTCTCAACACATATACGAGTCGTTCTACCTCTATAGTTAGGCCTCTGCCTACC
>NC_041387.1:522841845-522871715 GCF_002162155.2 Triticum dicoccoides | reverse complement strand
CGCTCTAGTCATGTCTCCCTGCCACACACAAACTTGACATGTGCCCTCTAACATTCTGGTAGGCCAGTCGCGCTATATCTTTGACTTGCACACACACAATTTCGATGGCTCTCTTCATCGATCTTGCACCCACCCACTTGATCCTCTCTTCGACTCTATCGATAGATATGACCCCTCCCTCTCTTCTTGTGGATTGCCCGACCCTCTATGTCTGATATGGATAGGCCTCCATTTCACACACATTGCATGCAAAATTTTGTTTGAGATGTCATCGACACATATTCCCACAAATAATTCACGAAATCAACACCCCCACCCCCACCCCAAAACAAAAAACACTCAGAACGCGGTTTGTATCTTTCACACACACCCACGTAGGTGGGGGACGTGCACGAAGAGAAGAGGTGCATGCACGGTGCATGTACTCCCGTCTGTTTCCCAACCACACCCGCGCGGGTACACGGTGGAGCTCATTTCTGTACGAAAAAGGCAGCCCACATGGTAATTTGGCACGTGTACTGGTTGTCCACTTGGTGGAGGGAGGATCGTCTACCACGGGTGAACAAACAAATTGCGACTTGACACGTTATGTTAAATTAAAAAAAGAGGCAAACCATGTGGGGCCTACCTTAGAGGCAAGGCTCTATACACTGGAGTACTTTTGATGTGTCCCGTCAACTCGTGGAACGAGGAGAAGCTTGCTTAGTACGCCGTCTCCCCCGCCCACGGGCGCGGTGGCTCGCAGGATGAGGTGAAGCTTGCTCCTCCTTACGCCCGCTTCCTCGCCCATGCACGTGGTGGCTCGCAAGACGAGGAGAAAAATTTACTACCCCCTCCGTTTACTCCTTGTCCCTACTACCTTGGTTATAGAGATTATATCATATTGTTTGGAATATATATGTCCTTTAGTAGATTTCAATATGAACTACTAGTACATACTCCAAACACTGATGTATATAGACGTATTTTAGAGTGTAGAGTCACTCATTTTGCTCTGTATGTACTACTACCTCTGTCCGGGTTTATTGGTCCCCATTGTATTTCGTGCCAAATTTTGACCATAGATTAAACTAAGAAAATGTTCACACATGTCACCAAACATTATATTTTTGAAAACTATGTTCAAATTCGAATCCAATGAGATAATTTTGCGTGACATGCATTAACATCTTGTTAGTTAAATCTTTAGTCAAAATTTGGCACAAACTATAAAAGGGACCTATAAACCAGGACGGAGGTAGTAGCACTCTCCCTCGCCCCTCGACCCTCGCCCACGTGGTGGACGTGCAGCGATTCATTTGGTCTCATATAGCCAAAACGATATATACTGCACTACCATTATTGCTCGACTTCCCGAAGAGGCGAAGAGCCAATCGCAAGGTTAATATTTTGGAGAGGAGTTTACTCCTACACGCGCGAGCGCTCCACTATATACATAGTCAGGACGGGCCAGCCTACACGGTTGCTTGTTGGGGTTTCTCTCTTCACACTCTCTCGCACAAAACGACTATGGCCACATCTCTAACATCCCGGTGGATCACGTCTGCTTGGGGAAGGGGTGGATGCTTAGTGTAGATGCGGTGGCCGTCGCCAACGGCGAAAACCCACTGTCGGCATGCCGGTCAGGGGTCCCCGCTGTTCTCTCTCACAAAGCCGGTGAGGTTGCCTTCGTCCGTTGCTCACTGCCGCGACGTGGGCAGTTGTCGCCTCCCGCCGCCCTCCTCAAGGTTGAGCTACGTCCCTTAGGTACATCTCCCTTTACAGCCGGCTTGCACCACTGCTCCAGCTGCCCACATCACTCCCTGTGGAAATTTCTCTACTTCTTTGCCCCGCACATACCTGATACCTCTACTAGCTTTTTTTGAGGGAAACCTCTACTGGCTTCTATGTACTGTATTTGTGATGAGTTTATGTCTCATCAACTAGTCCCAGTAATCTTATTCTAATCACGCTTCTTCAATTTCTTTGCCACAGGGATGCTCATCTCGATTTTGGTGAAACTACACAAAATGATCCGATGGTCAAAACGTTGCAAACTTCATTTATTAGGAAGCTCGAACGTTGCCAGCAAATTGAAGCCTGGTCAGGGTTCACGGTTCAAGGGCTAGGGACTGCATGGATCGTTTTTTTCTTTAGCTGCCTCTGTTCCAAAATAAGTGTCAACTTTAGTAGTAGTACAACTTTGTACTAAAGTTTGCACAAAGTTGAGACACTTATTTTGGAACGGAGGGAGTACATATTTGCTATGATCTGTCAATCACTGAGATGCAATAGCATGCATGTTAGTCTCCTTTGTATTTGATGAAATGTTGCAACGAGCAACCTTGGACGCAAGATACATGTAACAGGAGCTGGAAGCTTCATAGCATTGTACAAATTTATCTCGCTGATAAATTACAGTATGTAGTACTATACTAGTACTTCCTCCGTTCCTAAATATAAGTCTTTGTAGAGATTTCACCATGAACCACATGCGGATGTATATAGATGCATTTTAAGTGTAGATTCATTCATTTTGTTCCGTATGTAGTTCACCTAGTGGAATCTCTACGAAGACTTATCTACTAGTAGTAATAGCTAGCCCCCACTACTAGGAATTCTCTATCCTCTCCTTGAGCCACATCATCAAAATTGATGTAGCTTTTAGATGAAGTAGATCAGTCCATAATAGCCGTCTGATCTAGACGTTGAGAGGCTCCGCACTAAGCCACATGCAAGCATGCAGAAATACCGTGACACATGCATGTGAGTGGGTTTTAAATCACATCAACATGTCTGCATGCAAGCATGCACCGGTAGCATGCATGTAAGTGAGCTTTTAAGTCCCATTAACATGTCAAAAAGAAAAATATAATCCCATTATGCAGTAGGAGTTGGCTGATCTTTTTTCCTTATGTGGGATGATCTAAATGATGATGGGAGTTTATTTAGTTTGGCTACCACAATTGTCATGCGGTTATAGAGTTTTTTTTGTTCTATGAAATCGATAATTTTGCGCAGAGAGATATATTGTTGTTCCGCGGCAATGCGTGGGGACTCATCTAGTAATATTTAGTAACGGAGGGAGTACTATGTAAAGAGTTAGGTGTCGCACGGTGATAGTGTGAGGTGGGCCATGTAATCACTGAGCCTGCGTGTTTTCACTGCTCTTGCACTCCTCCGCTGTAAGAATGGAGAAAATTGTAATCTACTCAGTAGTAGTACCTCCTTTCGCCGAAAGCGTGGGACATCCAGCAGTCCCACCACCTCAGTAATAAAGACCAATGAGCCATCAAATCACATAGACCCAGCAGTAAGTTGGACGGACGAAGCAACCATCACTCTTGCGCCAGTGAGAGGTTGCGTTCGCTCTGCCCGGGCATGAATGCGGCACCGTTTCTTTGGAGCGGTGCTGACCGTTTCGGGCGGGAAGCGCGCGCGGGCAATGGAGGGGCTTTGGGTAGGCCAGGCTGGTCAGGAGCGGGCGTGGCAGATGTCCGCATTTCCCTACCGGACATGCCCGGAAACGAGAGGATGCACCGACTCTCGCACCTAAAATCGTACACTACACACCATCTCTCTGTAGGAGTAGGTCGATCTGTCGCACTCTCTAACACACACATGCTGTTAAACACACACACGCACATGCACACACCTTGGTCCCGTTGCACCTTCTAACATGACTTATTACACCTAGACGGAGGGAGTAGTAAGTATACGAGATACGGCGGCACACTGACTTAAGTCGAATACAAGTGCCCAAAATTTGTGTGCATGTTATAATAAGGATTCACTTAAAATAGTACATGAGCGAACAGAGGGATCAATTGGATAGTGTTCCCGAGCAGTAGCGAGATGTGTGAGGTAAGATACACCGCTGGCGCTTTTAATTTTTCTTATTAATTTGTTTGTTTCACCCTCTGACTGGTGGGAACCAACGTACTACGTGGAGAGAGGTAAGGTGACTAAGGCTGCATTATTTCTACACCACTATGGATAGTCTTACCACCAAAGCCACATGACACAATTATGATTGAAATCCCAATGACTCCCACACACACACACACAAAAACACGGCATGCTTGTCACACGAATGCAGGAATGTGTAAAAGGTTATTTTCCTCTCATTGAACATAACAGGAGGGTTGTGTAGCTGGTTAGCCTGTTCGCTCATCAAACTTGAGGTCTCGGGTTCGATAACTACACTTGAGCATAATTTTTGCCAGTAGGATTCTTTGACTAGTCAAAATGTTTTCTAGGGTTTGCACATTTCACACTCTCTCTCCAGTATATATATACACGCTAGAGCCTCAGCGCTTGTAGTTGCTCTCTTCACACTCTCTCGCCCTCTCCCGCTGGAGGCTCAGCGCTTGTAGTTGCTCTCTTCACACTCTCTCGCCCTCTCCAGATCTAAACAAGACATCATTGGCCTCTCTCTCCCCTCACTGCTGCTCAAAGAGCCGGCAGGATCCGTCCACCAGGAAGGGAAGGAGGCTTAACGCTGTCGCCGTCGGCGAGGAAGGGAATCCACTTTCGGCGCAGCTGTTCACTTTCCACCCAGCGGCAGCGCGGGAGGGCCTCCGATCTCTTCTTCTTCGCCGTCGTCCCGTCGCCCACCGAACCACGCCCCAAGAACCTTAAGGTATATTTTACTTACTCCACATCCATTGCTCTAGCTGCATGTATACCATGAATCTAGGACGTCGTTCAAAGAGGAAAGGAGTGGGGGAAAGTAGTGGGAAAAGTTGTATATAGCATGAATCTAGGACATGGTTCAAAGAGGAAATGAAGGGGGAAAGTTGTATAGCATGAATCTAGGACGTGGTTCAAAGAGGAAAGGAATGGGGGAAAGTAGTGGGGAAAGTTGTATCGCATAAATCTAGGACGTGGTTCAAAGAGGAAAGGAAGGGGCGAAAGTACTAGTTCAAAAAGGAAAGGAAGGGACAAGGCTGTAGAGTTTGAGCAGGACTAGATTTGTTGCGCTCACATAGGGAAAGGTGTCTAAAGATAACAAAACTAGGACCAACACAAATATGCTCCTTGGTTGTTTGTTCTTTGTTGCAACAGACTGTGCATGACCACAGTACATCGGTAGATGCACATGGTGTTGGTGCGTCCACTGTCCCGTGCAACTCATTAGTTGTTGTTAAATCTAAGGCCGTGTTTGGTTAAAAACTCCCTAGTCCCTACCTGCTTGGTTCCAGGGACTAAACATGGACTAGAGGTTATTAAATGACATGCTAAAAGACCATGTTATCCCTAGTAATGAACTAATAGGAACAAGGTGCGATGCGTGGCAGGGGCAACTGTTGGAAAAAGTCCCAAAAAGACTCCCTCGGGGTCTTCTTTCTTTAGTCCCAAATGCCCACTTTTAGTCCCTAAAAGTCCCTCCTGTTTGGTTTAGATGGGACTGACACGGAGTTTTTTTAGTCCCTACACCAAAATGTCTTTGTAAACAAACACCCTCTAATAATGCCGCTGGAAAATTGATGCAATGCCACAGTTAAAAACAACTTACATGTTTAACAAATTTTATTGTTAATATAATCTCTATGTTAATATTAATCAATGCCACCGTTTGAGAAATGTACTGTCTTGCTTTCTTTCCCATTTAGATAAGGTAGATGCTTCTTTTTGTTGGCTTCTGTGTCATCCACCATTATTGACCACTAATTGTTTCCTTGCACCTCTGTGTAAACAGAGTTATCTACTTCACCTGGTTGCCATTGTGACCTTTTGTTGCACTGCACAAAACACTCTTGTTTTAAGAGTGTTTTGTGCAGTTCAACCAAAATGTCACACCAACAACATTGCTTGATTGCTTGATCTTAGTGGAACTACACAAGAGGAGATCTTACTTCCTATCCATTAAGACGAATTTGGTTCAGATCTTCTTCTTGTGAGTTGTTTGAATTCCGCATCATGAGAGGTCTTCTTATTGAACCAAGTGATGAAGGGGAAGAACAAGCGGAAGAAAAACAAAAATCAACTCCCGGTGTTGTAATGAAGCACTGGAACTGTGATGACACAAGTAATGATATAGTTTTGCATCTTAATTTATTGCTATGGCTAGAACGAGCAATTGTTTAACCACTGATTTGATGCCACTCTTAATGTAATACGTAATTATATCTACTTGTGCAAACAGGGATCTTCTTTGAAGATACCATATGTTTTAGTGGAACTGCACAAGAAGATGTTGGAAACATTAAACTAATCGAGGAGTATATAGTAAGCATGTCCACCCCCATAGATAGCAACAGATGGTTCCGGAGAAGTGCTTCATCTGTATGCTCTACACAATCAGCCTCCTGACAAAGGTTGGTACTCACGCACTGATTTCATCCATATGATTGAGCTTTGTCATCTCTATTGGTGTTGTGCTACTGTTTAGAACTGTCATGAAAAAGTGGTATTGTCCTTGAGAAGTGCTTCATCTATGTTGTTTTAAATATTTCCTTTCCTTTTTTTGAGCAAATAGGGATGCTAGCATTTAGTAGTCATCTTGTCTTTGCACAACAGGATCATCTTCCTCTGAAGAAGAATATGGAGTACGTGAAGTGACTAGTTCCGATTATGCCAGGATGAAGAAGCCATGTCTATCTTCTCATCAGAAGGAGCAGTTGAAGGATGGTTACATTACTCCCCACAAGACCAAACTAACTTCAGCTCAGAAGGACTGACAAATCTCCATTTTTTTGCTGTGATGTGCGAGTACAATGTTGTTCTAGGATTCTTTCTGGTGAGTTCCATTTTTCTAAAAGTGAGCTCCATTTGCTGTGATGGACCATGTATGTGCCTGTTGAAATTGTCAATTCATAGTACAGTTTTCTTTATACTAATCACTTTTTTGTATTTGTGCAAACAGGGGTGCTCAGCTTGATTTCAATGGGAACTGCACAAAATGTTCATGAATACATCGAATCATTCATTTCCACCACAAGAAAGGAGGTGCCCATAAGTTCAAGGCGTTGCAACATATAAGGGCGAAATCATACAAGCTACGCGCGAATTTGGTTGATTTTGGTGGAACTGAACAAAAAGAATAGCTAGCTTATTTAGCACGAGGTGCCATGTCAATGTCCGAACTGATGGAAAACCCTGCCTGTCGGTGTCAAAACCGGCGGATCTCGGGTAGGGGGTCCCGAACTATGCGTCTAGGCGGATGGTAATAGGAGACGAGGGACATGATGTTTTACCCAGGTTCGGGCCCTCTTGATGGAGGTAAAACCCTACGTCCTGCTTGATTAATATTGATGATGTGTGTTACAAGAGTAGATCTACCACGAGATCAAGGAGGCTAAACCCTAGAAGCTAGCCTATGGTATGATTGTTGTTCGTCCTACGGACTAAAGCCATCCGGTTTATATAGACACCGGAGAGGGCTAGGGTTACACAGAGTCGGTTACAATGGTAGGAGATCTACATATCCGTATCGCCAAGCTTGCCTTCCACGCCAAGGAAAGTCCCATCCGGACATGGGACGAAGTCTTCAATCTTGTATCTTCATAGTCTTGGAGTCCGGGAGATGATGATAGTCCGGCTATCTGGACACCCCCTAGTCCGGGACTCCCTCAGTAGCCCCTGAACCAGGCTTCAATGACGACGAGTCTGGCGCGCATGTTGTCTTCGACATTGCAAGGCGGGTTCTCCCACCGAATAATTCATAGAAGATTGTGAACACCAGGATAGTGTCCGGCTCTGCAAAATAATTTCCACATACCACCGTAGAGAGAATAATATTTACACAAATTCAATCTGCTGGCGTATTTGATGGCGTGATGTCACACCACTGCCAAGCCTTTACTTAAATTGTTTTTATTGTACCATCTCAGCACGTTTAGCGAAGCGGTTTCCTTGGCACATCTTGTCGAAGCAGAGATCGTGTTCCCCTTATTCCGGGATTCCCATCAATACGGACGCGGGTAACCCAACCGCGCCATTGATTGCGACGCTTGGGGGATAAGCGAGTTTTATCAGGCCGGTGGGGATGCATGTTTCCGTCCGCCCATATAAGGGGATAAAGATCCAACCCTTTTACCTGCGCCTTCTTCCTCCTTGGCTTATCCATCTCTGCGAACTCGAGCTCCAGCGCCCAAGCCCGCACATCTCACCTCAACCTTCTCCAAATATGTCCGGAGCAGGAGGCAAGTGGATGGCCTCCTCCGTCACGGAGGGGCAGATCCAGAAGCTGCGCAACGCCGGATACTTGTCCAGCGACATCGCGCACCGGCTCCCCATCGAGGGAGAGCTCATCCCCACCCCCAAGCCCCATGAGAGGGTAGTATTCCTTCCCCATTTCCTCTGTGGACTGGGCTTCCCGCTCCATCCCTTTGTCCGGGGGCTCATGTTCTACTACAGCCTGGATTTCCATGATCTGGCCCCGAATTTCATCCTCAACATCTCGGCGTTTATCGTTGTGTGTGAGGCCTTCCTCTGCATCCAGCCCCACTTCGGCTTGTGGCTCAAGACCTTCAGTGTCAAGCCGAAGGTTGTGAAGGGCAGCCAAGCGGAGTGCGGAGGTGCCATGGTGGGCAGGATGTCCCACGTTATGTGGCTGGAGGACACTTTTGTGGAAACCATCAAGGGGTGGCAATCGGGATGGTTCTACATCACTGAGCCGCGTGACCCTGATTGGGCAGCGGCCCCCGAATTCAGATCCGGCATCCCCACATGGCTCACCTCCTAGAAAGAGAGCGGCCGGATTTGGGGTGATTCGGAGGAGCTGACCGGACTCCAAGCCTGTGTTCAAAAGCTGGTTGACAAGAAGCTCAAGCTTGTCAACATAGTCCAGGTCATGCTCATCCGCCAGATTCTCCTGTGCCAACGACGAGGCTTCAACCTGTGGGAGTTCGATCCGGCGCAGCACCAGACTCTGAATGGTCTCTTCGACACTACGAACGAAGATGTCTGGAAGGTGCTGTTCAAGGGCGCCGAGGCTCCCGCATCCGCTACCGAAGATCGCGGATTCAGCTTGGAGCGTCCAGCTGATGAGGTAAGTGATTCTGTCCTTTAAGGGACGCGTGTTTTCCATAATTTGACTCTATGCGAGATCTAAACTCCCTTTCCTTTGACAGGACTGGCTGAAGAAGGCCGCACAGGCTATCTGTCCGGCCCCATTGCCAGAGGACCCAGCGGACGCCCGTTTGATGGGGCTGCTGGCTCCGGCGCCCCATATGGTGCCGGAGAAGAAGGCCAACAAGAAGGCCACAGGGACTCAGAAGAGTTCCCGTTTTCAGGTGCTATCGGATGATGAATCCGAGGCCGACTCCTCTCACGAAGGTGAGGAGGAGAAGAAGAAAGCCTCTTCCCGAGCGGGGGGAGAGAAGAAAAGGAAGGCCTCCCCAACAAGGGAGGCCGAAGGGTCCAAGAAGGGAAAAACTCTTCCCCCGGACTGCTCTGCCAACGCCAGTGACGACGAGGAGGACTGGCCTCCAAGGGCCAAGCCCCTGGCGAGATCGTGAGTATCCGGACTCCCGAATAACTTCATGGTTTATCTTTTTTGCCACGCGATGTCTTTCTAATGCCGCATACAACCCTACAGAACGCCCAAGGACGATCTCCCCGCTTCGTCGAGCGGGTCCTTAGGTGCGCCGGATATGGATTCTCTTTCGACCGCCTCCACCCCCCGTGACACGGACGACGCCGAGGTGGGATCCCAGGAAGGGACCCGCCAGGAGGAGGAGGCCCCGGAGGTGTCGCAGGGCAACCTCCCGGACTTTGCACCGGACTCGGCTCCGGATCCCATAGTGGCTCCGGAGTCCGGCGGGCGACCCCTTCGCAAGAAGGGCAAGACCATGACGCCGGCTGCCTCCGTCCAATCAGAGGTGCCAGATAATTTGCTGGAGGCGCTCAATGGCGCCTCCATTTAAGAGGGACACTGCACTGTTATGAGTGCGGTGATTCAGAAGGTGCAGCTCGCCAAGAGCGGGCTGACCGAAGCCTGCAGCAGCCTTCTAACAGGCTTTGAGGTAAGAATTTCAATATGTATAAAATGGTACCGCATAGACAGTAGCCCCTGATGCTCGGTTCAGTGTTCGGAAAGAAAAGCCGGACTGAGGATCTAAAAAAGATATACGCAGGAGTATAAAAAATATGTCAATATGGGATTGCAGGCTGCGCTGCTGACCTCTGCCGCACTGACTACGGAGGTCAATACTTTGAAGGAAAACCTCGAGCGGTCCGAGAACAAACTCGTCCGTGCCAAGAAGCAGCTCGAGGACAAGGAAGGTGAGTAACACCTTATTAAAATTGCACCTTACAGAAAAGGATTTTGGTTGCAAAAAGAATGACAAGGATAACATGGGTATTGCAGGGGCCACTAACGAGGTGGCGACCCTGAAAGAGGCGGTGGCCACGGCCGAACGCAATGCGGCTACGGAGCGCACCGAGCGAGAGAAACAGGAGGCGTGGGTGGCGGAGGTACATAAAGAGCTCCAGGATCTCATGAAGAAACATGAGAGCCTGGAGCGTGACTCGAAGACTCGAGAGTCTGAGCTTGCAATGGCTCTTGAGAGTGCCAAAGCCGCTAAGGCCGAAGCCTACAAGGCCCTCCAGGAGATCGAGGCGGTAAAGAAAATAGCAGCGGGTAAGGCATTTTTCATGCAAAGTAAGCATGTGAGTGTTAATTACCTATCGATTACCCGAATTCGGAGCTCTCCAGGAGCGTTCGCAGATCTTCCTTGCAGCGTGTCCGATGCTGCCGCATTCTACCGGGTCGAGGAGGGGAGCTCGACGGAGAAGGTCTTCTGGTCTCAGTATGCTGAGGCCGGACATCCGGTGCCCCTTAGCGACCAGCTGAAGCAGCTGGTCGAGCTCCACAGGGCGGCCGAACAGGCCATGAAGGGCCTCATAGTTCGGCTGTGGCCTAAGGAGGTCATGCCTGGGAGCTACTTCGGCCTGGTGCGGCGGCTGGTGGATGCGTGCCCGTGGGTTGAAGTTATCAAGCACTCCACCTGTATTGAGGGTGTCCGTCGGGCCCTTGTCCGCGCAAAGGTGCACTGGGGCAAGATGGATGCCCAGAAGCTTGTGACGGACCCACCACCAGAGGGCAAGGAGCATCGCACGCCCGAGATGTATTATAAGAGTGTGCTGAAGGGCGCCCGCACTATTGTGGGTGAGTGTTCCAAAGATGTAATATTTGAGTAGACTCGCATTTTGTTATCCTGTGCGCTGAAAACTTAGTTCATTTGCGCTAAGCAATGCTTTTAAATTTAAAATATTATCTTCTGTGTGGCAGTTTATCAAATCTGAGAGATGGCAAGTCATCGGCTTCAGCCCCCATGCCACGAGTGCTGGGGTGTTCGGGATAAATTTGAGCGCTCTTGTTCCCATATTTGGGTCCATCTAGGGAGGCGCTCAACACAACGAACAAGGCAACCGGACTTATAATGCTTGAACACTCTCACTTAGCCAGAGAATTCTATAATTTTAAATTTCGGCGAAGCCCCTAGTCTTCGGAAGGCCGAATTTGGGGCGCTATCCACGCCTGGGCCGTACAAAATCCGGCTCCTCGCTCTGAGCGGCATAAGTCTTTAAGGACTCGCAAAAACCTCTCGAACAGCGACCAGCTCTCGCCTCATCATGACGGTCAGTTTTAGCTTTCTCCACTGAGGCGTTAACCCAGCTCAACTGGGGCGCAATCGCAGTGGTTCTCCCAGTGCTACCTTAGCCGATACAACGGAACGTAAGGTACCAAAACATGGGAGCCGGGCAAACCCAACTATTGACCCAAGACATGATTTGGAGCTGATGCATATAGTGCTATAAGTTCGGGGTGCCGCACTTGTGAAAGTGTTCGGACTTATCACACCATGATGCGGGAAACATAAGACCCTGGTGTATTTAGCCGTACCAAAACGTACGAATGCGTAATGTCATAAATGAACATATGTATAAAAGAGAAATGCAATTGGAAGCAAAAGGGTGCTGCATTACTTATTCAAGAAAAACGGTTGTAAGTGCAGAACGATACAAATAGTGCGATAAGCAAGGGATTGGACTGTAAAATATGTCCCCCTCCAGGGGTAGGCTGCGGAATGGTGCATAAAACAGATTTAATGCTCGTAATGGAGACCACCTGGATATTCGCTGTAGCCTTTCTTCTTTCCTGGCTGTTGCATCGTGAGTTCGGCAGGTCTATTGCCGGACAGGGCCTCTGACGAACGGAGTCCGGTGGTTAAAAATAAAAAGAAAGGAAAGAAAAAAAGAAAAAAAAGAACAACACACTTGAGAGCCCCTGGTGTGGTTGAACCGCAGTCTGGGCCTTCCGTGGTCGCGCCCCTCTCCCCATGTCCATGGTATCTTTAGAGCGTAATGGTATACGCGAAGGACCTGTCTTGACGTTTTACAGGGGCTGGGGTTGGGGCCGCACTGCTACGCGTGGTCGGAACATGCCAGGTGGTCTTGTTGTAGGTTACTCCGGGCGCGCTTAGCTATGTCCGGCCGCTTAACGGCCGGACTCGAGAATTGCCTTAAGAGGCTGCTTTGTACTTCTGCCGCGAGAGCCGCTGTATGTTCCTCCGTTCGGAGGGAGCGTTCAGTGTTTCCGTTGACCGTGATGACTCCTCGAGGGCCTGGCATCTTGAGCTTGAGGTATGCGTAGTGCGGCACCGCGTTGAACTTTACAAACGCGGTACGTCCGAGCAAGGCATGATAGCCGCTGCGGAACGGGACTATGTCGAAGATTAACTCCTCGCTTCGGAAGTTATCCGGGGATCCGAAGACCACTTCCAGTGTAACTGAGACTATACAATTGGCTTCTACACCTGGTATGACGCCTTTAAAGGTCGTCTTGGTAGGTTTAATCCTTGAGGGGTCTATGCCCATTTTGCGCACTGTGTCCTGATAAAGCAGGTTCAGGCTGCTGCCGCCGTCCATCAGGACTCTGGTGAGGTGAAATCCATCGACGATTGGGTCTAGAACCAATGCGGCGAATCCGCCATGGCGGATGCTGGTGGGGTGATCCCTTCGGTCAAAAGTGATCAGGCAGGAGGACCATGGATTGAACTTCGGGGCAACTGGCTCCATCGCGTATACATCCCTGAGTGCACGCTTCCGCTCCCTTTTGGGTATGTGCGTTGCGTATATCATGTTCACCGTCCGCACCTGTAGGGGGAAACCCTTCTGTCCTCTATTGTTCGGCGGTCGGGTCTCTTCCTCGTCATCGCTATGCAGCCCCTTGTCACTGTTTTCGACAATTAACTTGCCTGCCTGCTTGAATACCCAACAGCCCCTGTTGGTGTGGTTAGCTGGCTTTTCAGGGGTGCCATGTATCTGGCACAAGCGGTCGAGTATTCGGTCCAAATTGGACGGACCCGGAGTAGTTCTTTTGAATGGCTTTTTCCGCTGACCGGGTTTAGAGCCTCTGAATCCGGCATTGACTGTCGTATCTTCACTAATGTCGCCATTAATGCGGCATTTGTTTTTGTTACGACGCGACCTGCCATTACGGTCCTTGATGTCCGGACTGCCAGAATTTTTGCTGAGGTTGTTGCTGCGCGCTAGCCAGCTGTCCTCACCTGTGCAGAAGCGGGTCATGAGTGATGTGAGGGCTGCCATTGACTTTGGCTTTTCCTGTCCCAGGTGCCGGGCAAGCCACTCGTCACGGATATTGTGCTTGAAGGCCGCTAGGGCCTCCGCATCCGGACAGTCGACGATTTGATTTTTCTTGGTTAAGAACCATGTCCAGAATTGTCTGGCTGATTCGTCTGGCTGCTGAATTATGTGGCTGAGGTCATCAGTGTCTGGTGGTCGCACATATGTCCCTTGGAAGTTATCGAGGAATGTGGCTTCCAGGTCTTCCCAACTCCCAATTGACTCTGCTGGCAAGCTATTAAGCCAATGCTGGGCTGGTCCTTTAAGCTTGAGGGGGAGATATTTGATGGCGTGAAGATCGTCACCGCGGGCCATGTGGATGTGAAGGAGATAGTCTCCGATCCAAACCGCGGGGTCTGTTGTGCCATCGTACGATTCAATATTCACGGGTTTAAACCCTTCGGGGATTTGATGATCCATTACTTCATCTGTGAAGCACAGTGGGTGTGCGGCGCCTCTGTACTGGGCGATATCACGACGGAGCTCAAAAGAGCTTTGTCTGTTTTGTTCGGCCCGGCCGGACTTACTGTGTCCGGTGCGACGGTTGTCGTCACGTATCGTGGGGCGCCCACGTGATCCATAGATCGATCTTGATTATCTTGTCCTATCCTCCAATATATCTTGCAAGTCCGGAGCATTCCCCTGTGGCCTTGTGCTTTTCGAGCGATGCCGGGGTACGGGTCTAGTGAAGGGCCTAGAGGCCTCTCTGTCGCGACCACGGGGTGGTCGATCAGCCGTATTGTCTCCTGGTGATGCGGGTTCATATGTCTCCTCCTCTAATCGGGGGAGCAACTTATGTTTAGGGTAGCTTTTGGAGGGGCGTTCGAGCTCATGCTCTTCGGCCGCGAGGACTTCAGTCCACCTGTCGGCTAGCAGATCTTGATCAGCTCTAACCTGTTGCTGCTTTTTCTTGAGGCTATTCGCCGTGGCCATAAGCCTGTGTTTGAAACGTTCCTGTTCGACGGGATCCTCCGGCACGACGAATTCATTGTCGTCGAGGCTTGCCTCGTCTTCGGAGGGAGGCATATAATCCTCTACCTCTTCTTCTGCCGCTCTCTCATGAGGGCTGGCGTCCCCGTCCTCCTGCGCTGGATCTTGCTGGAGTGGGTTGTCTTCGGCACTATCCGGGGTGTTATTATCTCCGGTGCCGGAATCTTCATTCTTGCTATGGCGGGGTTTAGAGCAGCGTCGCTGACGCCGGCGCTTGGGCTGTTTCTTGGAGGGGTCATCCTCCGCTGCCCCTTCGCCATTCCCATCCTTTGGAATATCCACCATGTATATATCATATGACGAGGTGGCTTTCCAGTGCCCGGTAGGCGCTGGTTCTTGGTCGTCTCCGGCATCGTCGTCCATACCGTCGATGTCTTCAGAGTCGTAGTCTAGCATGTCGGTTAAATCATCGACAGTGGCTACCACATGGGTGGTGGGTGGGTTTTGAATTTCTTCGTCGTCCGCATCCCAACCGTCCTAGCCGCAGTCCGGCCAGGGCTCTCCTGATAGTGAGAGATACCTTAGCGAACTCAGGATGTCGCCAAAAGGTGAGTGTTGAAAGATGTCCGAGGCAGTAAACTTCATGATCGGCGCCCAACCGGATTTGATTGGTGGGGGCGCGGGAGGTTCGGGGTCCGGCAAGGAGTTCGGCACCTCGGAGTCACGAGCCTCATGAGGGACAAGATCAGTGTTCGGCTCTATCACCGTAGAGGTTGTAGCCCTCGAGGCGATGTCTAGCCATCCGTCCTCGATCTGCACAGACGGCTCCAAATTGAAGATCGGAGCGGGCTCGAGTGCGGCCTCCAGGGTACTATCCGGCTGCAGAGCTAAATCATGCCCGTCGTAACAGTGCGGCGCGCTTGGCTGTGGCTCGAATCCATCGAAGATCAAGTCCCCGCGGATGTCAGCCGTGAAGTTCAAACTTTCAAATCTGACCTGACGGCCCGGGGCGTAACTTTCGATCTGCTCTAGATGGCCAAGCGAATTGGCCCGCAGTGCAAAGCCGCCGAATACGAAAATCTGTCCGGGGAGGAAGGTCTCACCCTGGACTGCGTCGTTGATGATGATCGAAGAAGCCATCGAGCCTATCGGCGACGACACAGAGGAACTCTCAATGAAAGCACCAATGTCGGTGTCAAAACTATCTCGGGTAGGGGGTCCCGAACTGTGCGTCTAGGTGGATGGTAACAGGAGACGAGGGACACGATGTTTTACCCAGGTTCGAGCCCTCTTGATGGAGGTAAAACCCTACGTCCTGCTTGATTAATATTGATGATGTGTGTTACAAGAGTAGATCTACCACGAGATCAAGGAGGCTAAACCCTAGAAGCTAGCCTATGGTATGATTTTTGTTCGTCCTACGGACTAAAGCCATCCGGTTTATATAGACACCGGAGAGGGCTAGGGTTACATAGAGTCGGTTACAATGGTAGGAGATCTACATATCCGTATCGCCAAGCTTGCCTTCCACGCCAAGGAAAGTCCCATCCGGACACGGGATGAAGTCTTCAATCTTGTATCTTCATAGTCTTGGAGTCCGGCCGATGATGATAGTCCGGCTATCCGGACACCCCCTAGTCCAGGACTCCCTCACTGCCCATTCCACAATCCTAGGCATTTGATATTTTGGAATGGGACAACCTTGTCAAATTTTGCTCATTGATTTTAGCAAGATATGCGTTTGATATTTTCGAATGGGACGCCCTTTGCTGTCAGCAGCATCGATCATTTTTTTTCTTTATTCTTTAGTTGTGAAGTAAATATTGCCTCTCACATGTGAGTCGCTGAGATGCATAATCATTGATTGTTTTGAATGTTCTCTATGAATTGCCAGGCCTGTGTGTTTGATTGCAATGTATAGAAACGCTAAAAAGCTGCTCAAACTCTTTGTACTCCTTCTGTTCCTTTTTACTTCGCACATTCTGAAAGTGCATACTTTTTTGTATAAGATTGGTCAAAGTAGAGATACTTTGACTATAGACAAAACTTGTATGCAGACTAGAAAGGACCGGAGGGAGTACATGTGAAACTGCTGCAAACGAGGTGATCACCCTGGGAATAATGCTAGTACGTATTGTTTTGCATGTTCATCAAATGCTAGTGATACAGGAATTCGAACTAATCGAAATAAATTCATTCATACACGGTCGAATTTCATATAAACATGCTAGATTTCATTACATTTCATACATTCTTCAACTAAAAAGGGGTGCGTTGGAGGTATAATTAATTAACCGATGGTACCCACCTGTGTCCTGCTGAGCCGAATAGAAGCTTCAATGACTTAACTGCAAGTCCAGTTGCGTAACTGACATGTTGCCTGTTGGGCCCACGTGTCAGTCAGCCAACTGCACTAGCAGTTAAGTAGAAGTAGCGTTCTTCTCCAGCGTAGCTCTCCGACTCCACGTCGCCGCCAAGAAGCTAACCGGCCGTCAATGGTCAACCCGCCTAGCTTGGCTTCAACCGGAGGGTAGCAGCGGTGGCCTTACTTGGACCCGAGCGGCGGCGACCTACCATGTTCTACTCTTCCTCGTTTTCTGTGTGGCGCGGCCTCATTGGCAGCGGGGCGGGGCCTCGGTGGAGCCGGTGATGTCCTCTGTCTTGTTGCCGACGGGTGGCGCCACAGCGGAGCGGTGGAAACCCTCCCCCACGTTGCCGGCAGGGTGGGGCCTTGGCCTAGCCGGCGATGTCCTCTGCCTCGTTGTTGGCGGGGCGGGGGCTCGGCGGAGCCGGCAGTGTTCTTTGCCTCGTTGTTGGTGCCGCGGGGCCTCGGCGGAGTAGGGCCTTGTCGACACCAGCGGAGCGGGGACTTGTCGGAGCCGGCATTGTCCTCTGCCTCGTCCTCGGTCTCGCCAGACAGCGCCTCGCCCGCTTCATCGCCCTCTTTGCTAGCCTCTTTGTAGGTGGCTGCAGCCTCTGCCACCCGCATGTGGTACCGCCAGCGCACGAGGCGGCCCTTGCAGGTGGAGCGGTATGAGTCGAGCAGCGCCTACCACTCCGCCCGCTCCTCGGTGATCTGCTCCTCCGCCTGCAGGTGCTCCTGGAGGAGATGGTGGTTGTAGGCGGCGTCGGCCTGCGCCTCCCGGAACTGCTCCTCATGCATCTGCCTCACCCTGTCCATATATTGGGCACGGGCCTCGCCGATGGTCATGGTGCAATGCACCGGCGAGGATGGCACGGAGGAGGGGGTGGGCGCCGGATCATCGACTACCATGTTCTCCATTGGGACATCGTCGTCCTCCGGCTGCCTACCGGACAGCCGATCGACAGCAATGGCTCCCATCTCCTTGTGGTCCGTTGTCCGCCCGTCCCAAAGAGCGCTGGAGCACGAGGAAGCCATGGTGGGCAGTAGTGGTGTGGATAGGAGAAAGGGAACGGATGCGGATGCTGCGTCTATGGCCGGCGCAGCAGTTTATACAGCAGTGGTGGGCGGGCGGAGGGACGGACGTGTGGCGCCGGAGTAGCCGCCTCGGCAACCGCGTATCATTAATGTGTGCGGCAGATGGACGGATGGACGGCACTTGTGTCGTTTGAAGGCAGAGCAATCGCCTGCACCGGGAAGCGGGGCGGCCGGCACTGACTGTTTCGGGCAGAAAGCGCGCGCGGGCGAGGAGATGACTTTACTTGGAGAGGATGACAATGGGGACCCACTAGGTCCATAGCCTCACGTACGCAAGTGCCTCCTTATTATATATATATATATATATATATATATATATATATATAATTTATTTTGCTTCCTCCTGGTTTCCTGACATCACGGTCCCACACCATTGTCAACCTATGTACTCCCTCCTTTCCGGTTTATAGGGCTTATCTCAAAATTTTAGTTTTTCCATTTTATAAGGCTCAATTTGGTTGTTTTCCATCACATGTTCAGATTCCAAGGTGCATTAAATCATTGCATGCAAGTATTAAGAGAAAATTGACCAATGCATGTACTTTATGCATGCATGCATTGCAATTAATGCATTGATAAACATAATTTTTTGAGGATAACAAGAGCATTAATTAGGTGCTTTTGCAAAACTACAAAAAGTATTCCACCACTCGCCATCTACCTTGATTGGTGAGATTTTTGAATTGAGCATTATAAACCAGAAAGGAGGGAGTAGTCAATAAGCGAGAGAATTGCACAAGAAGCGGCCGACAGCTGGGACCAGGCAGCTCGAGCAGTATTTGTGTTTTTGAGATGTGAGCACTGCAGAGTTTTTCGATGTTTACCCCAGATATTAATTTTTCTCCTCTGAACAACAAGAAAACATCGCTGCAGGTATTAACTGGGCGGGCTGTGGCCCGTCTAGCCCAGGCCAGATATCCAGCCCAGATATTAATTTTTTTCAAGCTCAAAATGGCTAGCCCAGTTATACTTTTTTTAGGAATACCCAGGCAAGGTCAAGTTGTTATTCTCCGCCCCGCTGGGCTGCAAATCTTTCCTAGGAGGGATGCATTAGGCTTAACAAGAAAATGGGCTTTAAGAAATAATAAATGGGATGTAATTATAAAAACTGGGTAGTAACTATAAAACAATGCACCAAACAGTGATTACTTTATAAAATATTATTTTTGGATATTGAAAATTTTAATTTCATTAATTGTTGTGAGCGCAATGTTTCGTTGGATTTTTACGTAATATAAATTTATATTGATATTGTATTTAATCTGCCTAGAAATTTCGGGATAAAAATATTCAGATCCCATCAAATGTGGGAAATTTTATTGAATTCTGTTTTGAACGGTTGGTTGGAATGGGTTGTACTTTTAACAAACTGTAAATGGGCTGTAGTAAATTCCATTAGAATTCAAAAATGGGCTACACATTCTTACAAATCTCAAATGGGCTATATTTCTCTGCCACACACTTCTGGCCTTACTAAGTTGACGCGTAGGTTGACGTGTCCCCTAAAAAAACAGAGTTGACGTGTATGCAAGGCTTTGTCAACTTATAGTCAACACACAGTTCCTGCAGCAGTGGTCGTTGGATGTCCATCCAACGGATGCCGTGTTTCTTTTTCAATCTCGGATATTCTAGCTTCACCCGCCCAAAAAATGATTCCTCCCCCTGACATCTGGGCGCATCGTTTCGCAAGCTGACCTGTGGGCTACTAAGTTGACGTACCAAGGGCTTTGTCAACTTAGTCATTATAAAAGATTCTAGCTGCAGTGACCGTATGATGTCCATCCAACGGCCGTCGTGCTTCTTCAACCTCTGCTCTTCTTGCTCCAGCTGCCCAAAGCAGCGTCGGTCGTGCCACCTGCTCCTGCATCCCGTGGCCGTCTGTGCTGACGCAGAGGCCTCACCGCCCCCTACTACACCCACCGCTGGCCAGGCCATCTCTCCACTTGCCCACACCCCCTGTTATTCTGAGGCGACGGCAGCGCAGCTGAACCAGTGAACTCTCGTACTCCTCTCCGTGTGTGCATCCACTGCCGCATCTTCCCCGGCTCCGCGTCGTCCCCTTCCTAGGCCTCACCGTCGTCCACCGCCGTGGTGCTCTCGATGCGGCGTGGTCAACGTGGTCAAGGAACGACTTCCATTGGACGTGGATTGTACATGGAGAGGCTGACAGCTGGGTCCACGGCAGCCGCAAGGAAGTGCCTCCTTATTACGGGCAAAATAATTATTCCTCCACCTGTCAGCGGGGACCCACCGGACGGGCCACCCTATTTCACGAAAAAAATGATTCGCCCCCTGACTGCTGGGACCCAAGAGCTACATCTTCGCACGCAAGGAAGTGCGTCCGGGAATAAAATAACGACTCGCCCTCCTGACTGCTAGGACCCATCAGCTACATCTTCGCACGCAAGGAAGTGCGTCCGAAAAAAACGATTCACCCACCGACTGCTGGGACCCACCAGCTACACCTTCGCATGCAAGGAAGTGCGACCGGGCAAAAAAAACGATTCGCCCCCCTGACTGCTGGGACCCAGCAGCTACACCTTCGCACGCAAGGAAGTGCATCCGGGCAAAAAAAACAAAACGATTCGCCCCCCTGACTGCTGGGACCCACCAGCTACATCTTCGCAGGCAAGGAAGTGCCTGACAGTTGGGGCCCACCTGGTCGATGAAGGAAATATGCCCTAGAGGCAATAATAAAGTTATTATTTATTTCCTTATTTCATGATAAATGTTTATTATTCATGCTAGAATTGTATTAACCGAAAACATAATACATGTGTGAATACATAGACAAACATAGTGTCACTAGTATGCCTCTACTTGACTAGCTCGTTAATCAAAGATGGTTAAGTTTCCTAACCATAGACATGAGTTGTCATTTGATTAACAGGATCACATCATTAGAAGAATGATGTGATTGACTTGGCCCATTCCGTTAGCTTAGCACTTGATCGTTTAGTATGTTGCTATTGCTTTCTTCATGACTTATACAAAGTTCCTACAACTATGAGATTATGCAAATCCCGTTTACCGGAAGAACACTTTGTGTGCTACCAAATGTCACAATGTAACTGGGTGATTATAAAGGAGCTCTATAGGTGTCTCTGAAGGTACATGTTGAGTTGGCGTATTTCAAGATTAGGATTTGTCACTCCGATTGTCGGAGAGGTATCTCTGGGCCCTCTCGATAATGCACATCACTACAAGCCTTGCAAGCAATGTAGCTAATGAGTTAGTTACGGAATGATGCATTACGTAACGAGTAAAGAGACTTGCCGGTAACGAGATTGAACTAGGTATTGGATACCGACGATCGAATCTCGGGCAAGTAACATACCGATGACAAAGGGAACAACGTATGATGTTATGCGGTTTGACCGATAAAGATCTTCGTAGAATATGTAGGAGCCAATATGAACATCCAGGTTCTGCTATTGGTTATTGACCGGAAATAGTTCTAGGTCATGTCTACATAGTTCTCGAACTCGTAGGGTCCGCACGCTTAACGTTACGATGATAGTTTTATTATGAGTTTACAAGTTTTGATGTACCGAAGGTTGTTCGGAGTCCCGGATGTGATTACGGACATGACGAAGAGTCTCTAAATGGTCGGGGCATAAAGATTGATATATTGGACGACTATATTCAGACACCGGAAGTGTTCCGGGTGATTTCGGAGAAAACCGGAGTGCCGGAGGGGTTACCGGAACCCCCCGGGGAAGTATTGGGCCTTAGTGTGCCTGAGGGGAGAGAGAGAGAGCAGTAGCCTAGGAGGTGGTGCGCCCCCTCCCATGGGGAGTCTAAATTGGACTAGGGGAAGGGGGCGCGGCCCCTCTTTCCCTCTCCCTCTCCCTCTCTTTCCTTCCCCCTTCCCCCTTCCTAGTTCGACTAGGAAAGGGGAGTCCTACTCCTACTAGGAGGAGGACTCCCCCCTCCTTGGCGTGCCCCAGGGGCCGGCCGGCCTCCCCCCTTGCTCCTTTATATACGAGGGCAGGGGCACCCCAATACACACAAGTTGATCTTCGTGATCGTTCCTTAGCCGTGTGCGGTTGCCCCCCTCCACCATATTCCACCTCGGTCATATCGTTGCGGTGCTTAGGTGAAGCCCTGTGTCAATAGAACATCATCGTCGTCACCACACCGTCATGCTGACGGAACTCATCCCCGACACCCTGCTGGATCGGAGTCCGGGGATCGTCATCAAGCTAAACATGTGGTGAACTCGGAGGTGCCGTATGTTCGGTGCTTGGATCGGTCGGATCGTGAAGACGTACGACTACATCAACCGTGTTGTCATAACGCTGCCGCTTTCGGTCTACGAGGGTACGTGGACAATACTCTCCCCTCTCGTTGCTATGCATCACCATGATCTTGCGTGTGCGTAGGAATTTTTTTGAAATTACTACGTTCCCCAACAGTGGCATCTGAGCCAGGTTTTATGCGTAGATGTCATATGCACAAGTAGAACACAAGTGAGTTGTGGGCGATACAAGTCGTACTGCTTACCAGCATGTCATACTTTGGTTCAGCGGTATTGTGAGATGAAGCGGCCCGGACCGACATTACGCGTACGCTTACGTGAGAGTGGTTTCACTGTTACGAGCACTCATGCTTAAAGGTGACTGGCGGGTGTCTGTCTCTCTCACTTTAGTTGAACCGAGTGTGGCTACGCCCGGTCCTTGCGAAGGTTAAAACAACACTAACTTGATGAACTATCGTTGTGGTTTTGATGCGTAGGTAAGAACGGTACTTGCTCAGCCCGTAGCGGCCACGTAAAATTTGCAACAACAAAGTACAGGACGTCTAACTTGTTTTTGTAGGGCATGTTGTGATGTGATATGGTCAAGACGTGATGCTATATTTTATTGTATGAGATGATCATGTTTTGTAACCGAAGTTATCGGCAACTGGCAGGAGCCATATGGTTGTCGCTTTATTGTATGAAATGCAAACGCCCTGTAATTGCTTTACTTTATCACTAAGCGGTAGCAATAGTCGTAGAAGCAATAGATGGTGTAACGAAAATGATGCTTCGATGGAGATCAAGGTGTCATGCCGGTGATGATGGTGATCACGACGGTGCTTCGGAGATGGAGATCACAAGCACAAGATGATTATGGCCATATCACATCACTTATATTGATTGCATGTGATGTTTATCCTTTATGCATCTTATCTTGCTTTGATTGACGGTAGCATTTTAAGATGATCTCTCACTAAATTATCAAGAAGTGTTCTCCCTGAGTATGCACCGTTGCGAAAGTTCTTCGTGCTGAGACACCACATGATGATCGGGTGTGATAGGCTCTATGTTCAAATACAATGGGTGCAAAACAGTTGCACACGCGGAATACTCAGGTTAAACTTGACGAGCCTAGCATATATAGATATGGCCTCGGAACACAGAGACCGAAAGGTCGAACGTGAATCATATAGTAGATATGATCAACATAGTGATGTTCACCATTGAAAACTACTCCATCTCACGTGATGATCGGACATGGTTTAGTTGATTTGGATCACGTGATCACGTAGATGACTAGAGAGATGTCTGTCTAAGTGGGAGTTCTTAAGTAATATGATTAATTGAACTTAAATTTATCATGAACTTAGTCCTGGTAGTTTTTTGCAAATTATGTTGTAGATCAATAGCTTGCGTTGTTGCTTTCATATGTTTATTTTGATATGTTCCTAGAGAAAATTGTGTTGAAAGATGTCAGTAGCAATGATGCGGATTGGATCCGTGATCTGAGGTTTATCCTCATTGCTGCACAGAAGAATTATGTCCTTAATGCACCGCTAGGTGACAGACCTATTGCAGGAGCAGATGCAGACATTATGAACGTTTGGCTAGCTCAATATGATGACTACTTGATAGTTTAAGTGCACCATGCTTAACGGCTTAGAATCGGGACTTCAAAGACGTTTTGAACGTCATGAACCATATGAGATGTTCCAGGAGTTGAAGTTAATATTTCATGCAAATACCCGAGTTGAGAGATATGAAGTCTCCAACAAGTTCTATGGCTAAAAGATGGAGGAGAATTGCTCAACTAGTGAGCATGTGCTCAGATTGTCTGGGTACTACAATCGCTTGAATCAAGTGGGAGTTAATCTCCCAGATAAAGATAGTGATTGACAGAGTTCTCTAGTCACCATCACCAAGTTAGTAGAACTTTGTGATGAACTATAGTATGCAAGGGATGACGAAAGCGATTCCCGGGCTCTTCGTGATGTTGAAATTGACGAAGGTAGAAATCAAGAAAGAGCATCAAGTGTTGATGGTTGACAAGATCACTAGTTTCAAGAAAAGGGCAAAGGGAAAGAAAGGGGAACTTCAAGTAGAATGACAAGCAAGTTGTCACTCCAATGAAGAAGCCCAAAGTTGAACCCAAGCCTGAAACTGAGTGCTTACACTGCAAAGGAAATGGTCACTGGAAACGGAAATACCCTAAATATTTGGTGGATAAGAAGGATGGCAGAGTGAACAAGGGTATATTTGATATACAGATTATTGATGTGTACCTTACTAGTGTTTATATTAGCCCCTGAGTATTTGAAACTTGTTCGGTTGCTAAAAATTAGTGACTCGAAACAGGAGTTACAGAATAAACAAAGACTAGTTGAGGGTGAAGTGACGATGTGTATTGGAAGTGGTTCCAAGATTGATATGATCATCATCACACACTCCCTATACTTTCGGGATTAGTGTTAAACCTAAATAAATGTTATTTGGCGTTTGCGTTGAACATGAATATGATTTGATCATGTTTATTGCGATAAGGTTATTCATTTAAAGTCAAAGGATAATTGTTCTTCTATTTACATGGATAAAACCTTCGATGGTTATACACCCAATGAAAATAGTTTGTTGGATCTCGATCGTAGTGATACACATATTCATAATATTGATGCCAAAAGATGCAAAGTTAATAATGATAGTGCAACTTATTTGTGGCACTGCCGTTTGGGTCATATCGGTGTAAAGCGCATGAAGAAACTCAATAAAGATGGATTTTCGGAATCACTTGGTTATGAATCATTTGATGCTTGCGAACCGTGCCTTTTGGGCAAGATGACTAAAACTCCGTTCTCCAGAACAATGGAACGAGCTACTAACTTATTGGAAATAATACATACCGATGCATGCGATCCGATGAGTGTTAAGGCTCGCGGCATGTATCGTTATTTTCTGACCTTCATAGATGATTTGAGCAGATATGGGTATATGTACTTGATGAAACATAAGTCTGAAACATTTGAAAAGTTCAAAGAATTTCAGAGTGAAGTTGAAAATCATCGTAACAAGAAAAATAAAGTTTCTACGATCTGATCATGGAGACGAATATTTGAGTTACGAGTTTGGTCTTCATTTGAAACAATGTGAAATAGTTTCGCAACTCATGCCACTTGGAACACCAAAATGTAATGGTGTGTCCGAATGCCGTAATCATACTTTACTAGATATGGTGCGATTTATGATGTCTCTTATCGGTTTACCACTATTGTTTTGGGGTTATGCATTAGAGACAGTTGCATTCACATTTAATAGGGCATCATCTAAATCCGTTGAGATGACACCGTATGAACTATGGTTTAGCAGTAAACCTAAGCTGTCATTTCTTAAAGTTTGGAGTTGCGATGCTTATATGAAAAAAGGTTTTCAACCTGATAAGCTCGAACCCAAATCGGAGAAGTGCGTCTTCATAGAATACCCAAAGGTAACTATTGGGTACACCTTCTATCACAGATCCAAAGGCAAGTTATTCGTTGCTAAGATGGATCCTTTCTAGAGAAGAAGTTTCTCTTGAAAGAAGTGAGTGGGAGGAAAGTAGAGCTTGATAAGGTAATTGTACCTTCTCCCGAATTGGAAAGTAGTTCATCACAGAAATCAGTTCCAGTGACCACTACACCAATTAGTGAGGAAGCTAATGATATTGATCATGAAACTTCAGATCAAGTTACTACCGAACCTCGTAGGTCAACCAGAATAAGATCCGCACCAGAGTGGTATGGTAATCCTATTTTGGAAGTCATGTAACTAGACCATGATGAACCTATGAACTATGAGGGAGCGATGATGAGCCCAGATTCCGTGAAATGGCTGGAGGCCATGAAATCTGAGATGGGATCCATGTATGAAAACAAAGAGTGGACTTTGATTGACTTGCCCGATTATCGGCAAGCCATAGAAAATAAATGGATCTTCAAGAGGAAGACGGACACTGATAGTAGTGTTACTATCTACAAAGCTCGACTTGTTGTGAAAGGTTTTTCGACAAGTTCAAGGTGTTGAATACAATGAGATTTTCTCACTCGTATCGATGCTTAAGTCTGTCTGAATCATGTTAGCAATTGCCACATTTTATGAAATCTGGCAAAAGGATGTCAAAACTGCATTCCTTAATGAATTTATTAAAGAAGAGTTGTATATGATGCAACCAAAAGGTTTTGTCAATCCTAAAGGTGCTAACAAAGTGTGCAAGCTCTAGCGATCCATTTATGGACTGGTGCAAGCCTCTCGGAGTTGGAATATATGCTTTGATGAGTTGATCAAAGCATATGGTTTTGTACAGACTTTTTGAGAAGCATGTATTTACAAGAAAGTGAGTGGGATCTCTGTAGAATTTCTAATATTATATGTGGATGACATATTGTTGATTGGAAATGATATAGAAATTCTGGATAGCATGAAAGGATACTTGAATAAGAGTTTTTCAAAGCAAGACCTCGGTGAAGCTGCTTACACATTGAGCATCAAGATCTATATAGATAGATCAAGCCGCTTGATAAGATTTTTCAATGAGTACATACCTTGATAAATTTTTGAAATAGTTCAAAATGGAACAGTCAAAGAAGGAGTTCTTGCCTGTGATGCAAAGGTGTGAAGTTGAGTAAGACTCAAGACCAGACCATGGCAAAAAATAGAAATATAATGAAAAGTCATTCCCTATGCCTCAGTCATAGGTGCTATAAAGTATGATATGCTGTGAACCAGACCTATTGTATACCTTGCTCTGAGTTTGACAAAGGAATACAATTTTGATCTAAGAGTAGATCACTGGACAATGGTCAAGAATATCCTTAGTGAGGACTAAGGAGATGTTTCTCGATTATGGAGGTAATAAAAGAGCCCGTCGTAAAAAGTTACAATGATGCAAGCTTTTACACCAATCCAGATGACTCTAAGTCTCAATCTGGATACATATTGAAAGTGGGAGCAATTAGCTAGATTAGCTCCGTGCAGAGCATTGTGGGCATAGAATATTTGCAAAATACATACGGCTCTGAATATGACAGATCCATTGACTAAACTTCTCTCACAAGAAAAATATGATCATACCTTAGTACTCTTTGGGTGTTAATCACATAGCAATGTGAACTAGATTATTGACTCTAGTAAACCCTTTGGGTGTTGATCACATGACGATGTGAACTATGGGTATTAATCACATACATATGTGAATATTGGTGTTAAATCACATGGTGATGTGAACTAGATTATTGACTCTAGTGCAAGTGGGAGACTGAAGGAAATATGCCCTAGAGGCAATAATAAAGTTATTATTTATTTCCTTATTTCATCATAAATGTTTATTATTCATGCTAGAATTGTATTAACCGGAAACATAATACATGTGTGAATACATAGACAAACATAGTGTCACTAGTATGCCTCTACTTGACTAGCTTGTTAATGAAAGATGGTTAAGTTTCCTAACCATAGACATGAGTTGTCATTTGATTAACGGGATCACATCATTAGAAGAATGATGTGATTGACTTGACCCATTCTGTTAGCTTAGCACTTGATCGTTTAGTATGTTGCTATTGCTTTCTTCATGACTTATACAAAGCTCCTACAACTATGAGATTATGCAACTCCCGTTTACCAGAAGAACACTTTGTGTGCTACCAAACGTCACAATGTAACTGGGTGATTATAAAGGAGCTCTACAGGTGTCTCCGAAGGTACATGTTGAGTTGGCGTATTTCGAGATTAGGATTTGTCACTCCGATTGTCGGAGAGGTATCTCTGGGCCCTCTCGGTAATGCACATCACTACAAGCCTTGCAAGCAATGTAGCTAATGAGTTAGTTACGGAATGATGCATTACGTAATGAGTAAAGAGACTTGCCGGTAACGAGATTGAACTAGGTATTGGATACCGACGATCGAATCTCGGGCAAGTAACATACCGATGACAAAGGGAACAACGTATGTTGTTATGCGATTTGACCGATAAAGATCTTCGTAGAATATGTAGGAGCCAATATGAACATCCAGGTTCCGCTATTGGTTATTGACCGGAAATAGTTCTAGGTCATGTCTACATAGTTCTCGAACCTGTAGGGTCCGCATGCTTAACGTTACGATGACAATTTTATTATGAGTTTATAAGTTTTGATGTACCGAAGGTTGTTCGAAGTCCCGGATGTGATCACGGACATGACGAGGAGTCTTGAAATGGTCGAGACATAAAAATTGATATATTGGACGACTATATTCAGACACCGGAAGTGTTCCGGGTGATTTCGGAGAAAACCGGAGTGCCGGAGGGGTTACCGGAACCCCCCGAGGAAGTATTGGGCCTTAGTGGGCCTGAGGGGAGAGAGAGAGCAGCAGCCCAGGAGGTGGCGCGCCCCCTCCCATGGGGAGTCCGAATTGGACTAGGGGAAGGGGGTGCGGCCCCTCTTTCCCTCTCCCTCTCCCTCTCTTTCCTTCCCCCTTCCCCCTTCCTAGTTGGACTAGGAAAGGGGAGTCCTACTCCTACTAGGAGGAGGACTCCCCCCTCCTTGGCGCGCCCCAAGGGCCGGCCTGCCTCCCCCCTTGCTCCTTTATATACGGGGGCAGAGGGGCACCCCAATACACACAAGTTGATCTTCGTGATCGTTCCTTAGCCGTGTGCGGTGCCCCCCTCCACCATATTCCACCTCGGTCATATCGTTGCGGTGCTTAGGCGAAGCCCTACGTCGGTAGAACATCATCATCATCACCACACCGTCATGCTGACGGAACTCATCCCCGACACCCTGCTGGATCAGAGTTCGGGGATCGTCATCGAGCTGAACGTGTGCTGAACTCGGAGGTGTCGTATGTTCGGTGCTTGGATCGGTCGGATCGTGAAGACGTATGACTACATCAACCGCATTGTCATAATGCTTCCGCTTTCAGTCTACGAGGGTACGTGGACAATACTCTCCCCTCTCGTTGCTATGCATCACCATGATCTTGCGTGTGTGTAGGATTTTTTTTAAATTACTACGTTCCCCAACAGTCGAAGCGTATGTAGCATTGTCATCCTGGTCGCGAACGTGTACGTACATACTGGTCGATGTAGAGGCACGCACGTGTCGAAGTAGAGGCACGCACGTGTCGTAGTAGAGGCGCACATGTAGCATGTACACATACGTACAACGGCCAGGGTGCAAGAAAGAAAATACAGCCACGTATGTGTACATACGGGCGGGGTCTCGAATGCCTACTCGCGCATACGTACGGCAAGGGCTCGTGTTCATGGGGAGGCAACGGAATGCGTCGTGTTCATGGGGAGGCAACGGAATGCGTCGTGTTCATCGGGATGCAACGGAATGCGTGTGAGCCAACCGGCTGGGTCGGAACGGAATGCGTGGTTGTGTTCATCGGGAGGGCTTGGACGGAACAGGCGATGGAAACGAGGCCTGGCGTACCGCAAAACGGAGGAAACGGGCCTCCTACGGTCAAAACAGGGGTCATGTTGATCGGGAGGGGTGTGGCGTACCGCAAAACGGATGAAACGGACCTCCTACGGTCGAAACGGGGGTCCTGTTGATCGGGAGGGGTGTGGCGTACCGCAAAACGGATGAAACAGACCTCCTACAGTCGAAACGGGGGTCCTATTGATCGGGAGGGGTGTGGCGTACCG
>NC_041387.1:522831668-522841200 GCF_002162155.2 Triticum dicoccoides | reverse complement strand
TGTTCATCCCAGAGGCAGCATCGATCGGCTTCAGTTAGCAGTAGTAGCGAAGGAATCACTCGCTCGGGTTCAGTTAACAGCCATCGATCGATCGCTCGGGTTCAGTAACGCGTAGCCTGCAGTGCAATCGCTCGGGTTTAGTTAGAGCCCAATGCCTCACTCGGGTTCAGTTAGAGCCAACGCCTCGCACACACGCGCATACGTGTACGAGAGAAATGTGCATCGCTCGGCCCCCGGCCTCCCATCGTAACCGGCAACTCCCCGAAATTTTCCTCGCCCTCGCTTCTACCATGGTTTTTTCCGTCATGGACGGCCCAAAGAATGTCATGCAGCTGCGTCTCCGGCCCGCCCAGGACGAAAAGCCCATTTTATGTCATGATTTTTTGTCATAGAAGTAGGAGCCCGCCACATCTATGATGATACCGGGTTTTGTCACAATTATCGTCATAGAAGTGTCATATGTATGACAGAAAAAAATTTCGTTCGGCCCAAAATGTCACGGATGTGTCTTTTTTTTGTAGTGGTGGTTACAGCCAGCAGAATAATCAGGGGAATCAGCAACAGTCGGGTTATTAGAGCCACCCGAAGCAGTTGAACAGTGGGAAGTATCATGTCTTCACCACTAGCCTGTGCAAGCGTGACCAAAAGCTTCATAAAAGGGCAGTGAACTCCGTTGAACCGGCGGTGCCCCGCTACTTGCGCTGGTCTAAACAGCCCATTGTGTGGAGTCGAGAGGATCATCCACCCCGGGTTGATAATCCGTCGCATGGGACTGACAAATAAAAATCTCAAACCGTCAAACACTGTTTTTCATGGTATGGTACCTGGTAAATCGGCACACCCGGTTGGTAAGACAGCTCTGGAGGTTGTGTTTGGAGATGATCGTAATTCCAGATCAGAAACCTTAACCTTTGAAGTGGTGAAAATCCAGAGCCCATATCATGCCCTGTTTGGACGGTCGGCTTATGCTAGATTCATGGCAAGGCCCTGTTATGTTTATCTACAACTCAAGATGCTGGGTCATAAGGGGACCATTATGGTACATGGGAGCCGTAAGATTGCTTTGGATTATGAAGAAGGTGATGCAGCCTATGCTGAGTCGGTTTGCGCAGCAGAGGAGTTGAAGTTCTACAAGGACAATGTTGATCCGGCGGATATGACTTCTCTGAAGAAGCCAACTACAAAGCATGACCCGGCCCTAAAGTTTAAATCGGTTGATGAGACTAAGCTGGTTGATTTCGTTCCTGGTGATTCATCCAAGCAGTTCAATATCAGTACTAATCTGGATCCGAAATAGGAAAGCGTGCTCATCGAGTTCATCCGTGAGAACCGGGACATCTTTGCATGGAAACCTTGTGACATGCCAGGTCTACCAAGGGAACTCGCTGAGCACACTCTCAATATTGATCCCAAGTTTAAACAGGTCAAGCAGTTTCTTCATCGATTCAATGAAGAAAGGTGCAAGGCTATTTGTGAGGAGGTAGCCCGGCTTTTGGCGGCTGGATTTATCATTGAAATTTTTCATCCAGAGTGGCTGGCTAACCCGGTGCTGGTGCTTAAGAAGAATGCCACTTGGCGCATGTGTGTGGATTACACGGATTTGAACAAGGCTTGTCCGGCTGATCCTTTTGCTCTCCCTCGTATTGATCAGATCATTGATGCTACGGCAGGTTGTGAGCGCTTGAGTTTTTTGGATGCTTATTCTGGCTATCATCAGATTAAGATGGCAGTTAAGGACCAGGAGAAAACAACTTTTATAACTCCCCTTGGAGCCTTCTGTTATGTATCTATGCCTTTTGGGCTCAAGAGTGCCCAGGCGACTTATCAGCGATGTGTGTAGAATTGTCTTCATGATCAAACTGGGCGCAATGTTCATGCTTATGCGGACAATATTATGGTGAAGTCCAGGAAGAAGGAGACACTGATAGATGATTTGAAGGAAACCTTTGATAACCTCTAGGTTTATAAAATGATGCTTAACCCGGCCAAGTGCGTCTTCGGTGTTCCGGTAGGCAAGCTTTTGGGTTTTCTGGTGTCTAACAGGGGCATTGACGCTAATCCAGAAAAGATCAAGGCTATTACGTCTCTGGCTAAACCCGCGTGTATCAACGATGTTCAACGTGTGTCGGGTCGTATTGCAGCGCTGAGCCGATTTATCAGCCGGTTGAGAGAGAAGGCTATCCCTCTATATCAGATGATGAAAAAGACAGACAACTTTGTCTGGAGTGATGCGGCTAATGCGGCATTTGAGGACTTGAAGAAGCAGTTAGCCGAGCCACATGTCCTTGCTGCTCCGGTCGATAAAGAGCCGCTGTTGTTATATGTGGCTGCCAATGCCCGAGCTGTCAGTGTGGCCATTGTAGTAGAGCGCAAAGAGGCTAGGAAGGAGTATCTGGTTCAACGGCCGGTGTATTATATCAGTGAGGTGCTCATTGAGTCGAAGCAGAGATATCCACATTGGCAGAAGCTTATTTATGGCGAGTCAGAAGCTTAAGCAATACTTTCAGGGCCATCCCATCACTGTGGTTAGTTCCGCCCCTTTGGGAGATATCATCCAAAACAGGGAGGCAACTAGCCGAGTTGCTAAGTGGGCTATTGAGCTCGGACCTCACGGATTGAAATATATGCCTCGAACGGCTATCAAATCCCAGGCGCTCATGGACTTCATCAATGACTGGACAGAGTTGCAAGCACCAGAGGATAAATCGGATAACATGTACTGGACTATTCACTTCGATGGGTCCAGGCAATTGGAGGGCTCGGGGGCTGGAATTGTTCTTACTTCCCCTCGAGGTGATAATTTTTTTTTTGAAACCTGTGACAGTGGGAGAGGCTCCCACTGTGATATATTACTTTTCAAATTTTACATAGTACATTGTACAAGAGATTTACATAGGGCACCCCTTACCACTTTGTGGTTTTGGGGGTAGGGAAAGACTAGAAAGCCAAACTAGTCAGAGGGTAGAGAGTCTAAGAGTAGGAAGATGAAATCCTTCATGGTATGTTCTCCGCTTAATGTTTCCTTGCACTAACAATGTAGTTGAGTACGAGGCCTTGCTCCACGGTCTTCGGGTGGCTAAGGAAATGAACTTAAACCGAGTATGATGCTTTGGGGACTCTGATTTGGTGGCTCAACAAGTCTCTCGTACTTGGGATTCTAAGGATCCACTCATGGCAGCTTATCGACGTGAGGTGGATGTTGTTGCGGGTCACTTCAAGGGTTACCAGGTTGAGGACATTGATCGGCGCAAAAATGAAGCAGCAGATGCTTTAAGCCGGCTGGGGTCTCAGCGTAAATTGGTGCCACCCAATACCTTTCTGGATGTTTTGCATAATGCATCGGTCAAGCTACCTACAGAGGAGGACCTGGCTATTCCTGATCCGGTGGCTCAGTTGGTGGCGGCTCTTCATATTATCCCAGATTGGACGGTTCCATATTTGGCGTATATGAACCGGGGCGAGTTACCGGAGGATGAAGTTTTGGCCAGACAGATAATCCGGCGGTCCAAGTCCATGACTATTTACAATGGCGAGTTACATCACTGCAGTGTCTCGGGGGCGTTTCAGCGTTGCGTTTCTCCTGAAGAAGGACGTGAGATTTTGCGTGAGATCCACGAAGGAGACTGTGGTCACCACGCCAGTTCAAAATCCTTGGTGGCTAAAGCTTTTCGCCACGGCTTCTATTGGCTGACGGCTCATGCTGATGCGAAGGACTTGGTGAAAAGGTGCGATGGTTGTCAGAGGTTTTCACGCCGAGCTCATATTCCGGCTCAAGAACTGAGAATGATTCCAATCACTTGGCCGTTTGCAACTTGGGGGCTTGATATGGTAGGGCCTTTTAAGCGGTCCAAGGATAAGAAGACCCACCTTTTGGTGCCTGTTGATAAGTTCACTAAGTGGGTTGAGGCGGAGCCAGTTAGCAAGTGTGATGCAGCCACAGTGGTTCAATTCATGAAGAAGGTGATTTTATGCTTCGGTTTTCCACACAGCATCATAACAGATAATGGCACGAACTTCTCCAAGGGTGATATGGAGGACTTTTGTCAACGTGAGCACATCCAGCTTGATGTATCATCCGTGGCTCACCCCCAGTCTAATGGTCAAGCTGAGAGAGCTAATCAGGAAATCCTGAAGGGCATCAAGCCCCGGCTTATGGTTCCTTTGCATAGGACGCCGGGTTGTTGGGTGGAAGAGCTGCCTTCTGTATTGTGGAGCATTAATACCACCCCTAATCGATCTATGGGTTATACGCCTTTCTTCATGGTTTACGAAGCAGAAGCAGTTCTCCCCAGCGATATTCGCCATGACTCGCCTCGGGTGGCAGCTTATGTTGAAGCGGACAACGAACAAGCACGACAAGAAGCATTGGACCTGTTAGATGAAAATGGGACTTAGTGGCAGCTCGTTCGGCGATTTATCAGCAAGATATGCGGCATTATCACAACCGTCGGGTTAAAACCAGAACTTTTCAAGAAGGCGACTTAGTGCTCCGGCTTATCCAGGATCAGACCGATATGCACAAGTTATCCCCACCTTGGGAAGGACCCTTTGTGGTCAGCAAGAATCTGAACAACGGGTCATACTACCTTATCGATGTTCGAGAGCACAAAGACTCACGCAAATCGGAGGAGGAGACCCGCCGGCCGTGGAATATTGCTCATCTTCGGCCTTACTACACATGAGCCATAGGCTCCTATTATGTACATATTTTTTGACAATGTATATATTATGATCAATATAATAAACCGGCATCCTTGCTAAAGTGGGGCCTCTACCGTTCTTCCTTAAAGATTTCTTGGTTACATGGGGGCCTCTGTTTATAAAGCAGAGTTCTGATTGTCCATTAAACCGGCTTATCAAGCCACAACAAAAGCTTCGGGGCTTCATACCCAAAATCATAAGGAGCCAAAGAGAGTTTGTTGCAAAGCACAGCTCAAACATAGGCGTCCACTGAGCACAGCTCAAACTGTTACCTGGGGGCTCTTGTTGCACAGCAACAAAGAGTTTTAAAGACCCTTGTAATAGGCTATCAAGCCAGGCTTGGAAGCCAGGTGTATTCACCTAAAAAAATGGTTTATCCTGCCTTTTTTAAGTAAGCCACTCCGTCCAGGTAATCCTGGTATGACCCGTCGAACGTTTGGCAAGTCAATCTTATATAGACCCTGAACTTGCCAAAGTTAAAACGACGGTTGGTTAATGTGAGGTCCATCTTAAAAGGCTTTGTAAAATGGTTTAACTCGGTGGCCTGGCAGCCCATGAAAATCCTCGATTTTGGGCCTGGCAGCCCATGAAAAGCCTCGCATCTCCCCATGATTTTATTTGACAAATATTTTCTTTTTATGAGGTTTATGTTTAAACCGGTGTCTTATGACCCGGTTTGGTTTTTGAGTTGCCAAGTACAGAGTTACAAAGATAACCGGTGTCAATGAGCCGGCTTGTCTTTCAACTATCAGTTGTCAATGCACACTCAGTTATAACATGACACGGCTTCATTTTAAGCCGGCAAAACATCAAGGGAGTTATCATACTCGAGATTTGGGTTATCACCCTTACTACAATAAGTTGGTAAACCAACGATGTGATTCAATGTCACATGTATGATATATTTCATATTGAATTATTCTTCAAAGTATAGCCTTGATTATAAACCATGGTTTCATGTTGGGCATTATGACCCGTCCGGCGGTAAACTGCCAGGACACTTTAAAGATGTTGTATGCAGGAACAGGATTGAATAAAAGCTGCTAAGGATCATAAGCAGACATAGCATAATCATGATAGATTAACAGTATTATGTGAAGTGAATATGCATGATGGCATAGCAGATCAAGTGTTTAAACTAGCCTATTACAAGGCACTTTGATGCCCAAAAGGATAATTGTTTTTCACACGGATTGCATTGTGCAGAAGCTAAACCGGCTTCCAGATCGTGATTCTTCACCAGGCTGACTTGAAGGCCATGGTTCATTCTGCGTCGGTTCATACTGCCCCTCTCCACTTATAAGGGTGGACGGCTCAACATCAGGGGCGTAGGTGTGCTTACGGATTGGAGGGATAAGATCTTGCACATCATAAGTCGGCGCATTAAGACGTTTGTTGTCGGCATCATAAATCGACTTGTAAAACGATAAATCAGTATCTTCAGCTAGTTTGCTCGCCAATGGACACATTTCCCTCGTTAAGGCCCTGAGGTCGTCATTATCAAAATCTGACCCGTCCTCTTTTTGGCCTGGATAGCCATTTCCAATATCTTCCAGATCAAGGTCAGATATCCATGCCTTGGCCCGAGTCAATGCAGTAAGAGCACCAGCCCTAGCAGCTGATTTTTTCAGTTCCTCAATACGGGCAGGCATCATAGATAATTTTTCCAACATTTCCTTGATTAAAATCGGGGGCAGTTTATTATGAGAAGCTATGTAGATCACCCGTTGAGCGCCGGTATATAATTGTTCTATCAGTGTATAGGCAGCCTTCAGTTTCTTGCGCATATCCGAGCCAAGATGTGTAACGCGGCTACCTGCAATGGTCAAAATATTAGTAAACCGGCAGCATCATGGAGGTTGTTTATTTAAAACTTATGAAGAGGATATTTACCGAAGACAGCAGTGGTCATAGCATTGATTTGTTGCTTCAAACCGGTCAGTTCTTCTACTTCCAGATTAAGGGCTGCCTCAGCATCCTCCGCCCATTTTACCAGAGTTGCTTTTTCAGCATCCCATCCTGCCCATTCACTTTTGAAGTTTTCCTTCAATTGCTCCATGGTTGTTAAGGCGCTGGTCAGCTCGTCTTTTGCCTTGGAAGTTTCTGCTTTGTTGGGACTTGATATTTTCTTGAAGGTCGGCGATTTGAGATTCTTTTTTGCTCAGATCAGCCTGGAAGAGACATTTAATGAGTTGGTAGTGCATGTTTGAAGTCCCAAGCACATAACAAGTTATACACTTGGCACTTGGGGGCTAATGCCTATCGCTTCTTATCAACAATATGGTAAAGTCCCAAAGCTCAATACAAGTATTAATCTTGGCACTTGGGGGCTAATGCCTATTTGCTCAACAACACAGTTGTGAATTTTTTCTTGAGATGATAAACCAGTTTCTAAAGGTATTCAACAAGAAGGGTAAGCCTTACAACATGAAGTCCCAGATCATCTTGAAGAGATAAACCGGCCCTTGGGGGCTACACAGGTGAAGTTGAATTCTTATTCTATGAAGTCCCGGTTCATCTTGAAGAGATAAACTGGCCCTTGGGGGCTACTGGAGTTGATGTTATCAATAAATCAGAAGGAAGGAATATTTATGAAAAGTTTAAACATAATTTACCTCATAGCGCTCCTTCACCAAGCCTACTAAACCGGCTTCATAGTCGCGACTTGTGTACATACGGTTTAAGAATCCAGAATGTAGGTCTTGGGTGTTGAGGTGGGCATAGCTTGATAAATCTGTTTTCCACTTACCCTTGTCCAGAGCAGGAATTTCTTCTTTGGCACTTTGCTTTGACAAAGCGATAGGATTGCCAGGGGAGGTGTAACCAGTGCCAGTAACGACAACATCATCATTAGCACCTTTAGCTGGGCTTGGTGGATCATCAGCATGAGCCATTGGATCAACATCCATGTGTTCATCTTCAGTTGCTTGATCCGGCAATGGAGGGTCATCTGGAATATTGTCAACATCTGGGCATGACGATTCAGGAGTCTTTTCTGATTAATCCCGAATGGGGTCTTCAGCTGGTTGGTTCACTTTGGCTTTCTTTCTGGCTCTGGCCTTGGCCTTGGACAATAATAAGTATGCATGAGAACAGTGCAAGGGTTAAAAACATAAAGGTATGACGGATTAGTAAAATCTGCTTACCCAGGAACCGTTTTAAGGGGTGTAAGCTTCGTCGAGGTTGATTTGCCAGAAGATGAATGGGAGGTTCCCTGGTAATTCGAGTCAGACGGATTAAGAGGATATCGGAAATAACCTGCCCTAGGACAAGGTGTATTATAAGTACAAGAGACCTCTTGACGGAGTTTACGAACTGGAGTGTTCGGTAAACCGGAGGAATAACCACTTGGCCGCTATGCCGGGTTGTGCGGCGAGCTTCATGCTGTTGTGTCCTCAAAAGAAAGTGCGGATCCGAATAAGCTAGAGGGTGTGAAAATTTTACTTTCCGGACTGCTCGATGGATTTCGGTGTGGGCAGAGGATTTGTGTTGGAAGAAAGAATAATTACCTCTACATAACCAGCATGGCTGGCCTCCGCATCATCCTGGTAATGATCATTGTCAATAAGGTGTATGAAAAAAGAACCAAGAGAATCAAGCTCTACCTCTGACTCCAGATCCTCAAGATCTTCATGATTGTTCGGGCCAGGGGATTCGGCAGTTTTCTTCTTTGCAGGTTTCTTTGTAACTTTGGTCTGAGGGCGAGGCGTTTTCACCGGTTTATCCTGCGGTTTTGCCGGTTTATCCTGCAGTTTCCTCTTCCAGAACGGATCATCACCCTGAATAGGTGGACAACAAGTTATAAGGACATGTTTACAGGAGGTCGAATTAAGATAAGAATGATGCAATTCTTACAGCTCGCGGTTTATTGGAGACACAAAAGGGACTAAGCCCTGTCTTGCTGCACTCAGATACCGGTTCATCCAACATCTTCTTGACAGATTCAGTAATATCATCGCCAGTTAGCTGAATATCAATGTGTCGCTGAGGGTCTTTGACATCCCCTGTGTACTCGCACATTAAACCGGGGTGACGGCTTAAGGGCAAGATACTCCAAGAGACCCAGCAGCGGACAAAGTCGATGCCAGTTAAACCGTTCGCCATAAAGGCGTGAAGCTTTGAAAGTTGTGGTGCATATTTAGCTCGTTCCTTTGCAGTGAGTCGTTGGGGAAATGGATGAGTATTGGTAAGCCGGTGAGCACGATAACCCGGCAGAGGATTTTTGTCATCAGGAGCAGTGTTTCAGCAGTAAAACCAAGTCTGATTCCAGTCTTTGGGGTGGCTATGATGCTTGGCGTGAGGAAAACTGGCATCTTGCCTTTTCTAGATTGACACTCCGCCAAGTTCAGTATTGGGCCCGTCCGTAAATTCAGTACGGAGGTTTAAGTATAATAAGTCTTTGAAGAGCTCAACGGAAGGTTCTTCTTGCACATAAACCTTGCAAAACACTTGAAAATTGCATATATTGGACACAGAGTTCGGTCCAATATCTTGAGGGAGGATCTGGAAACTAGCAAGCATGTCACGGAAGAATTTTGATCCGGGAGGGCTAAAACCTTGACCCAGATGATCAACAAATACAATCACCTCTCCATCCTTGGGTTCAGGAGGATTTTCTGGACCGGGGACCCTCTAGTGGATGATTTCTTTACTGGCTAAGGCGCCAGTTGCAACACACCCGTTAAGCTGTTCTTCCGTAACCCGGGAAGGAACCTAGTTGCAAGCATAAAATTGTTTGGCCATTTCAATGAAAAGCTGGAAAAGATCAATGCTGGTTTAAGGTTTGTGACTGACAAGTATAAAGCGTCGCAAAGTTATATGGAGAAGACGT
>NC_041387.1:522798188-522831329 GCF_002162155.2 Triticum dicoccoides | reverse complement strand
CGAACACTGATGAACACTGATGGATACAAAAACCCCAATGACAGATCTAGGGTTGAGGGAAAGAAGACTTACCGGTGTCACGGGAGCAGCGAAGAGGCACCGCGATTCTCTGGTAAGCTCAAGGGTATGCAGCGGCCAGAGTTGAGGTCAAGTACGAAGACTTGGCGGTGGTGGCTGAGCTCGAAACGCTGGGGCAGCGCGAGGAAGACGGTGAGGCAAAGAGGCACGAAGGGGAAAAGTAAAAAAAGACCCTTGGTGTTATTTATAAGGTGAAGAGATAAGCGACAAGCACGAGAATCGAGGAGCCCAAAAAATGGATAAGTGACAGAGTTGTCGCCTCAATTTTTGGAGGCTCATTAATAAAGGGGAGGTATGTATGGTTTTTTAATAAACAGGTGACGTCATGGCGGTTTACAATAATATCAGAAGATGATGTCATGGCAGATTACAAGGCGTATGCTAAGTGTTGAAGAAGGATTTTTTCTAAGTGTTGAAGATTGACATGAACAGGTTCAAATCAATCTGGGGTCTAATGTTGGGGATATAACTGGTGGGTATAAAACGCCTAGAGGGGCCGGTTTATCCACAAAGAGACTATCAATATTGAAGCCCATGAAGTTATAGAAGATGGTGACTTATGAAGGAAACATAATAAAGGGAGCCCAAAAGCCCAGAGGCGGGTTAGGGCCCATAGACATAAACCGCCATAGGCGTGTAACTTGTAATGTAAGGCAGGAAAGAGTAGATACCGAGCCAGACACGTTTATGAACCGGCCTCGGGATTCTGTAGACCAACGAGCGTCAACTTGTGTATATAAAGGGATGACCCGGCGGCGGTTTAGGGACAAGAAACAACAACTCGAGAGCCTGGCAAAGCGGATTCCCTCCTTGGTCATCGAAACCCCATCAATTCCACCACAACTGGATCGTAGGCTTTTACCTTCACCGCAAGGGGCCAAACCAGTATAAACTCCTTGTGTCCTTTGTACGGTTTAACCCCTTTAAGCTAATCTCGTTGCGATGGCTCCACGACTAAGTCCTCACACTAGGACATCTGACGTGATAACTCCAGGACACCCCCTTAGTATTTTCTCCCCCTATAGAAATGATTAAGCTTTGATGTGATCTCTCTCTCCCCCTTTGACATCAATTTCCAAGAAGGGTTCTTCTGGACTTCTGTTACAAATGGGTTTGGTCCTTGAGTCACAGAACAAAGCAACAAGTCAAATGTGATGCCGGTACAGGACAAGAATCATTGAGTGGAGCTGGATCAAAAAGAATGTAGGAACAAGTGGCAAGATGTCTTTCCTGCAATGAAATCGGTGGCACCGAGTTGTGTGCTTCGGTTGCACCGAAAGAATTCGATTGGACCGAAAACAACAGCCCAGTGTGACCGAGTTCATCACAGAGAAAACACTTGTCACCTCAGCTCACTAGACAAGTAAGATCTCACAAGGATTTGCAAGGAATTAACTGAAAGATTTGCAAAGAATTAGATGCAGGGAATGCAGAACAAAAAAGAATCAGAAAAGAAATTTAGATGAAGTTTTTTTTGAAAGGGGAAACAAATATGTAAGAGATAAATGCAAGAGCGCAGAAAAGAACACAAGAGAACTTCATCTAGAATTGGTCGGCAACAAAGTCACCTATGTTAGAGTATATTGACTTAGGAGTCAAGTGTGATCACTTGATCATAGGTCATACTCATCGTTTAAGCTCAAAATGGGGTTACCATTTTTCGTTGAAGTATTTTGATGTACTCACATCTTGTTGAGTTGCTTTGACTCATGACTTGGATTAAAGCTTCTCTAAGATGGAATAACATACCTTGGGTGGTGGTGTTGATCGTGATCATGTGGTTGAACTTGTGTGGGTTGCTCAAGGTTGATGTAGCTCATCAAGAGTTGGGAGCTCCACTTGGAATTTGACTTCATCTACCTACATGAGTTAGTCTTTCAAGGAAGAGCACTTGTGCATCCAAAATGACAATCATCAAACTCAATATAGAATTTGTCAAAGGATATGTTTGAAAGGTTTCGTGTTTCCTTGTCTTCAACCACCGTAAAGTAGAGACTTGGTGATGTAGAGATTACTCAAGATGTGAGTGGGTTGCAATCTCATAGATTTAATCCATCCAAGTACCTACATTGGTTAGATAGCATGCAAGGGTCCAAATATATCCGAGATATATGATTATCATCATAAGAGAAATATCATGGAATAGTCATAGGCTCTTGTCTTGCATGTATCCAAATGAAGTTCCTACTCCAAGTTTGAAGCATCAATGATGTTCAATTCACCTCTTAACCTTCAAAACACTTTCTCATCAAGTGGTTTAGTTAAAATATTGGCCAATTGTTTTTTGGTATGAAGATGCTTAAGGTTAATGTCACCCTTAGCAACATGATCTCGAATGAAATGATGACGAACTTCAATGTGCTTAGTTTGAGAATGTTGCACGGGATTGTGAGAAATCTTAATAGCACTTTCATTGTCACAAAGCAAAGGAACATGTTTCACATATATCCCATAATCTTTAAGAGTTTGGGTCATCCAAAGTAATTGAGCACAACATGACCCAGCGGCAATGTATTCCGCTTCGGCGGTGGATAAGGATATCGAGTTTTGTTTCTTGGAGGACCAAGATACAAGAGATCTACCAAGAAATTGACAAGTACCCTAAGTGGACTTTCTATCAACCTTGTCTCCGGCATAGTCCGAGTCAGAGTAGCCAACAAGATTAAAAGAGGCCCTCTTCGGATACCAAATGCCAAAGCTTGGTGTATGAATTAAGTATCTCACTATCCTTTTCACGGCCTTAAGATGACACTCTTTAGGGGCCGCTTGAAATCGTGCACACATGCACACACTTAGCATAATATCGGGACGAGAGGCACATAGATATAACAATGAACCAATCATAGAGCGATAAACATTTTGATCAACCGGTTCACCATCTTTGGTCAAATAAAGATGTCCACTAGTAGGCATGGATGTAGTCATACCTTTGGATTCTTTCATATTGAACTTCTTGAATAAGTATTTGGTGTACTTTGTTTGAGAGACAAACATGCCTTCCTTAGTTTGCTTGATTTGCAAACCAAGAAAGAACTTGAGTTCACTCATCATAGACATCTCAAACTTCTCCGACATTAGCCTCCCAAACTTCTCACTAAAATGAGGGTTAGTCGAACCAAATATAATATCATCGACATAAATTTGGCACATAAATAATTCTCCATTAACCCTTTTAGTAAAAAGAGTAGAATCAACCTTTCCAATCTCAAAGCCTTTTTCAATAAGGAACTTGGTCAAGCATTTATACCATGCTCTAGGAGCTTGTTTAAGACCATAAAGAGCTTTGTGAAGTTTGTAAACATGATTAGGTTTCTTAGGATTGACAAAGCCGGGAGGTTGCTTAACATAAACTTCCTCCTCCATTTCACCATTTAGAAAAGCACTTTTAATGTCCATTTGGTACAAGGTGATATCATGGTGATTAGCATAGGCAAGTAAGATGCGAATGGACTCAAGTCTAGCAACAGGGGCATATGTCTCACCATAGTCCATACCTTTGACTTGAGTGTAGCCTTGGGCGACGAGACGTTCTTTGTTGCGAACCACTTGTCCATCTTCATCTTGCTTGTTGCGAAACACCCATTTGGTACCGATGATGTTGTGGTTGTTGTCGGGCTTCTCGACCAATGTCCACACTTGGTTTCTCTCAAAGTTGTGTAGTTCTTCGTGCATGGCATTTATCCAATGCGGATCTTCCAATGCTTCTTCAACCTTCATAGGTTCAATGCTAGAGATGAATGAATAAGGTTCACAAAAGTTAGCCAGACAAGATTTAGAGCATGTAATTCTCCCGGTTTGGATATCATTGTAGATTTGCTCGACGGGATGGTCTCTAGCAACTCTTGCTCGAACTCGTGAGAGCTTTTGCTTTGATCGGGGTGGAACATCTTCTTCATCATCTTGTTCTTCTTCTTGGCCTTCATCGTTGTTGACGTTGTCGTTCTCTCGTCGTGGTGGAGAAGGAGGTTGATGCGGCTCATCTTGGTGTACTTCCTCGTTTTCTTCATCTTGGTGTGTCCCGCTTGTGGATGCTTCCATATCAACTCTTGGTTCATCTTGTTGTGAGGTAGAAGCTTCCACTTGGACGGACGAGGTACTCTCCTTCACCTCCGTTGGACGAAACTTGCCAATAGATAGTCTTGGATTGCTTCCGAAGGATCTTTATCTCCTACATCAATTGGAAATTGCTCTACTTGCAAGCCGTTAGATTCATCAAACTTCACATCTACCGTCTCTTCAACCTTTCGGGTGAAATTGTTGTAGACACGGTAAGTGTGAGAGTTTGAGCCATAACCAAGTAGGAAACCTTCATGAGATTTAGGAGCAAATTTAGAGTGACGATGCTTATCAAGAATGTAGCACTTTGAGCCGAATACTCAAAAGTATCCAACTTGGGGTTTGTTACCGATGAGGAGCTCATATGCCGTCTTGCCGAGTAGCTTGTGAAGATACAAGCGATTTGTTGCATGACAAGCTGTCTCAACCGCTTCCACCCAAAAGTGCTTCGGCGTCTTGTACTCATCAAGCATCGTTCTCGCTATTTCGATGAGCATCCGGTTCTTCCTCTCAACAACTCCATTTTGTTGAGGTGTGTACGTAGTCGAGAACTCATGTGAAATCCCTTCTTCGTCAAGAAAGGTGTCCACATTTGCGTTCTTGAACTCCGTTCCATTGTCGCTGCAAACCTTCTTGATCTTCACTTCAAATTGATTTTGGGCCTTCCTAGCAAAGTTTTTGAAGATCTTTTGGACCTGCGATTTATCATCAAGAAAGAACACCCACGTAATCTTGAAAAATCATCAACTATAACTAGACCAAAAGAATTCCCACCGAGACTTTTGTAAGCGTTGGGACCGAAAAGATCCATGTGAAGTAGCTCGAGCGGCCTCCTTGTGGTCATGATGTTCTTCACGGGATGCCTTTCTCCAACCTGTTTACCTGCTTGACAAGCGCTGAAAGTCTATCCTTATCAAATATGACATCGTTAACGCCAAGGATATGACTACCTTTAATGAGCTTGTCAAGGTTTCGCATGCCCACATGACCTAACCGTCTATGCCACAACCAACCTTTAGAAGATTTAGCAATTAAGCAAGTTCTAGGTTGAGACTTTTTAGTGAAATCAACAATGTATAGATCACCTTTGCATATACTAGTAAAGACCATTTTTTGATTATCTCTACGAAACACTTGGCAATCTACTTCGGTAAATAGGACATTGAATCCAAAGTCAGCTAGTCTAGAAACAGAAAGCAGATTGTAGCCAAGAGATTCAACGAGCATGACATTTTGAATGGAGCTATCATGTGAGATGGCCACCTTACCGAGGCCAACCACCTTACCCTTTGAGTTATCTCCAAAAGTGACATAATTTCAAGGGTCGTCGTTTTCAGCAAGCTCACCAAACATATCTTTATCTCCGGTCATGCGATCGGTACATCCACTATCAAGGACCCATTCCTTTCCTCCTGCCATGTATTCCCGAAGATTTGCCATAAGACCAAAGTGTCTCATTGCATCATCAAGATCAAAGTCACTATCATCATCCTCATCATAGTATCCATGTTCAATATCGTCATGTGGTGGATCAATTCCTAGAGAGGGTGAATCATTAGACAAATGATTTTGACAATAGTCATCTTTATGAATTCTAATAGCTTCGAAAATAATGTCACTAATGATTCCAACCTCTCCTTTGGCATGCATAAGATTTGTAAGCTCAAATAGACAATCACCAAACTTAGGATCATTGGAATTCATCTTACTCAAGGCAAAAGACTTATGAAGAATTTCATCTAAATTTTGCAAGTAATAATTTGGGAATCGTTCCTCAAGAAATTTCCATATGGTGTAGGCACATTCAAGAGTAGGCAAGCAACAAATCAAGTTTCTAGGCAAACCTCTAGTGATAAGATTAACAGTTCTAAGACTGCGAATCATGTCAATGGACTCATCAAGGGTAGGATGCATAGGATCAACATGAGGTGCACAAGGGCTAGTAATGTACTTGTTCAAATGATATTCATTGAAAATCACAAGCATCTCATTTTTCCACCCATGAAAATACTCTCCATCAAGTATAGGCACTCTATGTCTAAGACTCCCCAAAGTAGACTCATCCATCTTCCTCCAATGGTGATTAAACCAAAGAAATGGAGACCAAAGCCCTGATACCAATTGTAAGGATCGAGAAGAAGGGTCTAGATGGGGGTGAATAGACACTCAACACACAAAGTTGGCAGTTTTTAATCTCTTTAAGTTAAAGTGGAGTTTTGGCACAAGTTTAACCATTCACAATACAAATCAAGCAAGCATGCAAAGAGTATATGAGCAGCGGAAAGTAAAGCATGCAACTTGCAAGAAAGTAAAGGGATGGGATTGGAGTGTGCAAACGCAATTGGAGACACAGATGTTTTTGGCGTGGTTCCGATAGGTGGTGCTATCATACATCCACGTTGATGGAGACTTTAACCCACGAAGGGTAACGGTTGCGCGAGTCCACGGAGGGCTCCACCCATGAAGGGTCCATGAAGAAGCAACCGTGTCTATCCCACCATGGTCGTCGCCCACGAAGGACTTGCCTCACTCAAGTAGATCTTCACGAAGTAGGCGATCTCCTTGCCCTTACAAACTCCTTGGTTCAACTCCACGATCTTGACGGAGGCTCCCAAGTGACACCTAACAAATCTAGGAGACACCACTCTCCAAAAGGTAATAGATGGCGTGTTGATGATGAACTCCTTGCTCTTGTGCTTCAAATGATAGTCTCCCCAACACTCAACTCCCTATCATGGGATTTGGATTTGGTGGAAAGAAGATTTGAGTGGAAAGCAACTTGGGGAAGGCTAGAGATCAAGATTTATGTGGTAGGAATGGATTATCTTGACCTCAACACAAGTGTAGGTGGTTCTCTCTCAGAAAATGTATGTTGGAAGTGTAGGCATGTTCTGATGGCTCTCTCCACGAATGAAGAGTGGGTGGAGGGGTATATATAGCCTCCACACAAAATCTAACCGTTACACACAACTTACCAAACTCGGTGGGACCGAATCGTGAAACTCGGTCAGACTGATTTAGTTCATAATGTGACCATTAGGCATTTCGGTGGGACCGACATGTCAACTTGGTGGGAACGATATCGTTAGGTTAGGGCATAACGTAATCTCAGTGAGACCGATTACACAAACTCGGTGAGACCGATTTTGGTAATAGACAAACAGAGAGTTGGTCAGGCAAACTCGGTGGGACCGATTCGCTCATCTTGGTTGGACCGAAACGTTACGAAAGGGAAACAGAGAGTTTGCATTGCAATCTCGGTGGGACCAATCGCTTATCTCGGTTTGACCGAAACATTACGAAGGGAAACAGAGAGATTACAATCCCATCTCGGTTAGACCAAGATCCCTATCAGTGAGACCGAAAAGACTAGGGTTTCTAGCAGTGGCTATGTCAACTGAACTCGGTGGCGCCGGATAGAAAGTTTCGGTGGGGCCGAGTTTGACTTTTGGTTTGGGACATATGTGGATGTGAGAAAGTAGTTGAGGCCTTTGGAGCATATCACTAAGCACTTTGAGCAAGAAAGCCATTAAGCAACACCTCGTCCCCTCTTAATAGTATTGGCTTTCCTATGGACTCAATGTGATCTTGGATCACTAAAAGTAAAATGTAGAGTCTTGTGCTTTGAGCTTGAGCCAATCCTTTGTCCTTAGCATCTTGAAAGGGTTCCACATCTTCTAGTCCTTGCCACTCCATTGTTGAACTTATCTGGAACATACTAGGTAAGAGTATTAGTCCAACAAGAGATATGTTGACATTAATTACCAAAATCACCCAAGGAGCACTTGTGCTTTCAGTAGCGATGCTTAAGTCCGTCTGAATCATGTTAGCAATTGCTGCGTTTTATGATTATGAAATTTGGCAAATGGATGTAAAGACTGCATTCCTGAATGGATTTCTAGGAGAAGAGTTGTATATGATGCAACCTGAAGGTTTTATCAATCCAAAGGATGCTAACAAAGTGTGCAAGCTCCAGCGATCCATCTATGGACTGGTGCAAGCATCTCGGAGTTGGAATAAACATTTTGATAGTGTGATCAAAGCATATGGTTTCATACAAACTTTTGGAGAAGCCTGTATTTACAAGAAAGTGAGTGGGAGCTCTGTAGCATTTCTAATATTATATGTGGATGACATATTGTTGATTGGAAATGATATAGAATTTCTGGATAGCATAAAAGGATATTTGAATAAGAGTTTTTCAATGAAAGACCTCGGTGAAGCTTCTTATATATTGGGCATCAAGATCTATAGAGATAGATCAAGATGCTTGATTGGACTTTCACAAAGTACATAGCTTGATAAAGTTTTGAAGAAGTTCAAAAAGGATCAAGCAAAGAAAGGGTTCTTGCCTGTGTTACAAGGTTTGAAGTTGAGTCAGACTCAATGCCCGACCACTGCAGAAGATAGAGAGAAAATGAAAGGTGTTCCCTATGCTTCAGCCATAGGCTCTATCATGTATGCAATGCTGTGTATCAGACCTGATGTGTGCCTTGCTATTAGTTTAGCAGGGAGGTACCAAATTAATCCAGGAGTGGATCACTAGACAGCGGTTAAGAACATCCTGAAACACCTGAAAAGGACTAAGGATATGTTTCTCGTTTATGGAGGTGACAAAGAGCTCGTCGTAAAAGGTTACGTCAATGCAAGCTTTGACACTGATCCGGATGACTCTAAGTCACAAATCGGATATGTATTTATATTGAACGGTGGAGCTGTCAGTTGGTGCAGTTCTAAGCAAAGCATCATAGCGGGGTCTACATGTGAAGAGGAGTACATAGCTTCTTCGAAAGCAGCAAATGAAGGAGTTTGGATGAAGGAGTTCATATCCGATCTAGGTGTCATACCTAGTGCATCGGGTCATGAAAATCTTTTGTGACAATACTGGTGCAATTGCCTTGGCAAATGAATCCAGATTTCACAAGAGAACCAAGCACATCAAGAGACGCTTCAATTCCATCCGCGATCAAGTCAATGAGGGAGACATAGAGATTTGCAAGATACATACGGATCTGAATATTGCAGACCCATTGACTAAGCCTCTCTCATGAGCAAAACATGATCAGCACCAAGACTCCATGGGTGTTAGAATCATTACTGTGTAATCTAGATTATTGACTCTTGTGCAAGTGGGAGACTGAAGGAAATATGCCCTAGAGGCAATAATAAAGTTGTTATTTATATTTCCTTATATCATGATAAATTTTTATTATTCATGCTAGAATTGTATTAACCGGAAACTTAGTACATGTGTGAATATATAGACAAATAGAATGTCACTAGTATGCCTCTACTTGACTAGCTCGTTGAATCAAAGATGGTTAAGTTTCCTAGCCATAGACATGAGTTGTCATTTGATTAACGGGATCACATCATTAGAGAATGATGTGATTGACTTGACCCATTCCGTTAGCTTAGCACTTGATCGTTTAGTATGTTGCTATTGCTTTCTTCATGACTTATACATGTTCCTATGACTATGAGATTATGCAACTCCCAAATACCGGAGGAACACTTTGTGTGCTACCAAACGTCACAACGTAAATGGGTGATTATAAAGGTGCTCTGAAGGTGTCTCCGATGGTACTTGTTGAGTTGGCATAGGTCGAGATTAGGATTTGTCACTCTGATTGTCGAAGAGGTATTTCTGGGCCCTCTCGGTAATGCACATCACGATAAGCCTTGCAAGCAATGTGACTAATGAGTTATTTGCAGGATTATGCATTACAGAACGAGTAAAGAGACTTGCTGGTAACGAGATTGAACTAGGTATTGAGATACCGACGATCGAATCTCGGGCAAGTAACATACTAATGACAAAGGGAACAATGTATGTTGTTATGCGGTTTGACCGATAGAGATCTTTGTAGAATATGTAGGAGCCAATATGAGCATCCAGGTTCCGATGTTGGTTATTGACCGGAGACGTGTCTCGGTCATGTCTACATAGTTCTCGAACCCGTAGGGTCCGCACGCTTAACGTCCGGTGACGATCGGTATTATGAGTTTATGTGTTTTGATGTACCGAAGGTAGTTCGGAGTCCCTGATATGATCACGGACATGACGAGGAGTCTCGAAATGGTCGAGACATAGATATTGATATATTGGATGAATATGTTTGGACTTCGGAAGTGTTCCGGGCAAGTTCGGGCATATACCAGAGTAGCGGGGGGTTACCGGAACCCCCCGGGGAGTATAATGGGCCTCATGGGCCTTAGTGGAGAAGAGGAGGGGCGGCCAAGGCAGGGACACATGCCCCCTCCCGCTCGAGTCCGAGTTAGACAAGGAGGGGGGGCGGCGCCCCCCTTTCCTTCGCCCCTCTCTCCTCCTTCCCCCTTCTCCTACTCCTACTAGGAAAGGAGGAGTCCTACTCCCGGTGGGAGTAGGACTCCCCCTTGGTGCACCCTCCTCCTGGCCGGCGACCTCCCCCCTAGATCCTTTATATATGGGGGCGGGGGGGGGGCATCCCAAAGCACACAAGTTGATCATTGATCTTTAGCCGTGTGCAGTGCCCCCCTCCACCATAATCCACCTTGGTCATATCCTAGCGGTGCTTAGGCGAAGCCCTGCGTCGGTTGCTTCATCAACACCGTTGTCACGCCGTCGTGCTGATGGAACTCTCCCTCGAAGGTCTACTGGATCGTGAGTTTGTGGGACGCCACCAAGCTGAACGTGTGCAGATCGCGGAGGTGCCGTATGTTCGGTACTAGGATCGGTTGATCGTGAAGAGGTACGACTACATCAACCGCGTTGTCATAACGCTTCCGCTTACGGTCTACGAGGGTACGTGGATGACACTCTCCCCTCTCGTTGCTATGCATCACCATGATGTTGTGTGTGCGCATGAACTTTTTTGAAATACTACATTCCCCAATAATTACCTCATCAAGTTCTACTTTCCTCCCACTCACTTCTTTCGAGTGAAACTCCTTCTCTAGAAAGGTTCTGTTCTTAGCAACAAAAATCTTGCCTTCGGACTTGTGGTAGAAGGTGTACCCAATTGTTTCCTTCGGGTATCCTATGAAGACACATTTCTCCGATCTGGGTTTGAGCTTATCGAGGTGAAGCCTTTTGACATAAGCATCGCATCCCCAAACTTTAAGAAACGATAGCTTAGGTTTGTTGCCAAACCACAGTTCAAACGGTGTCGTCTCAACGGATTTTGACGGTGCCCTGTTTAAAGTGAATGCAATTGTCTCTAATGCATAACCCTACAACGATAGTGGTAAATCGTTAAGAGATGATGTCTATTGTGCAACTTTATTCTTGTAGACACGTGTTGGGCCTCCAAGCGCAGAGTTTTGTAGGACAACATCAATTTTCCCTCAAGTGGATGACCTAAGGTTTATCAATCCGTGGGAGGCATAGGATGAAGATAGTCTCTCTCAAGCAACCCTGCAATCCAATATAAGAAATCTCTTGTGTCCCCAACACACCCAATACAATGGCAAATTGTATAGGTGCACTAGTTCGGTGAAGAGATGGTGATAAAAGTGTAGTATGGATAGTAGATATGAGTTTTTGTAATGCGAACAATAAAAACCAGCAAGGTAGTAAATAGTAAACGGAGCACAAACGATATTGCAATGATGGAAAATGAGGCCTAGGGTGCATACTTTCACTAGTGCAATCTCTCAACAATGCTAGCATAGTTGGATCATATGATTATCCCTCAAAGTGCAATAAAGAATCACTCATGAGTTCCTATTAGCGGAGAACAAAAGATAGAAATTTGTAGGGTACAAAACCACCTCAAAGCTATTTTCCCGATCAATCTATCCTAGAGTTCTTACTAAAATAATAGCAAGCTATTATTTTCAATCGACCTAATCAAGAGTTCGTACAAAAATAACACCATATGATGCAAATCAACCAACTCTAATGTCACCTAGATACCCCAATATCACCGCGAGTACTCGTGAGTTAATTATACGATATGTATCAAACAATTTCAGATTCATAATACTCAATCCACACAAAGAACTACAAGGAGACCCCAAAGTTTCTATCGGAGAAAAGATAATAAAAACATGCATCAACCCCTATGCATAGATTACCCCAAAGTCACCTCAGGAATCTGCAAGTTGAGTGCCATAACATATATCAAGTGAATCAAAATAATACCCCATTGTCACCATGGGTATTCATATGAAAGACATATATCATGTGTTCTCAGATCTGAACATTCAATCCGACAAGACAAAACTTCAAAGGGTAAAGACTCAATTCATCACAACAAGTGTAGAGAGGGGAGAAACATCATATGATCCATATATGTTAACAAAGCCCATGATACATCAAGGTCGTGACATCTCAAGATCACGCGAGAGAGAGATTAAACACATAGCTATCGGTACAAACCCTCAGCCCTGAGGGTGGACTACTCCCTCCTCATCGTGGTGGCCACCGAGATGATGAAGATGGCCACTGGTGATAATTTCCCCCTCCAGCAGGGTGCTAGAACGGGCTCCCGATTGGTTTTCGGTGGCTACATAGGCTTGCGGTGGTGGAACTTCCGATCTAGGGTTATTTCTGATGGTTTCTCTACTTATAGGAATTTTTGGCGTTGGTCTCATGTCCAGATGGGCCTCGAGGTGAGCACGATACACCGGGGCATGGGCAAGGGCCTTGGCGCACCCCGTTGGGTTGTGCCCTCCTCGTGGCTCTTCTGGCCCTCCCACGAAGCTTTGGGGGTCTCTTTTGTTCCAAAAATTCGTCAAAAAGTTTCAGCTCATTTGGAGAACTTTCATTTCTGCACAAAAAACAACACCATGGTAGTTCTACTGAAAACAGCTTCAGTCCAGGTTTGTTCCATGCAAATCATACCAAAACCATATAAAATTATTGTAAACATGGCATGAATACTTCATAAATTATAGATACATTGGAGACGTATCAGCATCCCCAAGCTTAATTCCTACTCGTCCTCGAGTAGGTAAATGATAAAAGAAATAATTTATAAAGTGTGAATGCTAGCAAAGTGCACAAGTTTGATCAATGACAATTTTAATCACTTTTCCTAGCATCATAATAGCAATTCTTTCTTATGAAACTTCTCATGTTAAAGTAGCAACCAATTCACATGTTCAGGTTCAAACGATGAATTCTCTTGAAACTCAACAAACTATGTTCTCAATCACCAAGCAATTGCAATTCAACTTATTCAACAGAGTCTAAGTAAGAGCTCCACATACTCAACCATCATATAGTCTTCTATGATTGCCAACACTCACTGCGTACACATGAGCAAAACGTTTGAACTGGACACATAGAAAGATAGGGGCTTATAATTTTGCCTCCCATCGTATTCACCTCAAGGGTGATGTCAACAATAATAACTCGTGCTATCCATATCCAACTGGATATATGTGCCTAGATCTTTCCTCACCACATGATGCTTGCCAAAAGAGAAAAATAAAAAGGAATAGAGAGAAAAACTTTGACTCTTTGTATAAAAGTAAATACTGAAAAGTAAAAGATAGGCCCTTCGCAGAGGGAAGCAGAGGTTTACATGCGCTTATTTGTTTGTATGCTCAACCCCTTAGTGCAAAAGAACGTCACGTTATATTGCCCCTTGTGATAGCAACCTTTATTATGCAGTCTATCGCTTTTATTCTTCGCCATCACAAGTTCGTACAACACTCAATTTTCTCATACACTAAATGATCTAACACTTTTAGAAGCAATTTTTATTGCCTTATTACACCGATGACAACTTAATTGAAGGATCTTGCTTAATCCATAGGTAGGTATGGTGGACTCTCAAAACAAGATTTGGGTTTAAGGGTTTTTGGATGCACAAGTAGTATCTCTACTTGGTGCGGAATTTTTGGCTAGCAAAGATGGGGGCAAGCAACACATATTGAAGGATCTATGACAATATAACTTCTATGTGAATATGAACAAACATAAATCATTACATTGTCTTCCTTGTCCAACGTCAACAATTTTGGCATATAATATTTTGATGGGGGTTCACAATCACAAAAGATTTCCAAGATAGTGTATTTGCATGTGAAAGTTCTCTTCCTTCTACTAATCATTCATGAATTACGTGTATGACCAATATTGTGATTGTCAAGCCTCAAAATATTTCACTTTCTAAACCCAATGTGAAGCTACCACTAGGAATGATATGATTTTATAATTTCAACTTCATGATATTCAATTCATTCAACAATTTACTCATAGGATATAAGTGAAGCACGAGAGTCAATGACAAACTAATCCAAAAAAGATATAAGTGAAGATCAAGTGAGTAGTTATGTAAATGGGTAGCTATTTGAGGACTCTCTCTTATTTAAAAACTTTCATATCTAAGTAATTTATTAAAACAGCAAGCTAAAACAAAATAAAATGACATTCTAAGAAAAACACACATCATTTGAAGAAGCAAAAACTTAGGCTCAACCGATACTAACCGATAATTGTTGAAGAAGAAAGGTGGGATGCCTACCGGGGCATCCCCAAGCTTAGATGCTTGAGAATTATTGAAATATGCATTTGGGATGCCTTGGTCATCCCCAAGCTTGAGCTTTTGTGTCTCCTTAATTCTTCTCATATCATGGTTTCCCTAAATCTCAAAAACTTCATCCACACAAAACTCAACAAGAACTCATGAGATAAGTTAGTATAAACCAATGCAAAAACCTTTATCATTCTCTACTGTAGCAAACCACAAAAATTATTATTCAACATTGCATACTAAATGCCTCTGCATATTCAATACTCCTATCCTTAAATAGAATCATTAAACAAGCAAACATATGCAAACAATGCAAACATAACAGCAAACTGCCAAAACAGTACAGTCTGTAAAGAATGCAAAGGTATCAATACTTATTAAACTCCAAAGATTATGAAATTCTACCACCCTGTAGAAAATTTATCAGAGCTTATTTTGCAAAAAGTTTCAACATTTTATCACATTCTGACTTTTCTAGGGAATTTTTGCAATAGCGGTAAACTTTCTGTTTTCAAACAGCAACAAGTATACTTGCAAAATAAGCATGGCAAAGGCTATCATTGCCACTTTTATTGAAATGAAAGATGCAAAAAATTATTCCAAATAACAGCAAGAAAATACTAGCAAAATAAATTGATGCTCCAAGCAAAACTCATATCATGTGACGAATGAAAATATAGCTCCAAGTGAGGTTATCGATAATTTTGGAGACGAAAGAGGGGATGCTTTCCGGGGCATCCCCAAGCTTAGTTGCTTGGATATTCCTCGAATATTACCTTGTGGGTGCCTTGGGCATCCCCAATCTTAGGGTCTTGTCACTCCTTATTCTCCTCATATCGACATCTCACCCAAAACTTGAAAACTTCAATCACACAAAACTTAACGAAACTTTGTGAGATAGGTTAGTATGATAAAGAGCAAATCATTTCACTTTTTGAACTATCAAAGACAAGATTCATAATTGTTTCCACACAATGCCTACTATATCGTATCATTTCCACAATTTATATTGAGCAATATAAGCCATAGAAACTAGGAAACAGGCAAACTCTGCATTGAAAACAGAATCTGTCAAAAACAGAACAGTCTGTAGTAATCTGTGCTCAAACCATACTTCTGCTACTCCAAAAATTATGAAAAAATTAGGACCATGTGAGAAATTTGTATATTACTCTTCTTCAAAAAGAATAAACTCAAAATCACTCTTCTGTTAAAAATGAGAGCTATTTCCGTGGGTGCAAGAGTTTCTGTTTTTCAGCAAGATCAAATCAACTATCACCCAACATGATCCCAAAGGCTTTACTTGGAACTTTATTGAAACAAAAGCAATAAAACATGATTAATACAGTAGAATAATCATGTGAACACACAAAAACAGTAGATAAAAGTGTTGGGTTGTCTCCCAACAAGTGTTTTTCTTTAATGCCTTTTTAGCTAGGCATGATGAGTTCAATGGTGCTCACATAAAAGATAAGAATTGAAACATAACAAGAGCATCATGAATCACATGTCAAGCAAATTTAAGTCTAACTGAAAGATCATGGATGTTGCCTAGGGGGGAGTGAATATGCGCTTTAAAATAATTACAGTTTAGGCTTGAACAAATGCGGAATAAACCTAGCGGTTAATTTGTCAAGCACAAAACCTACAACAACTAGGCTCACCTATGTGCACCAACAACTTATGCTAAGCAAGATAGACTACAAGGTGATAGCAAGATATATGACAAGAAACAATATGGCTATCACAAAGCAAAGTGCATAAGTAAAAGGGTCGGGTAAGAGATAACCGAGGCACGCGGAGACGACATTGTATCCCGAAGTTCACACCCTTGCGGATGCTAATCTCTGTTTGGAGCGGTGTGGAGGCACAATGCTCCCCAAGAAGCCACTAGGGCCACCATAATCTCCTCACGCCCTCGCACAATGCAAGATGCTGTGATTCCACTAAGGGACCCTTGAGGGCGGTCACCGAACCCGTACAAATGGCAACCCTTGGGGACGGTCACCAAACTCGTACACTTTGGCAACCCTTGGGGGCTGTCACCAGTACCCGTCAAATTGCTCGGGGTGATCTCCACAACCTAATTGGAGACCCCGACGCTTGCCCGGAGCTTTACACCACAATGATTGAGCTCCGAACACCACCAACCGTCTAGGGCGCCAAGGCACCCAAGAGGAACAAGCTCTAGGGTGTCCAAACACCCAAGAGTAACAAGCTCAAGGGTACCAAGCACCCAAGAGTAATAAGCTTCTCAACTTGTAACTTCCACGTATCACGTGGAGAACTCAAACCGATGCACCAAATGCAATGGCAATGGCACACAAAGTGCCCAAGTCCTTCTCTCTCAAATCCCACCAAAGCAACTAATGCTAGGGAGGAAAATGAGAGGAAGAACAAGAAGGAGAACACCAAGAACTCCAAGATATAGATCTAAGGGGTTCCCCTCACATAGAGGAAGAAAGTGATTGGTGGAAATGTGGATCTAGATCTCCTCTCTCTTTCCCCCAAAAAACTAGCAAGAATCCATGGAGGGATTGAGAGATAGCAAGATCGGAGAAGGTCAACAATGGGGGAAGAACACAAGCTCAAAGGATAAGGTTCAATGGGGAAGAAGACCCCCTTTTATAGGTGGGGGAAAATCCAACTGTTATGCTCATAGCCTGCACAGAGCGGTACTACCGTACTACCACTGGGGCGGTAGTACCCCTTTGAAAAACAACAACGAGGAGGCAAAAGGCCAGTAGAACCGCCGGAGCGGTTCTACCGCTCGTCCTCACGGTACTACCGCTCAACCTCACGGTACTACCGCAAATGGTAGCGGTACTATTGCTTGCGAGCGGTACAAAAAAATACTTCGTGCCTACCTCCGCTGGACTTGGGACGAGTTTTTTGGTCCGGAGCGATACTACCGCTGTAGGAGTCGCGGTAGTACCGCTCTGGAGCGGTAGTAAAAAATTACATCTGCTCCAATTCGCAGTAGTACCGTTGCAGCCTTTCCAGAACACCAAAACTGCCACAACTTTTGCAAACAGACTCCGAATTCGATGAAACCAAGTTTGTTGGAAAGCTAGAGACAAGGGTTAACACAATCTTGAAAGAAATATCAATAAGAATCAAAATAGAAAAGTCCCATAAGAAAATGGTGAGAACCCTTCCTCGGATAAGATCGGTAAAACCTCCAACATCGCAAACATCATAGAAGACGCATGCGAACTCCGTTTTCGATGAACTCAAGCTTGTCATCAAGATGACCATAAGCTCTAAGACTCACAAAGAGAACAAACAAGAACCAAGAAACATGATGCAAGGATGCAATGGTTTGAGCTCTCTACTAATGATACGATCAAGCTACCAACTTGAGAGCCCCCCTTGATAGTACGGAAAACGATCATATAACCCGGTCTCCCAACTACCACCACGAGATCGATAAAATAGAGAACATATCAAGGGCAAACCTTTGCCTTGCACATGGTCCACTTGAGCTAGATGATGACGATCTTGACTCTGTCAAGTTGGACCACCTTTCTTGATTGCGTTAGCTCGATGAAGACTAGATGATTGCCCCCCCATAGTCCATTATGGGTGAGCCACTCTTTGGCACATCTTCACAAGTCTATTGACACCATAATGGATGGCAAGATTCAAGCACTTGATCTCTTCGTGATGCTCCACTTGAACTTGCACACGGCAATCTTGATGACGATCACCACTTGATGTCATCCTTTCCATGGGTTGTATGATATCTTCCTCTTGACGCAAGCCCATGGACACGTACCTAACCCCACATAGAACTCTCACATAGACCATGGGTTAGTACACAAAGTGCAATGGACAATGCTTACCATACCATGGGATCACTTGATCCCCCTCGGTACATCTTCTACGCTTTGTGAGTTGATCAACTTGATTCACTCTTGACTTAGTCTTGATCAACTTGATTCACTCTTGACTTAGTCTTGATCAACCTTGAATCTTTCCAACTCTCTTCATTTGGATGATGTCTTGAAGGTAAACATGAATGATCACACAATCTTCTTCTTCAAGACATGCTTGCAATAAGCTCAACACTCACATGACCAATCATTGGATAATTCCTTAATAGCACCTTGATCAACTCATAAACTCCTTGAAACCAACACATGGACTTCAAGAAAAGCCTATGGAAAAATCCTTCAAATATAACTCAAGACAACCATTAGTCCATAGAGATTGTCATCAATTACCAAAACCAAACATGGGGACACCGCATGTTCTTTCACTAACCCACTTCCAATGCATATGTATTTTGTGAGCAAACAACTTATGGGAACAAGAATCAACTAGCATAGGAAAGTAAAACAAGTGCAACTTAAAAACTTTCAAAATAAAGAGAGGAAACTTGATATTATTGAGATATGTAGAAGCATATGTTCCTCTCTCATAATAATTTTCAGTAGCATCATGAATGAATTCAACAATATAGCTATCACATAAAGCATTCTTTTCATGATACATAAGCATAGAACTTTTACTACTCTCCACAGAAGCAAATTTATTCTCATGAATAGTTGTGGGAGCAAACTCAAGAAAATAACTATCACGGGATTGAAAATTAAAATCATGATGACAAGTTTCATGGTTATCATTACTCTTTATAGCATACATGTCATCACCATAATCATCATAGATAGCAACTTTGTTCTCATCATAATCAATTGAAACCTCTTCCGAAATAGTGGATTCAACATTAAATAAAGTCATGACCTCTCCAAATCCACTTTTATCAATATAATCATCATAAATAGGAGGCATGCTATCATCATAATAAATTTTCTCATCAAAGCTTGGGGGACTAAAAATATCATCGTCATCAAACATAGCATCCCCAAGCTTATGGCTTGGCATATCACTAGCATCATGGATATTCAAAGAATTCATACTAGCAACATTGCAATCATGCTCATCATTAATGGATTCTATGCCAAACATTTTATAGCATTATTCTTCTAACAATTGAGCATAATTTTCCTTTCCATCATTTTCATGAAAGACACTATAAAGATGAATAATATGATGCAACCTCAATTCCATTTTTTTGTAGTTTTCTTTTTATAAACCAAACTAGTGATAAAACAAGAAACTAAAAGATTCAATTGAAAGATCTAAAGATATACCTTCAAGCACTCACCTCCCCAACAATGGCGCCAGAAAAGAGCTTCATTGACGGGGTGTGAGTGCCACTTACCTAACCTCCCCGGCAACGGCGCCAGAAAAGAGCATGATGTCTACTATGCAACTTTATTCTTGTAGACATGTGTTGGGCCTCAAAGCGCAGAGTTCTGTAGGACAACAACAATTTTCTATCAAGTGGATGACTTAAGGTTTATCAATCCATGGGAGACGTGGGATGAACATAGTCTCTCTCAAGCAACCCTGCAATCAAATACAAGAAATCTCTTGTGTCCCCAACACACCCAATACAATGGAAAATTGTATAGGTGCACTAGTTCGGCGAAGAGATGGTGATAAAAGTGTAGTATGGATAGTAGATATGAGTTTTTGTAATGCGAACAATAAAAACAACAAAGTAGTAAATAGTAAATAGAGCACAAATGATATTGCAATGATGGAAAATGAGGCCTAGGGTGCATACTTTCACTAGTGCAATCTCTCAACAAAGCTAACATAGTTAGATCATATGATTATCCCTCAAAGTGTAATAAAGAATCACTCCTGAGTTCCTATTAGCGGAGAACAAAAGATAGAAATTGTTTGTAGGGTATGAAACCACCGCAAAGCTATTCTTTCCGATCAATCTATCCTAGAGTTCGTACTAACAACAAGCTATTATTTTTGATCGATCTAATCAAGAGTTCATACTAAAATACCACCATATGATGCATATCAACCAACTCTAACGTCACCTAGATACCCTAATGTCACCGCGAGTACCCGTGAGTTAATTATAGGATATGTATCAAACAATTTCAGATTCATAATACTCAATCCACACAAAGAACTACAAGGAGACCCCAAAGTTTCTATCGGAGAAAAGATAATAAAAACGTGCATCAACCCCTATGCATAGATTACCCCAAAGTCACCTCAGGAATCCGCAAGTTGAGTGCCATAACATATATCAAGTGAAATCAAAATAATAACCCATTGTCACCACGGGTATTCATATGCAAGACATATATCATGTGTTCTCAGATCTAAACATTCAATCCGACAAGACAAAACTTCAGAGGGTAAAGACTCAATTCATCACGACAAGTGTAGAGAGGGGAGAAACATCATATGATCCATCTATGTTAACAAAGCCCATGATACATCAAGATCGTGAAATCTCAAGATTGTGCGAGAGAGAGATTAAACACATAGCTACCGGTACAAACCCTCAACCCTGAGTGTTGACTACTCCCTCCTCATCGTGGTGGCCGCCGGGATGATGAACATGGCCACAGGTGATGATTTCCCCCTCCGGAAGGGTGCCGGAACAGGCTCCCGATTGGTTTTCGATGGCTACAGAGGCTTGCAGCGGTGGAACTTCCGATCTAGGGGTATTTCTGATGGTTTCTCTATTTATAGGAATTTTTGGCGTCGGTCTCACGTCCAGATGGGCCTCGAGGTGAGCACGATACACCGGGGCACGGGCAAGGGCCCAGGCGCGCCCCAGTGGGTTGTGCCCTCCTCGTGGATGTTCTGGCCCTCCCATGAAGCTTCGGGGGTCTCTTTTGTTCCAAAAAAAATTGTCAACAAGTTTCAGCTCATTTGGAGAACTTTCATTTCTGCATACAAAAAACAACACCACGGTAGTTCTGCTGAAAACAGCGTCAGTCCGGGTTAGTTCCATGCAAATCATACCAAAACCATATAAAATTATTGTAAACATGGCATGAATATTTCATAAATTATAGATACGTTGGAGACGTATCAAGAGACATCATAGATTGCACCATATCTAATGAAGTGTGGTTACGACATTCGGACACACTATTACGTTGTGGTGTTCCAGGTGGCGTGAGCTGTGAAACTATTCCACATTGTTTTAAATGAAGGCCAAACTCGTAACTCAAATATTCTCCTCCATGATCAGATTTTAGAAACTTTATTTTCTTGTTATGATGATTCTCTAATTCACTCTGAAATTCTCTGAACTTTTCAAATGTTTCATACTTGTGTTTCATTAAGTAGATATACCCATATCTGCTCAAATCATCTGTGAAGGTCAGAAAATAATGATACCCGCCACGAGCATCAATACTCATTGGACCGCATACATCAGTATGTATTATTTCCAATAAGTCACTAGGTCGTTCCCATTGTTTCGGAGAACAGAGTTTTAGTCATCTTGCCCATAAAGCACGGTTTGCAAGTATCAAATGATTCATAATCAAGTGATTCCAAAAGTCCATCTTTATGGAGTTTCTTCATGCACTTTACACCGATATGAGCCAAATGACAGTGCCACAAATAAGTTGCACTATCATTATCAACTTTGCATCTTTTGACATCAATGTTATGAATATGTGTATCATCACGATCAAGTCTTCAAGGGTGCATGACCATAAAAGATATTACTCATATAAATAGAACAACCATTATTCTCTGATTTAAATGAATAACCGTCTCGCACTAAACAAGATCCAGATATAATGTTCATGCTCAATGTTGGCACCAAATAACAATTATTCAGGTCTAAAACTAATCTCGAAGGTAGATGTAGAGGTAGCGTGCCGACGGTGATCACATCGACCTTGGAACCATTTCCGACGCGCATCGTCACCTCATCCTTAGCCAATCTCCGTTTAATCCATAGTCCCTGCTTCGAGTTACAAATATGAGCAACCGAACCGGTATCAAATACCCAGGCACTACTACAAGAATTATGTCACGCCCAATATGCGATACTATCCTAAAGAGACTCGAAGGTCCCACCAAGGATAGAATTGCATATTGAAACGCTTTTGCAAGGTGGATATCATTACATAAACATTACATAATAGATGGGGATACATACAAAAGGCATACAAAGCCACACGAATACAACATCATCTTACATAAGAGCATCATCCGACTACGGATGAAACACAAACAGAAACTCAAACGACATCCACCCTGCTAGCCTAGGCTGCCGACCTAGAACCTATCCCCTGATCGAGGAACAAACAGAAGAAGAACTCCAAGACAAGCAAACATCGCTCTCGTGTCATGATCATCGCAAAACCTGTACCTGCAGCTGTTATTGTAGTAATCTATGAGCCACGAGGACTTAGCAATCCCATTACCATGGGTATCAAGACTAGCAAAGCTTAATGGGAAAGGAAGGGGTAAAGTGGTGAGGTTGTAGCAGCGTCTAAGCATGATATGGTGGCTAACATGCGCAAATAAGAGCGAGAAGAGAAGCAAAGGAACGGTCGTGAAGCTAGCAATGATCAAGAAGTGATCCTGAACTCCTACTTACGTCAAACATAACCCAAAAACCGTGTTCACTTCCCGGACTCCGTCGAAAAGAGAACATCACGGCTACACACACGGTTGATGTGTTTTAATTCGGATCTGGTGTCAAGTTATCTACAACCGGACATTAACAAATTCCCATCTGCCACATAACCGCGGGCATGGTTTTCGAAAGTTCATACCCTACACGGGTGTCCCAACTTAGACCATGATAAGCTCTCGCGATCAACGAAGGATATTCCTTCTCCCAGGAAGACCCGATCAACCTTGGAATCCTGGTTTACAAGACATTTCGACAATGGTAAAACAAGACCAGCAAAGCCGCCCGATGCGCCGATAATCCCGATAGGAGCTGCACATATCTCGTTCTCAGGGCAACATAGGATGAGACAGGCTACGAGTAAAACCAGACTTCGAGTTTCCCTGATGTGGCCCTGCAGGCGGCTCGGTTCGGACCAAAACACTTAGACAAGCATTGGCCCGGGGGGACTAAAATAAAGATGACCCTCGGGTTAATTACTCCCAAGGGAAATGTAGGTGGTGCTGAGGCAAATGGTAAAACCAAGGTTGGGCCTTGCTGGAGGAGTTTTATTCAAAGCGAACTGTCGAGGGGGTCCCATAAATCACCCAACCGCGTTAGGGACGCAAAATCCGGGAACATAATACCGATATGATGGAAACTAGGGCGGCAAGAGTGGAACAAAACACCAGGCATAAGGCCGAGTCTTCCACCCTTTACCAAGTATATAGATGCATTAATTAAATAAGAGATATTGTGATATCCCAACATAATCCTGTCCATCATGGAGCAATCTTCAACTTCACCTGCAACTAACAACGCTATAAGAGGGGCTGATCAAAGCGGTAACATAGTCGAACAACGGTTTGCTAGGAAGGGTGAAAAAGGTTAGAGGCTGACATGGCAAATTGGGAGGCTTGAAGAACAAGTGATATGTAGCGCAGCATAGCGATAGAACGAAGCAACTAGCATAGCAATGATAGTAGTGAGATCCAATGTGACGGTCATCTTGCCTGAAATCCTGCTAGGAAGAAGAACGATTCCATGAAGAAGATGAAGCCACGAAGGCGAACCAAGCGTAGACGAACGAATCCTCACGATCGCAATGAAACAGGAACTATCGAGAAGAAGCACACAACATAGTAAACACACCACACATAAACATGACATGATGCACAACCAAGCATGATGCATGACAAAGGCTAGATGAGGCTACTCATGGCAAGAAGTAATGCAAACAAGAACAGCACATCGAAGCAAGTTTAAATGAGGCCAGAAACAACATATAACAAATCCGGTAAGTCCTCATACGCAAATTTCAAAATTGGTCCAGATCTGAATAACCTTATGTTCAAGTTGTTAAACAGCAAGTTAAAGAGCACCAAGAGGATCTACACGAAATTCTAGTCAAGTTACATGTAAAGTTCATTTAGTTCGGAGCTACGGCCTAGAAGATATGAGCAAAACAAGTTAAACATGGCATTGATGCAAAAGGTGTTCAAACATCAAGCACACACTCCAAAACATGGATGCAACATGATAAGATGAAATTACATGCAATTCTACGCAAGTTTCATATAGAGCACACTCAAAATGGAGCAACGGTTCAACACATACACATCAAACAAGGTTAAAGGGCGTGATGTCCAAAACAGCAACTAGGCATCTAGCAAGCATCAAAACAATATGCTACATCATCTCAACATAAGAACAAAAGGCATGGACATGATGTACAGGTAAATCATGACAAAGCATGAACACTGAGCTATCTTCAGAAATCACTAGAACATGCTCAAAAACACATGGCAAGATTGCAAATAATAACAGTTTACAGGCTTAGCAGAAATAACATCAGGTTGCAATGTTTAGAGCTATCAAACAACATGCTACAGGAACTTAACATGGCAAACAAAGGCATGGAATTCTACTACTAAAGACAAAGAACAAATCTCCCTTACTGAACTAATTCCAAAGATCAACAGAAAAGATGGTATCATCCATGCAAACATGGCAAATGATATGACAGATTCATACATGGTAGGAACAACAATAAGTAGGCATGTTGGTGAGCTTGTACAACTCACCACAGAGCAACACATGGCATGGCAAGGTGACCAACAGTAAGAATACACATTTATGAAGCTAAGAATGGCAATAGCAAGTTCATAGGGTGCATGGAGCACTAGCAAATCACATGGCAAAACTGAACTTAATGTTGACATGCTGACAGCAGCGAGCCATAAATGCAACCAGGGGCATGGATGGACAGAGCATGACATGTATAACAAAACATCCTTAGTGAACATCTCCAGATTATGAATAGAATGACTTTTAGCAGTAGGTTTACATAGCATCATGATGTAACAGATTCAGACTAGCAAAACAGCAACAGCAAGTACCCTACTTCACGAGCTCGATGCACTCAGTACAAGACTCACAAAAATACATGGATTGCACCCCTGTAAACATGGCATAATGTAGCTCAAAACACATGTAGACATCAAGCTCATAGGATGCACACACAAAATGCAACGAAAATGACAAATCAGCAAGTTCTGTTACCAGACATCAGTTAACATCATATAGCACTCTTGCAACGATGATTAGGGCATCAAGATGGACTCAAATGAACATGGCACAATGGAACAAAATGAAGAGCATCTCACAGTGAACATTTTGATATAACATGCATGCAAAACGGATCTACGGATGAGGAGATATGACATGTTGAACAGGGCACCAGAATGTAAAGTTTTTGGGACAGCAGATTTTCTGGAAAAAAAACAGACGGGCACGATTTAACTAAATATCACGGAGGGCGAGGGATAGGGCCGGTCAGGGGCTCACCTAGTGGGCTTTGGCCCAGGAAGGAGGGAGGCAGGCCGGGCGAGGAGAAGCTGGGCCGGGCCTTGCTTGCGGGGCCCACGAGGGGAGGCCGGGCCACGAGGCCGGCGGCGCCTGCGTCGTCCTCCCGACGCAAGGATGAGACCGGCGGCGCGGAAGGCGACGAGAGCCGGCGGCGGGGCGAGGGAAGGCCGGAAAGGTCTGGGATGGGGCTGATTCGGCGGATCCCGGACGGATCCATCCATTCTCGATGTCGGCGGCGCTTCGGGAGCGACGGGAGGCGCGAGCTCGGGGCTCCGGCGGCGAGGAGAACCTGCGGGGAAGAGAGAGAGAGTGAGGCAGGGAAGAAGAGAGAGGAGGGGAGGACGCGCGGCGGCGGGGCTCGTCTGGGAGGCGTGGGATGCCGGAGGGGCACGGCGGTGAGGTCCGCGATGGAGCCGGCGAGGATCCGACGCGCCGGCGGCAGAGGAGTCGGGCGACGGGGACGGGATCAAGCGCGGGGCGCGTGGGCTGGCTGCGGCCCTCGGGGCCCAAATCGGGGCCCGGGCGGGCCTGGCACGGGCGGGCCTGGCACGGGCCTGGCGGCGCGGGAAGGCAGGGGAACAGGTGACGCGTGGGGGTTGGCTCGCGCGGGCGCTGGGGCGACGTGGCGGCGCCTCATTGGCTGGGGTGATGTGGTGGCGGCGGCGCCAAGTGGCGGACAGGGGCGGCGGCGCCGGATCCGAGGTGGGAGGTGGCTGGCTGCGCAGAAATTGAGGGAGGAGGTTGGTGGAGGCCAAAAATAGCATACGGGTGGTGTTTAAATAGGCAGGGGGTTAGGGTTTGAGTGTGTGGGGGTGTTTTGGAGCCCTCCGATCTCGATCGGACAGTTCCGGACGCGAGGGGGGTAGGCTGGGCCTAGGAGGGGTTAGTGGGCTGTGCTAGAAAGGCCAGGGGCTGAAGTAGAGAAGAGAGAGAGAGGCCCGACAGCAGTTTCGGAGACCGAAACGTCCGGCGAATATACCGGCTATATCGCGGTTATATATTTAACGGTTGGGCAGTCAAACGAACTCCGAATGCGACGAAATTTGGCAGGCGGCCTATCTACATTATAATAAGACCGCACACCAAGTTTCAACCCATTCCGAGAACATTTTTCGACCACTAATAAAATAATATTTCGGAGGTGCCACGGGCGCGTGCGAGTGTGTCTGGACTCCGAACGGGTAACAGAGAGAACCAGGGGAACCCGAACGGATGCAAGTTTTGAAAAACATGCAGATGAAATGCAGATGATGACATGGAAAAATGCAACACACAAGCAAAAGACATGACAACAACGATGAATAACTGGCAGACACCTGGCGCATCGAATCCGGGGCGTTACAAATTAGTAAGGTACACATCAATAACATGTATATCAAATACACCTTTTCTCACTTTGCCATCCTTCTTATCCGCCAAATACTTGGGGCAGTTCCCTTTCAGTGACCAGTCCCTTTGCAGTAGAAGCACTCAGTTTCAGGCTTGGGTCCATTTTTAGGTTTCTTCCGGGAGTGACAACTTGCTTGTCATTCTTCTTGAAGTTCCCTTTCTTTTTACCCTTGCCCTTTTTCTTGAAACTAGTGGTCTTGTTAACCATCAACACTTGATACTCCTTCTTGATTTCTACCTCCGCGACCTTTAGCATCGCGAAGAGCTCGGGAATAGTCTTTTCCATCCCTTGCATATTGTAGTTCATCACGAACCCTTTGTAGCTTGGTGGTAGTGATTGAAGAACTCTGTCAATGACACAATAATCTGTAAGATTAACTCCCAGCTGAGTCTGGTACCCAGACATTCTGAGTATGTGATCACTAACATAACTGTTCTCCTTCATCTTGCAGCTATATAACTTGTTGGAGACTTCATATCTCTCAACTCGGGCATTTGCTTGAAATATCAACTTCAACTCCTGCAACATCTCATATGGTCTGTGACGTTCAAAATGTCTTTGAAGTCCCGATTCTAAGCCGTAAAGCATGGCACACTGAACTATCGAGTAGTCATCAACACGCGACTGCCAGGCATTCACAATGTCTGTAGTTGCTGGGGCAGGTGGTACACCTAGCGGTGCATGAAGGACATAATTCTTTCGTGAAGCAATGAGGATAATCCTCAAATTACGGACCTAGTCCGTGTAGTTGCTACCATCATCTTTCAACTTAGCTTTCTCTAGGAACGCATTATAATTCAAAGGAACGGTAGCACGAGCCATTGATCTACAACATAGATATGCAAAAAACTATCAAGACTAAGTTCATGATAAATTAAGTTCAATTAATCATATTACTTAAGAACTCCCACTTAGATAGACATCCCTCTAGTCATCTAAATGATACGTGATCCAAATCAACTAAACCATGTCCGATCATCGCGTGAGATGGAGTAGTCTTCAATGGTGAACATCACTATGTTGATCATATCTACTATATGATTCACGTTCGACCTTTCGGTCACTAGTGTTTCGAGGCCATATCTGTATATGCTAGGCTCGTCAAGTTTAACCCGAGTATTCCGCGTGTGCAAAACTGGCTTGCACTTGTTGTATTTGAACGTAAAGCCTATCACACCCGATCATCACGTGGTATCTCAACACGAAGAACTTTTGCAACGGTGCATACTCGGGGAGAACACTTATAGCTTGAAATTTTGTAAGGGATCATCTTATAATGCTACCATCGTACTAAGCAAAATAAGATGCATAAAATATAAACATCACATGCAATCAAAATATGTGACATGATATGGCCATCATCATCTTGTGATTTTGATCTCCATCATCGAAGCAACGTCATCTCCATCGTCACCCGCTTGACACATTGATCTCCATCCTAGCGTCGTGGTCGTCTTGCCAACCATTGCTTCTACGACTATCGCTACCGCTTAGTGATAAAGTAAAGCAATTACATAGCGCTTGTATTTCATACAATAAAGCGACAACCATATGGCTCCTGCCAGTTGCCGATAACTTGTTACAAAACATGATCATCTCATACAACAATTTATATCACGTCATGCCTTGACCATGTCACATCACAACATGCCCTGCCAAAACAAGTTAGACGTCCTCTACTTTGTTTGTTGCAAGTTTTACGTGGCTGCTACAGGCTTCTAGCATGAACCGTACATACCTACGGCACAAAAACCACAACGATGATTTATCAAGTTTGCTATTTTAACCTCCACAAGGACTGACCGTAGTCAAATTCGATTCAACTAAAGTTGGAGAAACAGACACCCGCCAGCCACCTTTATGCAAAACTAGTTGCATGTCTGTCGGTGGAACCGGTCTCATGAACGCAGTCATGTAAGGTTGGTCCGGGCCGCTTCATCCAACAATACCGCTGAATCAAAATAAGACATTGGTGGTAAGCAGTATGACAATCACCGCCCACAACTCTTTGTGTTCTACTCGTGCATATCATCTACGCACAGACCTGGCTCTGATACCATTGTTGGGAAACGTAGCATGCAATTTCAAAAAAATTCCTACGCTCACGCAAGATCTATCTAGAAGATTCATAGCAACAAGAGGGGGAGAGTGTGTCCGTACCCTCGTAGATCAAAAGCGGAAGCTTTAACTTAACGCGGTTGATGTAGTCAAACGTCTTCTCGAATCAACCGATCAAGTACCGAATGTACAACACCTCCGAGTTATGCACACGTTCAGCTCGATGACGTCCCTTGAACTCTTGATCCAGTAGAGGCACAAAGGAGTCAATGAGTTCCGTCAGCACGAAGGCGCGGTGACGGTGTTGGTGAAGTGATCCGTGTAGGGCTTCGCCTAGGCACTACGACAATATGACTGGAGGAGTAAACGGTGGAGGGGGGCCGCGCACACGGCTAAGAGACAACTGTTGTGCTTTGGGGTGCCCCCTGCCCCGTATATAAAGGAGGAGGGGAAGGCTGCCAGCCCTAGGAGGGTGCGCCAAGTGGGGGAGTCCAACTAGGATTCCCAATCCTAGTCGCCCCCCATCCTTTCCAACGGAGGGGGAAGAGGGAAAGAGAGGGAGAGGGAGAAGGAAAGGGGGGTCGCGCCCCTCCCCCTTGTCCAATTCAGACTCCTTGGGGGGGGGGGCGCCACCTCCCATGGCCTGCTTCCTCCTCTCCACTATGGCCCAATAAGGCCCAATACTTCCCCGGGGTGTTCCGGTAACCCCTCGGTACTCCGAAAAATATTCGAACCTCTCTGGAACCATTCCGGTGTCCAAATATAACCTTCCAATATATCAATCTTTACCTCTTGACCATTTCGAGACTCCTCGTCATGTCCGTGATCTCATCCGGCACTCCGAACAACCTTCGTTCACCAAAATACATAACCCATATAATACATATCGGCATCGAATGTTAAGCGTGCGGACGCTACAGGTTCGAGAACTATGTAGACATGACCGAGACACCTCTCGGTCAATAACCAATAGCGGAACTTGGATGCTCATATTGGTTCCACATATTCTAGGAAGATCTTTATTGGTCGAACCGCAATGTCAACAAACATTATTCCCTTTGTCATCGGTATGTTACTTGTCCGAGATTTGATCATCGGTATCCTCATACCTAGTTCAATCTCGTTACCGGCAAGTCTCTTTACTCATTCTGTAGTGCATCATCCCGTAACTAACTCATTAGTCACATTGCTTGCAAGGCTTCATATGATGTGCATTACCGAGAGGGCCCAAAGATACCTCTCCGATACTCGGAGTGACAAATCCTAATCTCGATCTATGCCAACCCAACAAACACCTTCGGAGATACCTGTAGAGCATCTTCATAATCACCTAGTTACATTGTGATGTTTGATAGCACATAAGGCATTCCTCCGGTGTCCAGAAGTTGCATAATCTCATAGTCGGAGGAATATATATTTCACATGAAGAAAGCTGTAGCAATAAAACTGAACGATCATTATGCTAAGCTAACGAATGGGTCTTGTCCATCACATCATTCCACTAATGATGTGATCCCGTTTATCAAATAACAACTCATGTCTATGGCTAGGAAACTTAACCATCTTTGATCAACGAGCTAGTCTAGTAGAGGCATACTAGGGACATGATGTTTTGTCTATGTATTCACACATGTATCAAGTTTTTGGTTAATACAATTATAGTATGAATAATAAACATTTATTATGAGTAAGGAAATATACAACAACAACTTTATTATTGCCTCTAGGGCATATTTACTTCACATGATGCAATTTGTTTTTAATGTCCCATCCGAGACGAGGACAACAGAGCTCCTGAAGAGGAACGAACCCTTGAGCCGAGTGACATTTATTGAGATGGGAGAAGGGCTCCAATAAAGAAACTATATATGTACTTGAGAAGGTGAGAAGGCGAGGAATGACAACACCGTGACCATCGAGAGGACCTGGGTGCTTTTATGCATCACCCTTGTGCTAGTCACTGGCACCAGCAACATGATGACCCTAGACTACCTTGCTAGCTTGAAGGACATGGGCATGAAATCCTAACTTGGCAGTCGTTTCATAAGTTTGTTGGTTGTCAGTTACATTATATTAGTGAAATTTGATGTATTGTTAGCAAATACAAAACACCATTGTCCATGATCTTAAATTGCAAAACTCAATTGCTCATGATCTTAAATTCCAAAACATCCTCCTAGTTGGGACCCAACCCAATGAATATTTGCGATTTTGGTTAGTCAAAGGTGCTCATATTATTGTTACGACAACTCTAACACACGCATGGATAACTGTACTAACTTTCTTGTATGCTATATGTTATTATTGTTTTTATATTATTCCAGCCATTTGATTCTTAAATTTTTGATCCCCGAACGTAATGTAGATTAAATGATTTTGATAGTGCCTCTTAAATATGTCTTGAAGTATGTTATCATTGCATATAATTATTTGTTCTCTTGTTTTTGTTATTATGCTTGAAAACATGAATGCTTACATTAAGCAGTCCAATGTGAGTAAAGGAAACCGATAATTGAGAGAGAGAGAGAGAGAGAGAGAGAGAGAGAGAGAGAGAGAGAGAGAGAGAGAGAGAGAGAGAGAGATGAGTCAACGTTGATGTCAAATACTCCCTCCGTTCGGAATTACTTGTCGCGGAAATGGATGTATCTAGACGTATTTTAGTTCTAGATACATCCATTTCCGAGACAAATAATTTCGAACGGAGGGAGTATATTTAAACAACATGGTTACGTGTTTGAAAATGAAAGTGTGTTGGTGGATGGAGGTGGAAGGGGATTGCAAAATGGTTGTTCCATTGACGTGTGGAGTGATACCGGGATGGGGATGGGAAGGGCAGATATAGTGGGTGGAGGAGGAAGAATGGTTAAAAATATTGATAGTGCTACACAAGGATCTAAAAGTATAAGGTAAACACGATTGATATATTGAATCAATAGAATATATGGAACCCATTACAACAATTAACTAGTGTATGGAAAAAGAATGAGACGAAGATGAACTAAAGACCAAGTGAATCTTTTCGAAGAAAACTTAAAATCCAAATTCGTTGACAAATCCAGAGCAGTACAAACCAGATTTGCTGTCTACTCCCCGTGGGCACAAATCCAACCATAGGGCCCACTACTGTACGGCCCTACCCAGCCCAAGTCGGGTTTCCCCTATCCGGCACCCCTATCCAGTCTTCTCGTCGGCCGCACGCATCCACCCCACGACCGCCGCCGTCCTTGCGCCCGTCTCGTCCGGTCCGTCCAACCTCGAGGCCACCCGCCGGCGGCCGAGCGTCCATGACGGAGGAACGCATTTCCAGGGCCTCCGACGAGCCCACAACCGCGACCAAGCAGAGGTATGAGCCTCTTGTCCCCGCTCCTTCTCCGAATCCCGAAGCTCCCGAACCCTGGAGATCCGTCCGGCGCCTAGCGCTGTTCCCCTCCTTCCACCGTTGGCCGCAAAAATATTGATAAAAAAAATCGCGCCGCCCGTATTTCTCCATTGGAGGTCATAGTTGCGCCATGTGAGGGCTGGACTGAAACGTGTGTGGTTGCTTGTCAGGAAGAAGAGGAAGTGGGATCAGCCCGCAGAGGACTTGGTCGCCGCGGCTGCTGCTGCTGCTGCTGCGTCGGGTTTGCCCGTGTTGAACGTCGGAGCTCTGTCCGGCGTTCAATACCCTGGCACTACTGCATATCCTGCGGCCCCATATGTTTTGCCACCGCAGCTCGCGCCATCTGTGCTTCAGAGTGCTGCTGCTGCGATTCAGAAATTAA